>NC_079562.1:16072293-16414793 GCF_015846415.1 Triplophysa dalaica | reverse complement strand
CGGGTTCAAATCCCGGACGAGCCCTGCTCACTGATAATGTGGTTCCAGGTCACTTCGGGTGCTGTCTGTTTGTGTTTATTGTGTCTTCAAAACAATGCACCTTGTTTTGAGAAAGGGAGTCACGTTCACGTTTTTTGCTCTTTGCAATTCACGTGAAAGACTTTTTTCCAGTTCCAAAACGTAGACCTTAGTCAGATGTTGAAGCTACCTGTCGGCCTCGTACGGTGGCTACTAACAAAACACGTCACTGGAGAATGCGGGCATCGATCCCGCTACCTCTCGCATGCTAAGCGAGCGCTCTACCATCAGAGCTAATTCCCCTACGAGGGGCACTGGCTGAGCTATCACCGGTCCGGTCCCGTTTGAAGATCCATCCAAAGTAGAAGTTTGCGGTTGAACACTGCTGAACGTTTTAAAAGGAAGCCACAGTGACATCTCAAGTTACCCGGATTTGTGTCGGTGACCTCTTGATCTGAATTCAAATACTCTACCACTGAGCTATACCTCCTCTTCAAGACTCCTTTAAACAACCATGGTAAACAACTGTTTATTCTACCAAAACGCAGAAACAAGGCTCGGGCTACAAGTTTCCTACTGGTGCTAGCTAAAACAGGCAACAGCAGTAACATCTGATTCACAGGGGCACCTGAAAGGGGGCACCCGGATTTGAACCGGGGGCCTCTTGATCTGCAGCCAAATGCTCTACCACTGAGCTATACCCCCATGTCGATACGTTTTCTAACCACAATGGAATACAAATGTTTAATTTTCCAGCACTTAGAAATATGCCTTTAAAAAACAAGCGCAGGTTCATTCATTTCGTAGTGTTTTCTGTGGACTGGTTATATAGTTAACTGGATTCAAAGGTACTGACCAATACACATTGGACTCCACGAGTCACGTCGTATTGTGGACTCCTACAGTCTGCAATCTACTATTTGACAAGCATCTGGACACACAACGAGGTTCCACCGAGATTTGAACTCGGATCGCTGGATTCAAAGCCCAGAGTGCTAACCATTACACCATGGAACCCAAAAATGCAGAAAAAAGCTCGATTCAAATGACACATGTCGGTAAACAAACTTGTGCAGTGAGTGAGCGGTTTGTGGTTACATCATGGAACCCATGACAGACGAACGTTTCTTGATTCAATAGCAAACGTCTGCATACCAACTTGCAAAGGGGCTGACCAGTTTTTGGTTTGGCAACCGTGTTGATGAACTTGACCGAAACAAGAATTATTGACTCTTCAGTAGACTGACTTCCTTGTCTTTGCCCCGGCTTGGCGAAGCTGCAGATTTGGTTGAAGTCCGAGGCTCGTTGGTCTAGGGGCATGATTCTCGCTTAGGGTGCGAGAGGTCCCGGGTTCAAATCCCGGACGAGCCCTGCTCACTGATAATGTGGTTCCAGGTCACTTCGGGTGCTGTCTGTTTGTGTTTATTGTGTCTTCAAAACAATGCACCTTGTTTTGAGAAAGGGAGTCACGTTCACGTTTTTTGCTCTTTGCAAATCACGTGAAAGACTTTTTTCCAGTTCCAAAACGTAGACCTTAGTCAGATGTTGAAGCTACCTGTCGGCCTCGTACGGTGGCTACTAACAAAACACGTCACTGGAGAATGCGGGCATCGATCCCGCTACCTCTCGCTTGCGCACGGTGGCTACTAACAAAACACGTCACTGGAGAATGCATGAGCCAATCACGTTTGTCTCTGGGGCTTACTTTTGACCAATCACGTTTGTCTCTGGGGCTTACTTTTGACCAATCACGTTTGTCTCTGGGGCTTACCTTTGACCAATCGCGTTTCTCTCCTCTGGCTAACTTGGACCAATCGCGTTTCTCTCCTGTTCCTTACCTTTGACTTATCACTTGCCGCTGCACTGTTATTGTCATCCCTTCAAAAGGTAAGACTATGCTTTACTTAATTATTTAATTGAATACATTTTCCGATTTTTAATATAGAAAAAAACATGTCGCTACCGATCAGATAAGTTAAAATCATCCGCCGTCTGCTAATTAATCGTCTACAATGATGTGTGTGATTTTGTATGCAGTCATGTTTTCTGGCTATGAATGAACATAATGATAAAACAAATTGATGAGGTAAAAGTTTGTGAGGAGTTACAGTCTCAGAAGAATAATAATAAGAAAAGTTTGTGAACAAAAAACAAGCTGTTTTTTTATTTGTGAAAGTTAACAAACGCATTGTTAAAAAAAGAAAGCCTAGACTAAAAGTTTTAAATAGTGTAGAGTGGAATAAATGTAGACTGTGATAGACTGTGTGTGTGTGTGTGTGTGTGTGTGTGTGTGTGTGTGCGTGTGTTTGTGTGGGTGTGTGTGTGTGTGTGTGTGTGTGTTTGAGAGTTGACATTTTAAAGAAAACATAATCAGCAGAACATTCAATCAATGTAAGTCTATGGGATTTCTGAAAAGTTAGGAAAATCCGTAAGTCTGATCCCTTAGAAATGACATAGCAACTCAAGTCACACCAGCCTGAAGATCTGTGTAAAATTAAATTATTCCTGGATAAATAAACGATTCATAAAATAACTAAAAACTGTAATATGGTTAAGTGTAGCTTGTTAAATTATTGTTACACACTAAACATACAGGTATTTTTTAGGTTGCTAGAGGTAATAGTCTCTTTCTGATTTTCATTTCAGAAAATGTACGCATACCCCGTTTTTCGCCGACAATTGGCAACATCATCACGACTCCTCATGGCGCCATCGCCAGAGGCGAATCGCCTTGAAAATGTTGAGTCTGGAAGGGCTAAACCGAAGGAGCAGGTGCTGGCAGAGGCCAGTTCTTTTGTCAGCTCAAATGGTGGAGACCCCAGTGACCAGTTTTTAGTACTGGCTCACTGCAAACTTCAGTTTGGGAAGTACCAGGGTCAGAGATTCAGATGGCTCCTGGAAAACTCGCTGGGGTACGCAGTTTATTTGGTACTCAGCATTTCCAATGAGACGGCGAACACAACCCCCCTGTCACAAAATAAACAACTGTTCCTACAGTACACCTCTCATATTAGAGAGATGGCAGAAGAAGTGGAGAAGTACGAGAGGAAGCAAGAAATGCAAGCTGAAGCCCGGGCAGTTGGAGACCAGGGCTGCTTGATGGTGGAGTTTGGTGACTTCCAGGGCCGGTCCATGAAGGATGTTTATGAGGACCAGAGCAAGGAGGCCAAAGCCCTCATCAGATACCTGGTTAAGGCAGATGCCAGGCCCAACACAAACATGGCCATTTTCAAAAGCTATGTAGTGAAAAGACAGGCTTCTGCTGTGGGCAGCAGTGTACGTCAGCCTACACCTCCATCTGCAACATCCAGTGCTTCTGCACAACCACCCGCAGCCTCCACTGCGTCTGCATCTCCGCTAAAAGCACTCCAAACTGGTGTATCGCAGACTGCCAGTGTGAAAGCGCTGTTGGCACGTGGGAAACATTTGTCTCCTTCACAGCTCGCCAGAAAACTCCTTTCACCAGTTAAATCCTGTGAGTAGGAGTGTTAATATGGAATTTTCTCTACATGTATTACTTTATTGTAAAGGCAAACTTGTCCACTTGCTGTTTCCAGATCCATTACTGAAGGTCCCTTTACCTCCTCCAGCACCAGAACTCCCTGCCAAACATTTGGCCCAAAGGCAGCTTTTCGTAACTGGTAAGCAAGCACCATTTCATACGTTTGTCTCTGTGTATTGTTTGCAGTATTTAGTTTTAACATTTTTGCTCCAGACACTTCCGTTCCCGCTGCTGAAGATGATGCGGAGCTGATGTTTGCTGCATCACAATGTGAAGCACAACTAACTACAGGTGTGGCATATGACACAAATGCATATATTTTAAGTATGTTTTGTGAAAACACACAGGATTATTTTTTAAAAGAAAATCAACATTTTTAAATATGTTTTGTTTACAATACAGAACTACATCAGATCATGCCTCAAGCGGGATGCATTCTTTGAGTGCACTTCTTCAAACATTAAGGTTGTCTAAAGGTGTCTGTGTATTTATTAGCGTTTTTTTTTTTGGAACTAACCCATTGTTGAACCATCACCGGCAAACTTTTTCTCACAGGTTGCTTGTCTCACTCACTCTTTAGCTCCCATTGAGCAGACAGGATGGTGGAGATTCATTGTTTTAGAAGAAGCGCCATCTCACATTTTCTTTTAGAATTAGCATTTTATCAGACTCCTATCTTAATGTTCAGCTATTTCACTTGAATGGTAATGAAAATAACCCATTCATTGCTATTACTGTAAATTAAAAAGAAAATTTGAGATGGCACTTTTGGGAGTTAGCACTTTTGAGATAACAGAGGTTTTTCCTTACTCTATCTGTGTGCATGCTTCATGTCAGTGGGCATTTTACTGAATTGATCACACCTCATCTTCCTTACTCCATTACATCTGATCCTCATTCTCAAAGAGCTGTACCGATTCCATATTCATTACATCAATAAAATGTACACTGTTCTTTGCTTCTTAACACCATTTTCTTTGTTGCTATTCCTAAATATAATCATAATAATTATTAATACTTGTCCAAAATTACTGCTTCGCATGCTGTTTGTGGGCTGCATTTATGCCATTTTACTATCAAATCCAACAGTCATCCTTATTTTATTTTTGTTACTGTTCACTCAGAGGCCTGTGCCGGTCCGTCTCCATCAGCCGAAACAGCAAGAACACCAGATCTTCCACATCATCAGCCATCGGCTGAGCTTCCAAGCCACTGGAAAGATCATCTTCCACCTTTCCAGCATGAGTGGATCCGGAACACACTATTCGTGGCCAACCTGCGAACCGGCAAGCCAGAACTAGTGTGCCAGCTGAAGCTTTGGTGGCATCCTCCTCAGCCCCCTTTAATTCACACTCAGCCACCCGCCTCACCTGACCTCTTCTTCTGTCGGCCCCTTTTCTTATGGATGCCGCTGAAGATGTGGTTAATTCCTCTTGTCTGTGTTCGCCCAGACTGTGGTAGGCACAGACTGACAGCGGCAGGACTCTACCGTACTGTGCGCAAGGTCTTAGACATCGACAGGTGGTATGACCTTGCCACTGAGTATCTGGAGTGCAAAGGCTGCAAAAAGAAGTATTCCGCCTGGTCTGAGGACATCTTAGGACACCTGGATATGGGCCACCGCAGTCAGTTTCCAGCTTTGCTGACATACAGGTAATTCATAATGACAATCATTCATTAGTTGGCGCTTTTATTGTGTTATTCTTTTACCAATCAAAGCATTTGCATGATTATACTGTTGTTTCCTTAGATACTCATGTGACAACAGGGTGCTGAGGATGATGAGGGAGAGGACACTGGGCAACAGTGTGACTCAGCTTTACAAGAAGCTGATGGAACAACACAGTGAGGCATGGACACAGCGTGTCCTGCAGTACCTTACTGCCTGTGAACCATTCACAACGTCCTCCCTTGTGCAGCCTCCTGTGTTTGCTGAGCCTCCTCTCTTCCCTGCCCTACCTAAACCTAAGTGGCTGTTAGCTGTGTACGCCAGGGATGTTCTGGGGCGACTGCACGAGGTCAAGGCCAAAATTACTTCTATCTTTGGTTGTGTTCTCAAGATGGACTCCACAAAAAAGGTATCACAGCCCTGTTTATATCATAAATTTGCCTGATATGGATATATGTGCATACATAATGTACACAGTTTTTGACCCTTTTATTTTTCTCAAAAGGTCACAAAGAAACTTGCCGGTGCTGCTTCAGGAACAGCTGCCTGGTGCACAAATGTTGGGAATGAGCATGGTCAAGTCCTTGTATCTGTTCTGACAGCCGCCGAGGGACATGGACTGGACTCCATGGCAGCTGGCCTCATGAAACGCTACCGGGAGGCAGGACAGGCTGCCCCAAAAGTGATGTACGTGGACAGAGATTGCTGCAGTCAGCACGGCCAGTCTTGGGTGAAGGTCATGTTTTCAGAGTGGGATGAGCTTGAAGTGCGCCTCGACATCTGGCATTTCATGCGGCGATTTGCTGCAGGTGTCACTACAGAGGCTCATCCGCTTTACGGCATCTTCATGGCACGTCTATCCACGTGCATCTTTCAGTGGGATCCAGAGGATGTGGCTGCTCTTCAGCGTGCAAAGGTGGGTGAGCTGGCGGCAAATAAGACTGGCCCCATCTCAGAAAAGGTGGTCAGTGCTCGCATTACCAGGAGAGAGTTGGCACTGCACTGCCGGAGGAGGACCAGGGGTGTGGAGGAGACCACCAGATTGATTGGAGCACTGATCGATCTGTTTGACAGTGCAGACGGGAAGGACACTCTGGGAGTTCCTCTGCTGGACCACGAACGGATCCGGCAGATTTGGAAAGAACAGCGGAAGCACGTGCAGTGTATCCAAGACCCAGAGAACTTTCCACTCTACATGAGGAAGGGGACACTGAAGAAAGGTGGCGTGGAGCTCTGCTGCTACAGATGTGCCCATGGCTCTACATCCTTGGAGTCATTCCACCTCCACCTGAACCGATTTATTCCAGGTATTACATACAAATCGATTCCTAATTTTTCTGTAAAAAATATAAGCACTGTTACTGCTTCCATTAGTTTAAAGTAATGCATCTCCATTCCTCCTCCGTGTCTACCCGTGACATAAATGTCAAACTTTACTGTATTATTACATTTATTTTCTGTCTTGGCTGACAGTTATAATGACATAATATATAATGATATATGTATTACAAGTAACCAGTTACTTCATAGCATCTCAGTAGTTGTACATAGCCTGTACATATGTGAGAAATAAAACTCTTTTTTGTTTTTTTTACTTTTAGGAACCAGTGCCAGTGATGCGCATTTTCAGGCCTATCTCCTCGAGGGCTTGATGCGTTGGAATGATGACCGGATGGAAGACGCCATAAAAGGAGCATCCTCCATCCGGTCATTTGGCAGTGCCATGAAAGAGGCTGTGGAGCGGCTTAGCCTAACAGTCTTTGGGAAGCCCTGGGATGAGCGCTATCGCCCTCCTGGAGCATATACAGGCAAGACATTTTGTATATCTGTATAATTTTGTCTATTTAGCATTTAATGTACTAGACAAAATATTGAGACAATTTTAATGTTCCCAATTTATTCTTGTAGCTGAATTGCTGGGAATGGAGTATCTTTACAGCCAGACTGGCAAAACACTGACTCCAGTGCTCCAGAACCCCGAAGAGGAAGACAGGCTGGTGGAGGAAGTCAATGACCAGGACCTGCAAGATGAGGGATTTGGGGAAGAGATAACGGAGGACATCACAGTTCCAGTGCTGTATGAGGATGAACCCTGCCGTGATCTCGTGATCAGCCCCTCATCTTTGCCTCTGCCTCGGTCTCCAACATCACTGGCTGAGCCATCCACATCTTCTGGTGGAGAAGGACAGCATCTTGCCCCTTTAGTGCTGTCGCAGCCACCTGACACTGGAAGCAGTCTCTCCACTGAAGCTCAGGTAAGACACTTTGAAGGCTTTATATACTTCCAATCTTGTTTTATTTCACAAATTTTAACATTCATTTTCATCTACTAGGGCGCAGTCATTGGACCCGATGGCATCGCTGGTTGGGACAAGGTTCAGGATTTGGCTGGTTACCTGGTGAGCCTTAGTGAGGCTCCTTACCTCACTGATCTGCAGGTGACCGACGCTATTCAGCTATGGACAGCTCTCCCTGACATTGACAAACAGCGGGTCAACTATCAGCCTCGACATCAGCCTCAGCTGACACATGGGCGCTTTAAGGCACCGAAGCGGTCAGGAGTCACACCGGGTGTGGAGAGTGTCAAACGGTGTCTGATTGGACATCCTGGGGGTCCAGCACAGTGGCCCAGCACCAGCCGCTTGGTTGAGGCCATTTGTATAAAGCTGTGTGCTTTACACAAGTCACCGACCAAGAAGTCCGGAGTTAGCATCCCCAGGTGGTCTAAAATCCTCTCAGATTACCACCACATCCGAGACCTGGTCCTCAACAGTCGCAGGCTGATGGATGAAACAATGATCCAGCTTTTTGAGCTAAACCAGAGGACACTCATTCAGTGGTTAGCAAAGCACATTATTTGCTTAAAATTCAGTGAATTCTTCTAAACATATCTATAATAAAAGTAATTAATTTTCAGGTTTCAACGGCGGCAGAAGAATCAGGAAATGAGTGTCCTCGCTCAGGGACTGACTCCACCTGACCCAATTGCTGTGGCTGATATGCAGCTTCCTCCGCCGAGGGAAAAATTGAATGAAGCGCCATCGACATCAGGTCCAAAGCATAAATTCATCCTTCCGCCAAATCGAGAAGGACAGGCTCCTCGTTTGCGACCAGGTCGACGGCCCGCTGCTGCTAACAGGGAGTGCCCCATCGCAGCTGCCCCCACAGCATCAGGAGATGTGCAGCCCATTTCTGCACCTGGGTCATTGATGGGCACACTAGTCCTTAACCCTGACATGACTGTGTCAATGGTGATTCCGTCTTCTGGTGCAGGCACAGCTCTGCCTGCTCCTGTGTCTGCTGCTTCTGTGTCTGCTGCTCCTGCATCCCATTACACCCAAAGGAATAGGCGCCGGCGGGCGCAAGAGATGGAAAGTGGAGTTTGTAAGAGGAAGTATCTGCGGGGGGTTAATTTTAACAAGTGCAGCAAATGTGGGCAGCCCAAAACTAAGGAGTTTGGACATAGCCGGTATGGTAGTGCCACATTTTGCTTGCATGCTTCAAATGGCAAATCTTTAGAAGATTGGTTGGCAGAACAGCGCCAGCAAAATAAACCCCAAACTCCACCTCCTCAATAAGTTTCAACTTTCCTGTATATATTTCATGGGCCAACTCGTTCATATTGTCCTGTATATTTGTTGTGTATATCAAAGGCCCAAGCGTTCATATTCTTCTGTATGTAAATATATAAATATGTGTGTCTGTCTGTCTGTGTGTGTGTGTACTCATTTCAATGTGGGTGTGTTTTAATTTTATTTTAATAAACAATTTTACATTCGAAGTGTCTTTATCTCTGAAAATCAATAAAATCATATCCCACACATACAATAAAAGAAAACCATTTTGAATAAACATTTTTATTTAACCATAAACATGTAATATGCTTTAATAATGATGTCTAAAACTATGTAATTGAACATATGATAACTAAATGAAGGCGCAATTGATTGATTGCAATACACATGTAGTCGACAGGTGGCAGCACGGCTCAGGTGAGATTGACCTTGTCGATCAGCTACGGGTTCGAGGCCAGCAAGTGGAAAGTGAATTGTTACACATGTAACTAAAACTCTTACATAACGCACAGGAATTTAACCCGAATATTGTTGCAGGGAAAATTTGTCGACAAATATACGTTTTCTGCGTCTTTTCGCGTGCGCAGGCGGGCGCAAAGATTGGGCCCCTTCTTATGCTAAGCGAGCGCTCTACCATCTGAGCTAATTCCCCTACGAGGGGCACTGGCTGAGCTATCACCGGTCCGGTCCCGTTTGAAGATCCATCCAAAGTAGAAGTTTGCGGTTGAACACTGCTGAACGTTTTAAAAGGAAGCCACAGTGACATCTCAAGTTACCCGGATTTGTGTCGGTGACCTCTTGATCTGAATTCAAATACTCTACCACTGAGCTATACCTCCTCTTCAAGACTCCTTTAAACAACCATGGTAAACAACTGTTTATTCTACCAAAACGCAGAAACAAGGCTCGGGCTACAAGTTTCCTACTGTTGCTAGCTAAAACAGGCAACAGCAGTAACATCGGATTCACAGGGGCACCTGAAAGGGGGCACCCGGATTTGAACCGGGGGCCTCTTGATCTGCAGTCAAATGCTCTACCACTGAGCTATACCCCCATGTCGATACGTTTTCTAACCATAATGGAATACTAATGTTTAATGTTCCAGCACTTAGAGATATGCCTTTAAAAAACAAGCGCAGGTTCATTCATTTCGTAGTGTTTTCTGTGGACTGGTTATATAGTTCACTGGATTCAAAGGTACTGACCAATACACATTGGACTCCACAAGTAACGTCGTATTGTGGACTCCTACAGTCTGCAATCTACTATTTGACAAGAATCTGGACACACAACGAGGTTCCACCGAGATTTGAACTCGGATCACTGGATTCAAAGCCAAGAGTGCTAACCATTACACCATGGAACCCAAAAATTCAGAAAAAAGCTCGATTCAAATGACACATGTCGGTAAACAAACTTGTGCAGTGAGTGAGCGGTTTGTGGTTACATCATGGAACCCATGACAGACGAACGTTTCTTGATTCAAAAGCAAACGTCTGCATACCAACTTGCAAAGGGGCTGACCAGTTTTTGGTTTGGCAACCGTGTTGATGAACTTGACCGAAACAAGAATTATTGACTCTTCAGTAGACTAACTTCCTTGTCTTTGCCCCGGCTTGTCGAAGCTGCAGATTTGGTTGAAGTCCGAGGCTCGTTGGTCTAGGGGCATGATTCTCGCTTAGGGTGCGAGAGGTCCCGGGGTTCCACCGAGATTTGAACTCGGGTCGCTGGATTCAAAGCCCAGAGTGCTAACATGCCTTAGGCCATCAGATGTATTGGGTAACTTAAATGACGCGAAATGGACGGCACCAAATGGACGCTGCGCGCCAGCGCCCCCAGATTTTTCCCAGGTCGCGCGGCGGTCCCGAAACGAAGGGGAAGTTGCCCGAACGCGATCCGCAGTGTCTCGGCGCGCCCACGCCGCCCGGGGACCACGTGAAAAATGCCCGAAAAGCGCCCCACGGAAACAAGGTTAGGGGCAATACAAGGAGAAGCAACCAGAGGGCGACTGCACGTACGCCTGTAACCTATTTCGCGCGCGTCGATTAGGTGGCGAGTGGGCAGTCAGAATGAAGCCTAAACGTCCCCTTGACGCCTAGGGCCCGGCTCCGCACCCGGCGTACACGAATCACCTACCCATCCCCCTTGCCACCTATTTTGGGCGGGGCATCCCAATGGACACGCCTCCGTCCACAAAACGCCTATGCATCCCCCTTGCAGCCTAAACGCATCAGAGGACCCATCCGACGCCCCGGACGCCCCCCGAAGCCCCAAAGAACCCGAGACGTGGCGTTCTCGTTGCCGGCCGCCGACTCCCGCTCCGTATCGGTGCCGACTGGCCATATTCGAGCCGATAGGCCCCGAGCGGCGGTGCGACGCACGCCCAAACACCCAAGAGCCCTTCGCTTTGAATTTCGAGTCATAAAAGGGAAATGTGTAACCAAATCTAGTTTTCTCACACCTGCGATTTATTCGAAAGCGGCCCCGACTGGTGCACAGGGCGAGAACCCAGTCCAGTGGTCTTGTCTACTTCGGCAATGAGCTATACAGCCTAAACCAGCTGCAGAGTGCCATAGAGACATGGTCCGTCGTGATGATGTACTTTAAAGCTCATCTTTGTGCTCCAGAAGCATAAAAACGTTGTGTCCATTATTTACCTATGGAGACCCTGTCAAATAAGTTATGTGTGGCATGTACATTCCTAACTTATTTAATGGGGACCTCGTAGGTAAATAATGGACAATGCCTATACGTGTTATTATTCAATGAGTTATTCAGCTTAAAACAACTGTAAAGCACACAGGAGACACTGGGCTTCGTGGTGATGTGCTTTACAGCTCACAGTTGTGCCCCATAAGCCTAAACAAGGTGTGTACATTTCAAACTTACGGGTAATGTGTCAAAAGTGTTATGAGTGGGATGCATTTGACTTATTTGGCCACACCTGTTAATTACAGTGTTATAAGACGTTTATTAAGCTTAATATCGGTTTGTCCATTATTTACCTATGGAGACCCTGTCAAATAAGTTGTCTGTGGCATGTACATTTGTAACTTATTTAATGGGGACCTCGTAGGTAAATAATGGACAAAGCCTAGTTGTGTTAATATTCAATGACTTATTAAACTCAAACCAACTGTAAAGCACACAGGAGACACTGGGCTTCGTGGTGATGTGCTTTACAGCTCACAGTTTTACCCCATAAGCCTAAACAAGGTGTGTACATTTGAAACCTACGGGTAATGTGTCAAAAGTGTTATGAGTGGGATGCATTTGACTTATTTGGCCACACCTGTTAATTACAGCGTTATAACACCTTTATTAAGCTTAATATCGGTTTGTCCATTATTTACCTATGGAGACCCTGTCAAATAAGTTATCTGTGGCATGTACATTTGTAACTTATTTAATGGGGACCTCGTAGGTAAACCATGGACAATGCCTATACCTGTTTTACCTGTTAATTACAGTGTTATAAGATGTTTATTAAGCTTAATATCGGTTTGTCCATAATTTACCTATGGAGACCGAGTCAAATAAGTTATCTGTGGCATGTACATTTGTAACTTATTTAATGGGGACCTCGTAGGTACACCATGGACAATGCCTATATCTGTTTTACCTGTTAATTACAGTGTTATAAGACGTTTATGAAGCTTAATATCGGTTTGTCCATTATTTACCTATGGAGACCCTGTCAAATAAGTTGTCTGTGGCATGTACATTTGTAACTTATTTAATGGGGACCTCGTAGGTAAATAATGGACAATGCCTAGTTGTGTTAATATTCAATGACTTATTAAACTCAAACCAACTGTAAAGCACAAAAGAGACACTGGGCTTCGTGGTGATGTGTTTTACAGCTCACAGTTGTGCCCCATAAGCCTAAACAAGGTGTGTACATTTCAAACTTACGGGTAATGTGTCAAAAGTGTTATGAGTGGGATGCATTTGACTTATTTGGCCACACCTGTTAATTACAGTGTTATAAGACGTTTATTAAGCTTAATATCGGTTTGTCCATTATTTACCTATGGAGACCCTGTCAAATAAGTTGTCTGTGGCATGTACATTTGTAACTTATTTAATGGGGACCTCGTAGGTAAATAATGGACAAAGCCTAGTTGTGTTAATATTCAATGACTTATTAAACTCAAACCAACTGTAAAGCACACAGGAGACACTGGGCTTCGTGGTGATGTGCTTTACAGCTCACAGTTTTACCCCATAAGCCTAAACAAGGTGTGTACATTTGAAACCTACGGGTAATGTGTCAAAAGTGTTATGAGTGGGATGCATTTGACTTATTTGGCCACACCTGTTAATTACAGCGTTATAACACCTTTATTAAGCTTAATATCGGTTTGTCCATTATTTACCTATGGAGACCCTGTCAAATAAGTTATCTGTGGCATGTACATTTGTAACGTATTTAATGGGGACCTCGTAGGTAAACCATGGACAATGCCTATACCTGTTTTACCTGTTAATTACAGTGTTATAAGATGTTTATTAAGCTTAATATCGGTTTGTCCATAATTTACCTATGGAGACCGAGTCAAATAAGTTATCTGTGGCATGTACATTTGTAACTTATTTAATGGGGACCTCGTAGGTACACCATGGACAATGCCTATATCTGTTTTACCTGTTAATTACAGTGTTATAAGACGTTTATGAAGCTTAATATCGGTTTGTCCATTATTTACCTATGGAGACCCTGTCAAATAAGTTGTCTGTGGCATGTACATTTGTAACTTATTTAATGGGGACCTCGTAGGTAAATAATGGACAATGCCTAGTTGTGTTAATATTCAATGACTTATTAAACTCAAACCAACTGTAAAGCACAAAAGAGACACTGGGCTTCGTGGTGATGTGTTTTACAGCTCACAGTTGTGCCCCATAAGCCTAAACAAGGTGTGTACATTTCAAACTTACGGGTAATGTGTCAAAAGTGTTATGAGTGGGATGCATTTGACTTATTTGGCCACACCTGTTAATTACAGCGTTATAACACCTTTATTAAGCTTAATATCGGTTTGTCCATGATTTACCTATGGAGACCCTGTCAAATAAGTTATCTGAGGCATGTACATTTGTAACTTATTTAATGGGGACCTCGTAGGTACAACATGGACAATGCCTAGTTGTGTTAATATTCAATGACTTATTAAACTCAAACCAACTGTAAAGCACAAAAGAGACACTGGGCTTCGTGGTGATGTGCTTTACAGCTCACAGTTGTGCCCCATAAGCCTAAACAAGGTGTGTACATTTCAAACCTACGGGTAATGTGTCAAAAGTTTCATGAGTGGGATGCATTTGACTTATTTGGCCACACCTGTTAATTACAGCGTTATAACACCTTTATTAAGCTTAATATCCGTTTGTCCATTATTTACCTATTGAGACCCTGTCAAATAAGTTGTCTGTGGCATGTACATTTGTAACTTATTTAATGGGGACCTCGTAGGTAAATAATGGACAATGCCTAGTTGTGTTAATATTCAATGACTTATTAAACTCAAACCAACTGTAAAGCACAAAAGAGACACTGGGCTTCGTGGTGATGTGTTTTACAGCTCACAGTTGTGCCCCATAAGCCTAAACAAGGTGTGTACATTTCAAACTTACGGGTAATGTGTCAAAAGTGTTATGGGTGGGATGCATTTGACTTATTTGGCCACACCTGTTAATTACAGCGTTATAACACCTTTATTAAGCTTAATATCGGTTTGTCCATTATTTACCTATGGAGACCCTGTCAAATAAGTTATCTGTGGCATGTACATTTGTAACTTATTTAATGGGGACCTCGTAGGTACACCATGGACAATGCCTATATCTGTTTTACCTGTTAATTACAGTGTTATAAGACGTTTATTAAGCTTAATATCGGTTTGTCCATTATTTACCTATGGAGACCCTGTCAAATAAGTTGTCTGTGGCATGTACATTTGTAACTTATTTAATGGGGACCTCGTAGGTAAATAATGGACAAAGTGTACATTCATAACATAGAAATGGTGTGTACATGAGACACCTACGGTGGCACCGTCAAATAAGTTATGACTGGGACTTCCTGTGACTCATCAAAACACCGGAAGTGACAGTCATAACTTATTTGACAGTGGCCTCGTAAGCTGTCATTGGACAATACTTTAAATGGCTTATTTTAAGATTTTTAACAAATTTCATATGACAATCTAACAGATATGCATTCTAGAAACAACCCATAAAGATATATTACACAATTCAGTCTGTTAAAATGCTTTTTTTGCATACAAGTGAACTTTTGATAGAATTATGTCTCTGCCCAGCTTTTTATTCTTATTTATGCTTTATTTTTGTGCAAATGATTTGGGGCTTCGAATGCTAGTCCTTCACATCATTAAGTAACACATATTCAAAGGCCATACCCCTCGCAGTAGGGCAAATGCTCGAAATAAAATCACAAAAAATATTCCCAAAAAATTAACGTCTCACATTGTCCCCAAAACGGGCAATATAGCACATAACGTGGCCGTACGCACTCGGTACGCTAGGAAACGAATGAGGGGGCTGTGACTAGACATAGAATTTGAATTGGGGTCATTTGAACCTCCAGGGTCAGTTCTTTGGTCATCGTACGATAGCCACCTATGAGCACACCAGAATAGGTTACGCGTGTCAGAGGCTCCCGTACGGCCCGCGCAGGCCCCAGGAGCCCGAAACCTAAAATAAAGTTGCGTCACGTGGCCCTCGACAACATACTGAGAGGGCTAGGTCGGGACGCAGAGTTAAATATTTTTCCTTATTTTTCATACATGCCATTTCCTCTCGTTGATCTCTATGGGCTGTGGGCCTGAAAATGTTTCAGTTTAAGACTTTTAACAACTTTCCTGTGACAATCTCACCGATATGCATTCTAGAAGCACATTATAAAGATATATTACACAATTCAGGCTGTTAAAATGCTTATTTTGCCTACAAGTGGACTTTTGACAGAATTATGCCTCTGCCCAGGTTTTTATTCATATTTATGCTTTAATTTTCTGCAAAAGCTTTGGGGCTTCGAATGCTAGTCCTCCACATCATTAAGCAACACATATTCAAAGCCCATAGCCCTCACAGTAGGGCAAGTGCTCGAAAAAAAATCACAAAAAATATTCATAAATAATTAACTGGGTCATCGTACGATTGCCACCTATGAGCACACCAGAATAAGTTACGCGTGTCAGAGGCTTCCGTACGGCCCGCGCAGGCCCCAGGAGCCCGAAACCTAACATAAAGTTGCGGCACGAGGCCCTCGACGATATACCGAGGGGGCTAGGTCGTGACGCAAAGTTAAATATTTTTCCTTATTTTTCATGCATGCCATTTCCTCTCGTCGATCTCTATGGGCTGTGGGCCTGAAAAAAGTTCATTTTAAGACATTTAACAACTTTCCTGTGACAATCTCACAGATGTGCATTCTAGAAGCACCCCATAAAGATTTATTACACAATTCAGTCTGTTAAAATGCTTATTTTGCATACAAGTGGACTTTTGATAGAATTATTTCTCTGCCCAGCTTTTTATTCATATTTATGCTTTAATTTTGTGCAAAAGCTTTGGGGCTTCGAATGCTAGTCCTCCACATTATTAAGCAACACATATTCAAAGCCCATAGCCCTCACCGTAGGGCAAGTGCTCGAAAAAAAATCACAAAAAATATTCATAAATAATTAACTGGGTCATCGTACGATAGCCACCTATGAGCACACCAGAATAAGTTACGCGTGTCAGAGGCTCCCGTATGGCCCGCGCAGGCCCCAGGAGTCCGAAACCTAACATAAAGTTGCGGCACGAGGCCCTCAACGATATACCGAGGGGGCTAGGTCGTGACGCAAAGTTAAATATTTTTCCTTATTTTTCATGCATGCCATTTCCTCTCGTCGATCTCTATGGGCTGTGGGCCTGAAAAAAGTTCATTTTAAGACTTTTAACAACTTTCCTGTGACAATCTCACAGATATGCATTCTAGAAGCACCCCAAAAAGATATATTACACAATTCAGGCTGTTAAAATGCTTATTTTGCATACAAGTGGACTTTTAATATAATTATATCTCTGCCCAGCTTTTTATGCATAATTATGCTTTAAATTTGTGCAAAAGATTTGGGGCTTCGAATACTAGTCCTTCACATCAGTAAGCAACACATATTCAAAGCCCATAGCCCTCACAGTAGGGAAAGAGCTCGAAATAAAATCACAAAAAATATTCCCAAAAAATTAACGTCTCACATGGAACCCAAAACGAGCAATATAGCAATTAACGTGGCCGTACGCACTCCGTATGCTAGGAAATTAATGAGGGGGCCAGGACTAGATATAGAATTTGAATTGGGGTCATTTGAACCTCCAGGGTCAGTTCTGGGGTCATCGTACGATAGCCACCTATGAGGACAACAGAATAGGTTGTGCTTGTCAGAGGCTCCCGTACGGCCCGCGCATGCCCCAGGAGTCCAACACTTAGCAGAAAGTTGCGTCTAGTAGCCCTCGACGACATACCTAAAGGGCTAGTTGGTGACATGCTATTAAATATTTTTTCTTCCTTTTCATACATCTCTCTTCCTCCCATTGTTCTCTATGGATAAGGGGTTAGGCTAAGGGATTGGCAAATAATTCCAGGAAGATATGGGTCTCGGGAAGTGTCTAGAGACAAGGAACTCGAGATCCCGATAGGGGAGCCCCTGGCGGTCAAACTTTTCGCATATCCAGGCCCTGTGACCTTTTGACCCCTGTATTCTTGAGCGTACATTAGTAGTCTATTTATAGGCTGTCGGTGTCTTTTCTGGCAAACAGAGCGGTCAAATAGGTCGGAGGGCGGCGGAACTCCAAGACCCGACCCGGGGGCCTGTGACGGGCCACATACGTGAAAATTAGGCCAATCGGACCATTCTGCGGCAGTGTCCATCATGAGCCTATGAAAATGAATCGGATAGGTTACGAGTGTCAGCGGCCCCCGTAGGGCCCAAGGGGTCTCTAGAGGCCCCCAAAGTTATGTTCTGGTAGTCTATAGGCCCCTGTTTCACATACCAAAAGAGGGGCTTTCTAGAGCCAAAGCAAACATTTTTCAGTGTGATTCACATAAATCTCTCAATCAAGCCTCTTTGACTGAAAGACACAAAGAGGCTCTTTCATTGGCAAAATGAACCAGAGTGAGGTTGAATCTTTTTTTCACAAAAATAGCACCTAGAAGTGACCTAGAATGACCACACTCGCTGCCAAGGTTCTTGGGACCCCCATCGTATACCTTGACGGACATCGAGGCCCTGTGACCTTTTGACCCCTGTATTCTTGAGCGTACATTAGTAGCCTATTTGTAGGCTGTCGGTGTCTTTTCTGGCAAACCGAGCGGTCAAATAGGTCGGAGGGCCGCGGAACTCCAAGACCCGACCCGGGGGCCTGTGACGGTCCACATACGTGAAAATTAGGCCAATTGGACCATTCTGCGGCAGTGTCCATCATGAGCCTATGAAAATGAATGGGATAGGTTACGAGTGTCAGCGGCCCCCGTAGGGCCCAAGGGGTCTCTAGAGGCCCCCAAAATTATGTTCTGGTAGTCTGTAGGCCCCTGTTTCACATACCAAAAGAGGGGCTTTCTAGAGCCAAAGCAAACATTTTTCAGTGTGATTCACATAAATCTCTCAATCAAGCTTCTTTGACTGCAAGACACAAAGAGGCTATTTCATCGGCAAAATGAACCAGAGTGAGGTTGAATCGTTTTCCACAAAAATGGCACCTAGAAGTGACCTAGAATGACCACACTCGCTGTCAAGGTTCTTGGGACCCCCATCGTATACCTTGACGGACATCGAGGCCCTGTGACCTTTTGACCCCTGTATTCTTGAGTGTACATTAGTAGCCTATTTGTAGGCTGTCGGTGTCTTTTCTGGCAAACCGAGCGGTCAAATAGGTCGGAGGGCCGCGGAACTCCAAGACCCGACCCGGGGGCCTGTGACGGTCCACATACGTGAAAATTAGGCCAATCGGACCATTCTGCGGCAGTGTCCATCATGGCACTGGCTGAGCTATCACCGGTCCGGTCCCATTTGAAGATCCATCCAAAGTAGAAGTTTGCGGTTGAACACTGCTGAACGTTTTAAAAGGAGGCCACAGTGACATCTCAAGTTACCCGGATTTGTGTCGGTGACCTCTTGATCTGAATTCAAATACTTTACCACTGAGCTATACCTCCTCTTCAAGACTCCTTTAAACAACCATGGTAAACAACTGTTTATTCTACCAAAACGCAGAAACAAGGCTCGGGCTACAAGTTTCCTACTGGTGCTAGCTAAAACAGGCAACAGCAGTAACATCTGATTCACAGGGGCACCTGAAAGGGGGCACCCGGATTTGAACCGGGGGCCTCTTGATCTGCAGTCAAATGCTCTACCACTGAGCTATACCCCCATGTCGATACGTTTTCTAACCACAATGGAATACAAATGTTTAATGTTCCAACACTTAGAAATATGCCTTTAAAAAACAAGCGCAGGTTCATTCATTTCGTAGTGTTTTCTGTGGATTGGTTATATAGTTCACTGGATTCAAAGGTACTGACCAATACACATTGGACTCCACAAGTCACGTCGTATTGTGGACTCCTACAGTCTGCAATCTACTATTTGACAAGCATCTGGACACACAACGAGGTTCCACCGAGATTTGAACTCGGATCGCTGGATTCAAAGCCCAGAGTGCTAACCATTACACCATGGAACCCAAAAATGCAGAAAAAAGCTCGATTCAAATGACACATGTCGGTAAACAAACTTGTGCAGTGAGTGAGCGGTTTGTGGTTACATCATGGAACCCATGACAGACGAACGTTTCTTGATTCAATAGCAAACGTCTGCATACCAACTTGCAAAGGGGCTGACCAGTTTTTGGTTTGGCAACCGTGTTGATGAACTTGACCGAAACAAGAATTATTGACTCTTCAGTAGACTGACTTCCTTGTCTTTGCCCCGGGTTGGCGAAGCTGCAGATTTGGTTGAAGTCCGAGGCTCGTTCCATCACCGGCAAACTTTTTCTCACAGCTTGCTTGTCTCACTCACTCTTTAGCTCCCATTGAGCAGACAGGATGGTGGAGATTCATTGTTTTAGAAGAAGCGCCATCTCACATTTTCTTTTAGAATTAGCATTTTATCAGGCTCCTATCTTAATGTTCAGCTATTTCACTTGAATGGTAATGAAAATAACCCATTCATTGCCATTACTGTAAAGTAAAAAGAAAATTTGAGATGGCACTTTTGGCAGTTAGCACTTTTGAGATAACAGAGGTTTTTCCTTACACTATCTGTGTGCATGCTTCATGTCAGTGGGCATTTTACTGAATTGATCACACCTCATCTTCCTTACTCCATTACATCTGATCCTCATTCTCAAAGAGCTGTACCGATTCCATATTCATTACATCAATAAAATGTACACTGTTCTTTGCTTCTTAACACCATTTTCTTTGTTGCTATTCCTAAATATAATCATAATAATTATTAATACTTGTCCAAAATTACTGCTTCGCATGCTGTTTGTGGGCTGCATTTATGCCATTTTACTATCAAATCCAACAGTCATCCTTATTTTATTTTTGTTACTGTTCACTCAGAGGCCTGTGCCGGTCCGTCTCCATCAGCCGAAACAGCAAGAACACCAGATCTTCCACATCATCAGCCATCGGCTGAGCTTCCAAGCCACTGGAAAGATCATCTTCCACCTTTCCAGCATGAGTGGATCCGGAACACACTATTCGTGGCCAACCTGCGAACCGGCAAGCCAGAACTAGTGTGCCAGCTGAAGCTTTGGTGGCATCCTCCTCAGCCCCCTTTAATTCACACTCAGCCACCCGCCTCACCTGACCTCTTCTTCTGTCGGCCCCTTTTCTTATGGATGCCGCTGAAGATGTGGTTAATTCCTCTTGTCTGTGTTCGCCCAGACTGTGGTAAGCACAGACTGACAGCGGCAGGACTCTACCGTACTGTGCGCAAGGTCTTAGACATCGACAGGTGGTATGACCTTGCCACTGAGTATCTGGAGTGCAAAGGCTGCAAAAAGAAGTATCCCGCCTGTTCTGAGGACATCTTAGGACAGCTGGATATGGGCCACTGCAGTCAGTTTCCAGCTTTGCTGACATACAGGTAATTCATAATGACAATCATTCAATAGTTAACGCTTTTATTGTGTTATTCTTTTACCAACAAAGCATTTGCATGATTATACTGTTGTTTCCTTAGATACTCATGTGACAACAGGGTGCTGAGGATGATTAGGGAGAGGACACTGGGCGACAGTGTTACTCAGCTTTACAAGAAGCTGATCGAACAACACAGTGAGGCATGGACACAGGGTGTCCTGCAGTACCTGACTGCCTGCGAACCATTCACATAAGTGGCTCTTAGCTGTGTACGCCAGGGATGTTCTGTGGCGACTGCACGAGGTCAAGGCCAAAATTACTTCTGTCTTTGGTTGTGTTCTCAAGATGGACTCCACAAAAAAGTAATCACAGCCCTGTTTATATCATAAATTTGCCTGATATGGATATATATGCATACATAATGTACACAGTTCCCATCGATGATTATGTGAGCGATCGCAAGGTCTCTTTAAGAATGCCGTGAACGTGCATTCATCCCAGCTATCTACACCTGGCTTGACCTAGCTTCACGTAGTCATCCTGGCATAGCAAACGAGCAACCAATTAAGCCAGGATGCGTAGAGCAGACTAGGTCAAGCCGCGCTTGCTCAATTATCCTTGATTTCTTTATTCTACTTTTGTGCAATACCTCTCTTAGTAGATGTAGCACAACATGTTGAACTTTATTATCGGCAAGGGAGGGAACAGAACAGGGAGTATAAATACTAACATAAGACAGGAACTAATGACTTAATAAACTTGACAACAAGTGAGCACAATGACAAAATAAAGAAAAAGGTATATAGCTAGTCATGACATAGATTTGTCAAACAATATTGCTGCAGACCAACAGACAGAAAGTTTTGTGATTTTGACTACACTTGAGAATGTTAAAAGCAGAATATCAGTGTTCTAAAGGAGCCAGCCAAGCTACCAGTAAACCAAAATTGCAGGAGATTGATAATATGTAAATAAAACCTTTAAAGAAAAACACCTCATCTTGTTTAAAGGTCTCATGAACTGGGCTTGTTTAATTTGTTATACTGTTATATGAGGTCTACTTATGACATTTGGGTGGTATTTACATCCAAAAACATAAAATTAAGAAGTAATAGGCTATTTTTTACCCAGGTTTTGAGGTCAGCTCTACAAATGCTCGGTTTTAATGGGTGTGCCGCATTGAAGACATGGAAGTAAAAGCTCACTGATTTGATTGGATAGTAGTTTGCATAGTTAGAGGCTTCTGTGAATTTGGTTAGAGACGTTAGGTTACACATTAGCACCATTCGCACGAGATTAGTATTATCTTGGGACCTCATGTGATTTATAAATTACCTCCCAACATCAGTATTTCATGTGCATTCTTACAGGATGATTTTACTCAAATGGCTTTGCCTGTAGTTTGAAAAGAGTATACCTGTATTGCGTTTAATGAAATATGACCGTACCTATCAGCATTTGATACCATGATATTCCATGATAGATAAACAAACGGGAGACTCCCGGTAACTTATGGATATCACCCAGCACCCAAAATAATACCAAAACACATCAAAGCAGCCTCCATTATTCACAAACGGTGGATGAAACCTTGAAAAATTATACATGAGTCCACCAAATCAGAGAGATCCCGATTCGCATGAGCTTAAGATCATAGACAACCTCTTCAATTAATACAAATGACTAGAGGTCCCCAGATAATACTAATCTCATGCTATAATGCTCAGGGCACATCAAAGCATAATGATGCATTGTACAAAATGTTTAACTCACATGAGATGCTGCGTCATTCCTATTAGATCCAATGTTCAGGGCATGTCACTGCTTTTTTTTGTCTCTCCACAAATCCAGTGTCAATCTCTGCCTTGTTCATTAAGGATTACTCAGAGAAATGAAAATAAACAACACTTCATGTTTTTCCCAAATGATTTGGTATTGCATACCAGAACCTGCCGCAGTAGGAGTAAAATCTTTCCGTGACGGGTGTAGCTGTCACCGGACCTGCCACTGTTTTACGTGCCTGCCTCGCAACCTGCCACTGTTTTACGTGCCTGCCTCCCAAACTGCCACTGTTTTACGTGCCTTCCTCGCAACCTGCCACTGTTTTACGTGCCTGCCTCGCAACCTGCCACTGTTTTACGTGCCTTCCTCGCAACCTGCCACTGTTTACGTGCCTGCCTCGCAACCTGCCACTGTTTTACGTGCCTTCCTCGCAACCTGCCACTGTTTTACGTGCCTTCCTCGCAACCTGCCACTGTTTTACGTGCCTGCCTCGCGACCTGCCACTGTTTAACGTGCCTGCCTCGCGACCTGTCACTGTAATATTGTGCAGTTTAGCGACCCGTAACAGTTATATTTATCTTTTTTGCGACCCGTTGTTCCCATAATGGTATGAACCGCGCATCCAGTGAACTACTAAGCGTCGCGTCTGCTTCAATTTAGCGTTACGTTTGCCACACGATCTCTGTTAAGCTGCCTTAAACTCAGACCGATGCGGATGAGAGCAAACAAACAGCGCAACCATGCTTTTATTTACTTGTTAGTTTACTTTATTCCGCCAGTTTTACTACTAATGAAATGTAGATAGGCAAGAAGACACATTGTGGCCTTAAAACAAAATTTAAAGACTGTATGTATTAAATAAGTATATATATTAGTCCTTGAAATATTACTTTTATTACTCATCAAACATGACAGAGAAGGGGACGCAGAGAATGAAGTCCTGTCAGTGTGGTAAGGGAACAAGAAGCATCCATTATTCATTAGAACCAGTCCGGATCAGAATCTGTTATTAAAATTGCAATAAGTGACGTCACGAACGCAGCGAAAGATAAATGTAGCGTTTATATTATTTATATACAGCTACAAATCATTCAAAAAAGGTGTAACATTACTTACAGAAAAATTATGGTGTGAAGTTTTGAGGCCCCACCATCTTTACTCATCTACTCACAATCAGTCAGATATTGTTTGTTGAATTGCCAAGATTGTTCAAATGGTTATACTGTATTTGTTTTGTTTGCAGGTCGGGGAAAACGATTTAAATACTTTCGGCACACCAATACTCCTGGTGTAGTCTAACTCCGCTGCGTTTAAAAAAAACACGTGAATAGATGATTTATTTAGGAGTTTAATAGTGCCACCTACTTTATAATAGCCGACACCGATGGTTTGACAGGTGAAAAATGTAATTTCAACCTTCAAATTGTATCAAGTATACTTTGCTAAGCATGGTCTATCCACTACGGAGCCCGGGAGGGGACATGCGCGGTTCACTTAGTTTTGTCGTGGCCACGAGATATTAACTCGTGGGAACATGATAATATGATGAGACCACGACATATTATCTCGAGGGAACGTGATATTATGTTGTCGCCACAACATCAGCTTGTTGAGGGAACGACATCCTTATGTTGTGGCCATGACTTAGTATGTTGAGGGAACGACATCCTTATCTTGTGGCCACGACTTGCACGTGCGCGTCTAAGCACCTGGAACTATCAGAAATAGATAGGACTATCATTATATTTATTTTTAATTAAGATATAACGCTGAACTAATTAAAAACACACACATTCGTTTCCTTTTAGTTGTTTTTATTTTTTCCTGTGATGAATGAATAGGTTTAAGTGCGATATGTCTGGGCTGCACGAACATGTCAAAAGCATATTTTTACATTATTCCCCTTGATATTGTAATTGTAATTATTAAGAATGATTCGTTTTTACATTTTATAATGATTTCAAGGCTCCAATTTCGGCGTGGGATTGCGCATAATTTAAATCGTCTTAATAATGCGAGAAGTTCCGTCACAAGTGTTGGCCTATATATATTTGCTTCATCTCAGATTAAATAATGAAATAAACCTACTGACGCGAATGAAATAAAATCAACATGTGAGACAGTCTGTCTATATACTAGAATTTAATTCCACAATCAGCGTACAGTCTTCTCTGTCTTTAAATTCAAACTGGCCCATATTGCTTTAGAAATACTGCGCTTCTGGAGCATTCCGTCCGCATCTTGTTCGAAAAGCTAGTTATGAGCCGATTTCATAAAGAGATCTCGGATAATTCATACATAATGTGTCCCAGGACTTGCCTCGGAGTGTAAAATTATCACGCAAATGTGTTGCAAGATCGTTTGATTTTGGTTCAGACTGACAGTGATTTTCGGGAATGTGTGCGCGCGTTCACACACATATAGTAACGTTCCCGCAAATATACATAACGTGTAATGTACTGTATAACATGCTATTTTTTGATGAACGGTTAGGGCTGTCATGGTGAATGAAATTCTCTTGCGGTGGTTTAGGTGGCTCAATAGCTACTTTCCTTATTGCCAAATATAGGCACAAATACAATTTATTGTTGGGTTATTATTATGTAGTATATGTTGTTGCTTTTTAAATGTTAAATACAATACTTTTTATTTATAAATGTATTGGTAATTCCAGAACAACTAAGACCTATAAGAATAATAATTATAATAATACCAAGGGGAATATTGTAAAAAATATGCTTCTGACATCCCAGCCATATCGCAATTAAACCAATTAATTTATCACAGGGAAAAATAAAAACGACTAAAAGGAATCGAATGTGTGTGTTTTTAATTAGTTCAGCGTTATATCTTAATTAAAAATAAATATAATGATAGTCCTATCTATTTCTGATAGTTCCAGGTGCTTAGACGCGCACGTGCAAGTCGTGGCCACAAGATAAAGATGTCGTTCCCTCAACATACTAAGTCGTGGCCACAACATAAGGATGTCGTTCCCTCAACAAGCTGATGTCGTGGCGACAACATAATATCACGTTCCCTCGAGATAATATGTCGTGGTCTCATCATATTATCACGTTCCCACGAGTTAATATCTCGTGGCCACGACAAAACTAAGTGAACCACGCATGTCCCCTCCCGGGCTCCATAATCCACCTTTTCTTTATCTTGTTTTAAAAGATATTCTGAAGATTATTGTCATAGTGTAAGTAGAACAAAAATATTTTGATAACAACACTCAATAAGTATTTTATTTTTGTATAAAATTTGGAAAATATATTTTTCCCTCAGATAAGAAATTAAAGCCAGAGTGAAATTTAAGCTGATATCACAAATATAATAAGTGTCTGTGATACATTTGGTAACTGTATTACAAAATCATCTACAGCCTAGTACAGGGGTTTTTAAACTCTTCATGCCAAGGTGCCCAAAATATGTTTAACCTTCCGCAAGGTACCCCCTTTCTAAAATAGATATCCATTTTTTGTATAAAGAAGCATTTAAACTTTTATACAGATAACTATATCAAATAGTAAGTGTGATAATACAGCATATTGAAAAAGTGAACCTGCAATGATCTTCAGTATAGAGTTTTACAACTTTTCTCAAAGAATTTCTGGGGACCCCTTAAACCATTCTAGAGGCCCCATGGGGGTCTCCGGACCCTAGTTTAAAAAACCCTGGCCTATAGAACATGTATAGACTCAGTTACAAATTAATAAATCAGTGCCACTACATCATTATTATTGCAAAAATGTACACATATGAATAATAAATAAAGAGTTCATTTGGCAAAACACCGTCCTTAAAATCTCTGTTTTTAATCACGATTTTTAATGTTATCGTGTTTTTATTGTACTTAACTGTATTTAAGTACTTAACTTATACTTAACTTGGATTTTTTTTTATAAAACAACTGAACTGCAGTTTATATTACATAAATTAGAATACACACTAAAAAAATATTATCATACATGATTTTTGAAAATGTGTCAATTTGCAAAAACAAATTAAAGCATCATAATTACCAACAAAAAATTATAATAATACAAATAAATGAAATAATATAACATAGAGATGACACCAACAATTTGACACTTAAACATGCACAGATGAGACGCGACGCGCGCTCCATACCCAAAGCGAACTCCGCGAACACCTTGATGATGTCATATTTGGCGCGCGCACTCAGGCGAACTAGCGACTGCGTCGAGTATAACCAGCCCTTCAGTAAAACTGGCGGAATAAAGTAAACAAACAAGTAAATAAAAGCGTGGTTGCGCTGTTTGTTTCCTCTTGTCCGCATCTGTCTGAGTTTCAGGCACCTTAACGGCGAGAGATCTTGTGGCAGACGCGACGCTAAGTTGAGGCAGACGCGATGCGCGCTCCATTAAAACTAAAACTGGCGGAATAAAGTAAACAAACAAGTAAATAAAAGCATGGTTTCCCCCTATTTGTTTCCTCTCGTCCGCATCTGTCTGAGTTTCAGGCACCATAACAGCGAGAGATCTTGTCGCAGACGTGACGCTAAGTTGTGGCAAACGCGACGCTAAGTTGTGGCAGACGCGAGGCAGACGCGACGCGCGCTCCATTAGTAGTAAAACTGGCAGAATAGAGTAAACAAACAAGTAAATAAAAGCATGGTGCGCTGTTTGTTTCCTCTCGTCCACAATCGGTCTGAGTTTCAGGCAGTTTAACAGAGAGAGATCTTTTGGCTGGCGTGACGCTAAGTTGAGGCAGACGCGACGCTATGTAGCTGACTGGACGCGCGGTTCGTACCCTTGCGGGTAGAACGGGTCGCAAAACTGGAAAATATAACTGTGACGGGTCGGTAAACTGCACCATATTACAGTGGCAGGTCGCGAGGCAGGCACGTAAAACAGTGGCAGGTCGCGAGGCAGGAGTGACAGGTCCGGTGACAGCTCTACCCGTCAAGGAAAGATTTTACTCCCTCTCACCTGCCGTTTGCTGGGCATGCTGTCAATAAGCGGGTTTCCGTCCCTCTGGTGTTATTCTCATTTTGAAGTTTCGCATCAGAAACGAGTGATGGAAACGCTACATTTCGAATTAAAAATCCTCAATACGCAGTATAAAAAAGGTGTTGCGAGCCCCAGGCCTGTTTATAGTCGAGACTGGCTCCGCTTCGCGAGCCTCCGCTGTCCACGCACGCAACTCCCCAAACGGACGAGACGTTTATACTTGACGCGTTCGCCGTTGAGATATTCTTTGAAACGACAGGGGGCGCACAAACGAAATCGTCCTGTAAATCCGCAGGAAGTAAAATAAAAGTAGGAATTTTACCGGAATAACGTCAGATCATCAAGGAAATTTAGGATATTTAGGATAAATTTAGGACTATTAAATAAAGGGCGAAAAATGAGATGGAATGTTCGCCCACTGCATGCCACAAAACGTGGAGATGTAGAATACATCGCTCTTGTGAAGCAGATGTGTGTGATGGACGGGGAAATGCATTTTAAACTATTGTTTGTTGATTTAATACATTTTTACATCAAAAACTTTTTGTTCACACTCTCATTTCTGTGCATGCAGACACATTTCTACATATTGTTGGTTAGGGACTGCTAAATGTCTTTTTAGTAGCAACAACACAAAATCTGCTACGTTTCCTTGTCGAGCAGCTGCTCGCAAGACGCCATCCTGAATGATCTGACGTAATTCCGGTAAAATTCCTACTTGTCTTCTACTTCCTGCGGATTTACGGGACGATTTCGTTTGTGCACCCCCTGTCGTTTCAAAGAATATGTCAACGGTGAACGCGTCAAGTATAAACGTCTTGTCCGTTTGTGGAGTTGCTTTTCGGTCCAGGCTCAGTTCCTGCCAGGTGCAAAAGGGTGGGCTAGCAGATATCCTGGGTGGGCATTTACCACACACAGTGTATCCGCAAAAAAACGTACAGACCATATTTAAAGGGTTTTTTTCTGATAAGAATGTTTTTTGGTAAAATAATATTTTTTGTTTATTTCTGTGAAGTTCTGACAATAATTCTCCCAAATCTCATTTAAAAATAAAAAAATCGGGTCAAAACAACAGAAAGGACAATCTGCGATTTTAAAACAGAAAAATCGCAAAAGAACTAATCAAGTTCATATTTAGTTTTAAGCAACACAAAACTAATTTTTATAAAAATAATAAAAATTAAAAAATAATAATAGCTGTTTGTTAACAGCACAAAACAAGACTGCAAAAACTCCCGATATATTAAATAAGTCAGACTTTACTGCACAATTACTTGTACATGCTGTTTATAATTAACTCAAATCAAGTGTGCAGTGCGCCTAAAATTACTTTGCACAGTATTTTGCTATTTCCAGCCAATAGAAAAATACTGCAATTTTTGGTGTTATTTTTAAATTTTCGTAGGGTGGTCAAGACAGACGTTTAGGGAGGTTCAGCCCACCCCTGCCCATGCCTGGAGCCGGCCCAGGGGGCCATTTCAGAAAACAGGGTAAGTGCAAACTCGGAGTAAGTCAACCCCAGAAAACGGAATACTCAGGGGTTTTGGTTTCAGAACGCGAGATATGTCAAACCCGCGACAGGGTCAGGGTATATTCTGGCAAACTGTTTCCCGATCACGTTTTGCAATCGGCAAAGCAGTCTGTAGCACTCGCCGTTTACTAACACAAGATGGATATTCGCAAAGCAAATCGGCCGAGTCTGATTTCCGAGCGCTACACTATCGATTCGAATTTGAAACGAGAAGCAGGAGACGTAAGAGGCGGGTATCTGTTTGAAAATTTCAAATTAAAAGTTGTAAACGTTCGAACGTAAACCGCACATGATTGGTCAATGTACGTAAGGTAACCCGCGCGCCAGTCTGAATGCAGAAAGCATATCTTTAACTCGACACACCCGTTACCATGAGTTTATAAACGTATAAAACGTTATAATACCATGTAGGAAGATGGACACACAGATACACACAGAGCTTGGAATGCAGAGGGGAATTCAAAAGAGAGAAATTTAAGAAAATTATGTTGTTTAATTATTGTAATATTATTTTTGATGACCAATGTCGTACAGGTTTTAGACTTCTGGCTATTTAAAAAAAGCAACTCTTATAATTATTGCGTTCGTCCCACCACGCACATCACTTTGCAAAAGCACAAGATTATGTTTTTTTTAGCAATACCAGCATGTCCAATTCTAAAGTAAAATTGATTTTAAACAACAAGTTATTGTTGCGAAATATATTTTAGATATAATATTGTCGGGTTGTCTTAATTAAAATAATTCCTAGATGAATCCGCTGTTTGAATCGGTTCAATGAAATCAATAATGACTCACCACTATTCACATATGACTTACTTCGGTAGCAGCGACACCCGGTTTAAATTTAAACTTTATTTCTATTAATTCTATTAATCTATTAATTTCAACGTTCTGTTTTTAAAATGCACTTAAATCATTTACAGGATACCAAAGACTGCGTTTTTTTCAAGGTCTAAGTTTTGGTTTCTTGGTATGCTCTGTTAATTCGTATTTATTTGAGTGTTTATTCAACAGGAACAATGCAGAATAACATTACAGATGTTCTACACACAGACTTCTAGCCAATGGATAATTTTGCAGCCCCAGTCTATGGTTAGGCTTTTGAAATAAAGTAAAATAAAAACATAAAAGTGTAAAATGACAAGAACAGTAATTATAACAAAAATCTGAAACTGTATACAACCATAAATGTTCACAATCCTGCTTTTATTTTAACCATTAGTGTTGCCTCTCTAGTGTACCTGTTGTCACTTTTATTTGCTATATGCAATTAAAAAACTGATTCACAATCACTTATGCATCCTGGGTATTATGCTGTGCTGATTATAAGTTTTCCCTTTTTTTTGCAGTACATAGTATATATGAGGCAGGGTGATTACAGTTGTTTCAATTATTATATAAAGAGGTTATATGAGGGTTCATAGGTATATTTGAAAACTTCATCATTATTTACTCTTCAGCTTAAATGCACAAATGTACTCCTGGGTTCATCATCCCTATTCGGCATGTGGAAGTCATTTTGGTTAAAATCCATATTAATGGTCATTTCAAAAATCACTGACAAAATATGTCTAAACTGGAAGTGTTCCGTTTTTAGGAACGTAATGCCATATGCCATCATCCTATACCACTGGATAGTTTTAATTTTGGGCAATTCCAGCGTTGTGGCCCCGACACTTTGAGTTATGGATGAGAAAATGCTCAGAGAATCTATTTGTTACGAATATATAGAACCATCTGTTTATGCTTTACTAAACTCTTGTTGATAGTCTAAAAATCAGGCATGTGTCAGTCTATGAATAAAAAAATTTATTTAAAAAAAAAGATATAAACATGCATAATCAATCCTCAAGCAATTATACCCAATGAATGGAGAAGGGATGACTCTTTATAGAACATCAAATAGTTAATTTATTTAAAATGTCTTATGAAAAAAAGCACACATCCTCGAAAAGTCTTGATCTCTCATGAGCTCAAACACTCTGCGTGCTCGTCAAACTCAAACCTACGACGACTGCTGTGAGGCAGCAGATTATGTAGAGCCAGATGGAGAGCTTCATAACCATTTTAAAATAAGAATCCAAGGCGTAGAATGAATAACATATCAATAAGTGAAAATATCAATAAAATATCAATATTGTAAAAGTCTTTCTTACTAAAATGTAAAAATATATATAACTAATAATTCATAATATAAATAATATTTTAATTACTAATATTGTATATTATTATAACATAGAAGTATTATTAAATTATAAATATTATAACCATTCCAGAAAGTAAATGTAGAATGTAGAATCAATGTCTCTTGTAGCATCAAAACAACAGCATCCTTTTGCTCATCGGGGTAAAACTAAACAAAAATCAACTCAATTGATTCACATACACAATGTTGGATCGATGATGATTTCAGTTCGGTGAAACGACGTTAGAGAATCATTTTATTTTCTATATAAAATCAACGCAATTGGTTTGCTTGCCTAACATTGAAACAATGTTGATTTAAGTTAACATTTAACATAATAAACATTAAATTGAACATTTACAATCTAAATATTTTGAAAAATAAAAGATACACTAGCCTGTACTGAATTATTAAACATCACATTCAGTAACATTTCTTCAATATTCATAAACAAATATATACATTCGTAAATATATCTTTTAAAGCTATCACATTCACCAGCTGGAGTGTCTTCATGCTCCTCTAGAGGGCACTCCTCACCTAAGAAATATTTTGGATCCTCACCTCTGTGTCTGTGCAACCGTGACAAAAGCATTAAAACCTTCTTTGGGTACATAAGTACAAATTTATGTACACGCCAGATCCTTGCGCTCTGCATTAAGAGACTGACAGCGTCAGACACGATTTACTATTATTATTGCTTCTTTACTATGAAATAATCCAACCGGATTGTACTCTTTGACTGTCCCTTTTTCCCCACAAAATCAAACAAACAAAAAATAGGAATTTAGGTTATTTTGAGGGACTAGTAAAAGACCTTTCAGGGTTAAAGATAAACTGCAAGTGGACTCCCAAAACGTACTTTCAAATTCTGAAAGATAAATTCTCCAAGGCTCTCCAGTAAATATAACTATTTGTTATAGTTTATCACTGTGGTGAAAATGCACACCTGTGATACGGTAACAAGTAGAAAATATTTTAGTCATTTAGGATGTTTTAGGACTTGTGCACCTCCAAAAAAGACCCTGAAAAGGTAAAACTGTGGTGTGGTAACAAAATAACATAGAAAACTGTAGCTCATAACAAAAACGTATACATAATATTATATTATATTATACATGCAATTATACCGATATACATGTGACTTTACTACTACAAACTCAACTAAAAAAAACAACGGTTTTCTGTTACCAACATTATTTAAAATATCTGCTTAAGTGAAAGCCAAACAGGTATGAATTGTCTTGAGTAAATGATGACAATATTTTCGTTTTTGGGTGAACTGTCCCTTTAATAACATGGTAGTCAGTCATTCACAGAACAGCAGAGAGGTCAGTGTGGTGTTCTGCAGTCCAACATCTGTCCAGGCCACTTGATGTCTTCAGCTGGGGCTGCAATGAAAAATATACAATTCATATCCATAACAAATCCATTCAGTTACAGACTGTCACAAGAGTATTTACATAACTGTAACAATGCAACAATTCTCTGTCACATCAACGTGAACAAAAAATCTATTCAGTGTGCACTGAACCAAACTGAACAACTATCTGTTGATGACATCACCGTACACGCATGGAACAATAATTTAGGGGATTCATTCCTGCATTTTAAAGGAATAGTTCGCCCCAAAAGACAATTTTGTCATCATTTGCTTACCCTCCAATGTTACAAACCAGTATACATTTATTTGTTGTGTGGAACCAGGCAAAGCGCCATGAGGGGGCATTGCAACCTCAGATCTGATTTGTGCCCCTCAGTTTCATTATCTTATTCATAGCACATTTAAAAAAAACGAGGCTTTACAAAAAAATTACTGTCTTGCATGTTAACAAGACTAATGTAAATAAATAAAAATATCTTGATTTTATAGGCATCATGGATTCTAGCAAATATGAACAGATAAAAAATCAAAAGATGACTACCCCTGCTAGGAGTCCTGTAATAGGCCAAGTTCAGATATTCGTACAGGGCAAATGGTCTAAAAATCAAAACAAAATGGGGCACTGAGCAAGAGACAAAGCTTTTGCTATTGACATGCAGTTCCCTTACCTGAACCCTATAAACAATGATGAAGAGAAGCAGCAATACGGAGCTGGGAATCTGAAGTGTCTGGAGTGATTCTGTTTGAAAGAAATGTCTCATGAGGCATTATATGTGAAGACTCAGAGCTGTTATCTTGGCAAAAAAAAGGTTGCAAAAGAACTGAATAAAAGGGTATGATTAATTATGAGCAATGTCTATTAGAGAAAAAACATTTATTTCATTATGAGATTAAAGACCCAAAAGTTTAATGATGCAGATTTGCACAGCCTTCTTTGATCATACTTACAAATAAGTTTGAGCTCAACTGTATCTGAAGTGGAATCTTTTTTGAGATAGACTGAAATATTTTCCTCTCAAGCGTTCCTTTGTTGTACTCTGTGTTGATGTTTTCTTTTGTTGTGACTACATTGCCTGTTTGACAGTTAGCCATGTGCTTTCTTGACATCGTGCTGTGACCCGCCCTCTCATTACTCCATTCATTATCTTGTTTTTAGTTAACTCTTCTCACCTGGGTTTGGTCACTGTTTTCTTTCTCTCCCCTCCTGTTCATCTTTTGTGTTCCGATTTTCTGCCTTTTTATTCCCTGCATTTTTCTCGTTCTGTGTCAGACCGTTTTTTTAGTTCTCTCACGCTGACTCTCTAAGTCTTGTGAATGTTATATTATCCTTACTTTACCTCGTCTCATCTCGTTTTAGGACCCACTGTGTTCACTTTGGGATTTTTTTTATTTAAAACTTTATACTTTAAATAAAGCTTTCCTGTAGCTCAGTGGTAAGAGCATTGCGTTAACAACGCAACTTTGTGGGTTCGATCTCAGGGGAACCCACAAACTTAATTTAAATTATGATTTAAAGGTAATGAAAATGCAGTTGAATGAATCGTGGATGGGGTATAAAAACAGATATCCTATTTTGTGTGCCATGCGGCTCGACAATATGATCTCAAACTAATGTTTTCACGCTTTTAGTCCAGTGAGATCCATTGAATATTGATGTGTGTTACAGCAGTAGACCTACTTTGACTCAACCAGAATCAGGGTCCCACAAAGTTTGTGTAAAGATCTTTTGAAGATTATTTATTAGATTAATAAATATATATAAAAAAAAAAGCTTTCAAGGTGTCAGAATGAATATTCTGAAAATTCTCATTCTGCAAAAAGTTGACAATGTCAACATTTAGGATTACAGAGGCACTAGATGGACTCAAATGTTAAGAACTTTGACTAAAAGCATATATTTCTGTGATTTTAAAGGGTCTATAAATAAAATAAAATAAACAGTGTGCAACTGAAACAGAATTCAGATGTAGAATAAAGAAGCACATTCATCCAGTGTTCTGTTCTACTGTGTGTGGTTAAAAACGTATGTTCATCATAAGTGTGTGTGGATGCTCAAGGGATTTGGAGGAGGAATCTGAGACCTTATAACTGATTTAGCTGCTTCATCCCACATGTGACCACTGCCATAAAGTCATCTCTTCTCGGACATCACAGAGACCTCGGGCATCTCCCAGCATCTTTCATTTATAAATCATTGAAATAGAGATGCTGGGAGCAGAGGAGCAGACATGTAAAGGGAACGTTCACCCAAAAATTACAATTCTTTCATTCTGTTCTGTTGAACACAAAACAAGATATTTTGAAGAATATGAAAAAAACTATTCTGGGGCACTATTGACGTCCATAAAAAAATGGCGGGGTCATCTAACACTGAGGTCAAAGGGTTTGTGTCCACAATCTTGACCTTTAGAATATGATATAAAATGATTTATGTAAAACTTGACCTAATTCCTTCTAGTAAAATAAATGAAGCCTTAAAATAAAACAAAGCCTCTGTTTGTGTTGGAAAACTAAAAAGATCTTGATAAACATACATCTGTATCCATTCTGTCCTTATGTCACCAGTGTGTTCCAAAGTGAACATCCCTATGCCCTACTTCCTTCGAAGAGTATAACTATGTGTAAACTCTAGAGGGAAAAACGCAATTATATCCAGAGGTGGGGGACTCGAGTCACATGACTTGACTCGAGTCTGACTCGAGTGACAATTTTCAGGACTTGCGACTTGCTTGATAGACTCGAGTCACAATTTTCAGGACTTGCAACTTGCTTGATTGAAGTGTGAAAATGACTTTAATTGACTTTGACTTGAGAGCAAGTGACTTGAGACTTAAGTTGACGAAATTGAAGACTCGACAATGACTTGAACTTTTAATAAAGTAAAGTAATGAAATTAGTTAAAATAATTATTGTGACTCAGCAGCACTACAGCACATGTGCCTTTAATGCTGCTCAACTCAAACCGCGTCAACCAAGGTGTAACGGCCAATTACAGTTACGATAGAGAGGAAACTGCGCATGCCCTGGCGGCTTGAAACAGTTGTGGCCGTTACAATGGCGGACAACAGTCGAGCTCCACAGATAGTCACGTTTGGCTATAAGGCCTTTGAACTGGACCGTGAAAATAAAAAAAGATTTGCCAGATGCAGAGCATGCAACGCGAGGTTTTCTGACACAACAACCACAACGTCGAATTTCATCCGACATTACAAGACCCACAAGGAAAGGTAAGAAAGTAATTTCTTTATAGTCAGTGTAATAAAACGATTACTAATATAATTAATTAATTGTTTCTGTTTGTCGTAATTTTGCCTTGGTTGTTTTTTATTATTAGAAATGTGGTCATCGATCATCACTGATTAGGCCTACATCTCATCTCATAATCAGATTAATTGGGGAATCTGGCTATAATGGCGTAGCCCGAATTTTTATGTACTTAAAACATTAAAATCATCTTGAAATAAAGAAGGGCTTCTCTGTATTACATGTAGGCGAAGGTCTATATATCAGCTCGCTTATATACTGCATGACAGGCTGACATGGACACGCCGGTGAGATCACTTGCACTTAAATTACTCTTTAAAACGTTTCGGTCATACTGACGAGAATAATTTCAAAGTTCGAATCTGTTAACTGTTTGCATTTTTTATACTCACAATAACTACAAAACGTATTGTGCTGTAAAATAATGTAACCAGTTTAAATAGAAAACAAATATTCTCAGATTATGTATTACGTATGAAACGTGCATATTAAGCGTCCACCACAGAGATGACGATTAAGCATAATAACTTCATCACTGGGCTATATTAACATACATTTTATTTATATTCTGCCGAAATTAAAAAGATCCGTTCATTTCTATAAACAAGATTTAAGATCGAAGTCAATAAACTAGATGCAAATTCCTTAGGCCTACTGTGCACTTTAATGGACAGCACAAGTATTACAGCATCATATATTTAAAACATATAATAGGCAGATTTTCATTCACAATACTTAGTTTATAAGATTCATAGCCTGTATAAATGCTTAAGTCATTCTGTAGGATACAAGTATTTCCATTTGTGTGTAGACCGTTTCAATTAAATTGAATTAGATTGAATAATACATTTCAAACTGGATTTCTTTTGTGTAAGCAACACTTTTATATTTCAGATATTAATGTTGCACAGATATGCATATAAGCCATATATAGCAATGCGAATAAGATACATAATGTATGTATATAAGTTCATCTTTTCTGTGCAGAAATAAACATGTATCGAAAAAATTTACCTCTGTTTATTTTAGTACTGACTTGACTTGAAACTTATCAGGACTCGACTTGACTTGCTTAGGGTGAACCCTTGACTTGACTTGACTTGACTTGCTTGATTTGTCTAAACTGTGATTTGAGATTTGACTCGAGACTTGATGGTCAAGACTTGAGACTTGCTTGGACTTGAACATATGTGTCTTGTTCCCATCTCTGATTATATCTCATAATATATTTGTTTAAAACTCACTTAGGAAAAGGAGCAATAAAAACCTATTTAGAGCGCTGTTTTGTGTAGTGTCCCCTTACCAAAGGGCCAATCTGAGGGCGATGTATCCCAGTACCAGAGTATTGCACTGCATTCCATTACAAAGGGTACATCCTTATCCCCTAAGCCCTTCACAGGTTTACCCTCTGGAGTCAGAGCTTTGAAGGGTGTATGGGACCAAACAGTGCCCTTATGTCCATCAGCAGAGGTGGGTAGAGTAGCCAAAATCTTTCCTCAATTAAAGTACAAGGAACTAGAAAAATTGTTATTCAAATTAAAGTCAAAATTACTATTTTAAAAATTACTACTCAAGTAACTAGTTACTTTGTATATACCATTCAAAAAAATTATATCAATGGCAATATATTAATATATTTTAATCAATATTTTATATATTATTATTATCATAAGCAGATATCTTTGCAATATGCACACAGAGACTAAAGAATAGACAAACAGAGAAGAGACAAGCATATGGCGGGCATTTATCATTGCTGTCAAACATTATGATGCATTTGCAGTTTTGGTTTGATAGATATAGCTTCATCTACTTCATCCAACGCACTTTGTGTTCTGTGTGTACTTAAAGGGGTGATTTAATGCTTTTTCATGCATTCTGACTTCTTTACAATGTTAAACATGCTGGCTTCTCATGCTAAACATGGTCAACAAGTCAAAAACGAGTCGGACATATAACGTAGTATTTCTGTGCTTAATACACTCCCCCAAGTCTCATATAGGTTTTGGAAGTTTTTTTCAAAGATGAAAATAGGAATACTCGCTTTTCATAAAGATTGGCTGCGCTGCGTCAAGATCGGCTGCGCTGTGCGCCTGAAGCTACAGCTCATTACTCTTATGAAGGTGAAGTTAAGGTGTGTTTGTTTGTTCAAGGCTTTTCAGTGATGGATGTTATATAAACGATTTGGAGATCGTTTGAAACTGATAGATGGAGCGGTCCCTGTGCTAAAAGATGTCGGACATGAACCGCACGCGGAAAGTGAAACTTAGAAAAAAATAATGTATACAACACAAACTTATAGTGAATCAATGCGATGATGTGTTGTATGCTCGTGATTTAGTTCCCCCCCCTGCACACCCCCAGCAGGTTACATTATTCCGGAAATAATCCTCGACTGTATCTATCTTTTATAAATGCGATCAAACTAACTACTCTTCCAAGATACAAATTATGTAATACTAGTTAATAGGTATTTAAGATTAATATGAGATTAACATATGAACGGTAGCAGAAACTACCGTTCAACTGGACCATTAAGTTTTCCACTATGAGTAGTGAGTAACCCGCCACTTCATATGATTCAGATCGTGCTGCGAAGTGAACAAATCATTTGAACTGATTTGTGAAGAGGAGAAGGGTTGGCAACCACTGACAAATTACAATAATATATATATATATATCAACAAGACATAGAATTACAACAAATAATTTTAGAATGTGTTATATGTCAAAACTGACAAAATAATTGAGAATTATTTACAGTGAATGTTTGTGAGCCTGCCATTACAAGCACACAAAATGACTCTTCCAGCTGGTGGCACACGTCCGCCTGAGGATTTTCGAGTCATTAAGCATTCAAAGACCGATTGTTCTGCATGAGCCGACAGGTTTCTCAAACACTCACATGTGAGGGGAAATGGGATTTGTGTCTTCAGAAAGTCACTCGTAAAAGTCGGGCATTACAGTAAATCTTTTATGGACGACTTGTATGTGAACTTTCAAAGAAGTGAAAGTTGTTTTAGACAACAGGGAGGAGGTACTGAGGTTTTACAGATAGCACTGATGCAATTAATAAAGGGCAAATATGTGGTGCAACCTTGGATATCTATTTTTACCAATAAAACTGATCTGGGATTCAGTTAAACAAGAGGAACTGATGCTGCTGTTAAGAAAATCATTATCCACGTGTGTCTTTTCATCCCCAAGGGCTCAAATAAATGTAAACGTGCCTTTGCCATGTTTCAGTGATTTCTTTTGAGATACGCCATGCTTTCTGGAGCCCATCAGGATGAGAGTAGAATTTTCCTTAAAATGTTTCTGAATGAAGTGTACATTACAATTAGTGTAAAAATGGACAACATGGAGGTTATATCTGGCTTTTTGCATGATATGGAAAGTGTATGAGAAACTCATGTTGCACATATTTATTTTAAAACAAATAACCTGGTTTCTTTTCAAATGGGCCCCTAAACCCCATTAGAGCTTTATGGTTAGTTTTAAGAGATGCCTGAACAAATTTGGAGTTTGGCCACATTTAATTCAGTCAATGCTTTGGAGAGAGGCGAAGGACTGCGGCGGTCTGTAATCATCATCTTCAGCAGCTGTTTGACTGGCTGGAACACAGAGCCACAGGGGTTAAAGCTGTAACCCTCATCTTTAATTTGTGCTATATTCGGTGGAGAACGGTCACCATAATCACAGGCCGGCGAACGCTGATGCACACTGACGGCCATTCATTAGCATGAGCATCCACCCCTGCGGGCCAGTGGAACATGCCCACATCCATCGCATCACTGCTCGCCTCCAGAGCTGAAATCTGCTGCTTATGAAGTGCTTTCTGCAAACGTACACCAGGACAGAGATACGTTAAGGTTTGAATGTCAAAACCCTCAATGCATCGCCTCTATATGAAGCACTAACCAGGGACTACCTTTTATTTCCATCTCATGTAAGCAAAAATGTACATCCAACCAGAATAAATCTTGACAGGTCTTGTATGACACTAAAGGCGTTTATATAGCAAAAACAGCTGACTGATGTGTATGATGTACAACATACACAGCCACTTACCTCATAAGTCAAATATATTTATATACAGTATATATATATATATATATATATATATATATATATATATATATATATAGTGATATAAATACAATGAACTGATATAACTATTATGATTTAACTCATTTGTACCTTGCAAACTTGTTTCTTATCGCCTTTAAACTAAGATACGACATTCAAACAAGATGAACAAGCAAATTGTTTGTGTAACTTGTAAATAAAATCTCATGTTAATAATTAGGTATGTTTAATTTGTATTTATTTGTAGATCTAGTATTTGTGAAGTTATTTGTAAGTGTAATATTTATGAAGTCAGGATGACTTGCTGTACACGGATGACCTTCTGTAATTCATTTTGAGCGACTGGTCAATCAGAATCAAGTATTCCAGAGTGCAAAATGATGTATGGCTCAGTTATTTATTTACTTGATTTTTATTCATACTACATTGTTAATTATGGATAAATCAAAAAATAAAATATACAAGCAGTAAGATAAACATATTTAAAATTGCATTAGAAGTAATATAAAGATAATGGAAACATGATATTATAATGAGGTAAAATAATTAAAAAAGCAAAATTTAGAACCCATAAATTACTTAATCTATAAACTGAATATCAATTTTAGAAAATAAGTAAATACATAATCAATTGTCTTTGACATTTACAAGTATCAAGGTTCAACGTTACTTGGGTATACCTGTATAATTTATTGGATTGAATAGAGCAATCCAAATAGATTTTATAAGGCTCAGGTTTAATTAGGACCTGAAAAGAGTGAGGAGTTTGTAAGTCCTGTGTGTTGGACTGTATATAGTGACTTAAGTGTAGCTGGTGGAAATATTTGCAGATCTGTATGTTATGTGTTTTCGCATGCGTTTCTATTTTTCTTCCAAGAGAGGTTCATCGATGCGTGACCACTGTTCTCAGATGCAGAAGGGTTCACCACGCCTCGGGAACATATGACTAAATAAACTCTTTAATGTGCATCAGACGCACAGAGCCTTCTTGTAAAGCTTGACACCAAGAAATGTGACAGTACACCAAACGAAAAACTACAAAATGTAGTAGATCTATTTTTCATTACATAATTTATGAATTTAGAACTTCCATTTTCCTTTAAAAGTTATGGGTTTAAAGAGTAAAGTGTTTTCTTTTCTGTGAAGACTCAACAAACTACATAGTTATTAAGCTTCATAGATTTAAAAATACCTCAGCGGTTTATGATCAATTTAAGAAACCGTGAAATACCAGACTTGAGCTTTATAAATTATACCCATAAAGAATTTACTTAAAAATGCAAGTTAAAAGGGATCAAACAAAAATTTCCACAATGACTTTGTGACAATATTCATATACAGGTCTGCACCCTCCCTGTATCTTCCTGTATCATTTAGTTAAAACAAATGCTTATGTCATGAAAGGGATAACATGAATCTTATTGATGTTCTACAGTATTTATAAAAAACTATATATCTATATACTAAATACAAGATTATTTCAGCATCATTGTCTTCATCGATGTCTGTTGGTTGAGCATCAGTGCTGTTAAATGAACCCAGCGTGGAGCTTTATTTTGGTGAGTTGTGTTTAGTTTAATTTAATCTGGATTTAAAGGAGCCGTGGGGAGCTGCCAGTGTGCTTCAGTCGGTCTGATTAAATAAACAGGAAACAGTCACAGAAGGGGGAAGTGAACCTCTGATATAGCTCAGATAGACACCCTGTAGAGATAAAGCGAGCTCAAATGAAGGCTCAATTGTACAGATTTGGGTGTTTAATAGCTTTAAAGGGGTCTCTGTGGAGATGATGGTACTGTATAAATAACTTTGTGGAATGTGAGAGGTGTCGTGCTGACATTGCAGAAGTCAATCATTTTGTGATGAACTCCAAATGATGTTAATGGCTTACTATCGAATAACAAAGTTCGGGAGAAGCCAGAGCATATAATTAAGACCGGCTGGTTCGCTAACCAGCACATAAGTAGACAAAGATGGTTCCATTCACATTGCACCAAACTCATTTTGAGAATAGTGTTGACCTCTTTGAAGACCCATGAAGTGCCTTGAAATCTGCTTCTTTCAGGCTCTAAATTCTTATGAGCTTTCGTCAGAAAACAAAAAGAGAAGCAAAAGTGCAGAATGATGTCAGATCTTTGCTTCCAATGCTTATATCTTCTAAATACAAATTTTGTCAAAAATGATTACATGTGGACTTTAATTCTTGGGCAGAATACAAAAGAAGATATTTTGAAGAATGTTGGTTAACATTGTCCACTTAATTAATGGAATGGACACAAAAAAAATGAGTTCTTTCTCATTTCCTTATTATGTAGTATGGTGAAGTAGCCTAAATCATGTAGAATGCAACTACAAAGTCGTCATATATATATATATATATATATATATACATATATATATATATAAATATATATCCACAAACTTTAATTGACAGTATATATAAAACCATATTTACTTTTTATTAATGCACATTTTTAATAATAACAATTTTATTTTCTTAAGAAAAATCTTTGAACATTATAGTTTTCCCAAACTGCAGTTTACAATAGTAAATTATATTCTTGTCTGTTCCTCTGCATAAAACAAACACTGCTTTATTTTCTGAAATGTAAAATCAATTTTATTTATCTTGAGTCTGTAGTATTAAAAAAGTGGGTTGGTTACTTTTAACTGCAACTTCAATAAAAAGCTAAAGATCTTATCAATGATTGTAGCCTACTCTAAAGATTTACATACTGTATGTATCATCACATGTCTTGTGTAAGTTAGGAACTGAATCAGATAATTACATATATAGGTTGATTTATTCATGTAATTATACAAATCCATCTATTCTCCTTTTTGTAATCTCATTTAAACCACAACAGTGACACAAAAAAGGCTGTTGTGGATTCCCTAACAATCTGATGTCACATTGTTTACGCCTGCCCACTCACAGACTCCGCCTTATGAGCACTTAAGTCCCCCTTCAGCCAGTCTTCAGGCAAGAGCAGATGTAGCCACTAGCCAGCATTAAAATGTCCAAGAAACAACAAATGTGTGCTGTTTTTAGATGTAGAATGGAACATAAAAGTAGGTAGAGTGGAGAACTTTACGACGAGCCCATGGTTCGTCCCACTGCCACTTCGCGGGCCAGAGTTATAACGACTGAAAGTCCCGGGCGGGAAGATGATGACCTAGCGTTCGGGAAGAATTTACTATTTTCGGTTCGACCATATTTCCGGTCCGGAAAGACTTAGAGAAACGAGTCAGGACTCATTTGAATTGTCTCCGCTGGCGCATTTGAACGACACTGACCTCGAGTTGATGCGACCCCTAGGTCGGGAGCTAGAGCTCCCAGTAGCCGAAAAGGTTGAAAAATTTGAGCTCCGGGACCCAGTGGCCTGTCAGTATAGCATGGGTTTCAACAAAAAAAAATATTCTCAAGAGTGGATCAGTACCAGCAGTTCGCGATCAAGCTTCCTCTACGGAAAACATAAGTATTACGTGTGTTTGGCATGTAAGTGGCTGTTGTGTACATGTTCGCGGCTAATCCTGAGACTTTACATTGGTCCAAAGACAGGTGTTGTGTCGTAATGTTAGTGATAAAACGCATAGGGCCCCTTGGTTCAGAAGACCTGTGACCGACATCATTTCTGTAAAGCTTATTAAATCTTAAATCTTATTGTAAAGTAATGGCAGTGTCTTTCTCGGTGCGTTCAGTGTTTTCTCGTATGTCCTAAGTGCGACAATACTAAGCCGGATAGAAACAGAGTTGCATTTGTAAGACAACCTGGTTGTTGATCTTTACATACCTGTCTGACATATACAAGTACTCTGAATGCATGTTTTTGCCAATATCCGTGTTTATGTCTGTTAGTTATATGCATGCACATGATTAATTATCAATGGCCAACATTTCAACAGCATATGTTTTCTCCATTTAATTTGTATTTATGAACAAGGCATTAAAGTGATTTTTATTGCACTTAGTAAATAGTGTTGGTTGGATAGGGCATTACAGACGTAATTGTAATTCTTTTTTTTATTGTCATGCAAAGCACATGTGTAAGCACTCTACGTCATTTTTTTGCATACGTAGAGGGGAGCAGAAGCTCATTTGCATTTAAAGAGACACACACAAAAACAGCACGTGTTCCATTGCAGCCACAAATGGCCATGTTCAACATATTGTAATCAAAGATATGTGGTGTATTTTGAGCTGAAACTTTACACAGACATTCTGGGCACTATTTTAACATTGCAGAAAACAGCTTGATTTGCCGCCCTTTAAAGACAAGTAGAAGTCATTTTGAACGTAATTTTACCTAAGTGAAATTACCATAGTTTTAACCGTAAGACAAGCACTCAGGTCGAATGGAATTTACCTTTGTTGGTATGGTCGGGACTGCGATCAGGGGAAGGGTATGTATGGTTAAGTCTTTTGCATTCAAGTTGCGTGCATTTGCATTTATTATACGTCCGTCTGAGCAGCCAAAGCGTCCGTTCTGGCCCCAAACGATAGCGGGCCACCAGGAAAACAACTTATCTATATATAAATATTAGATCAATTATATATATATATATATATACTGTATATATAATTATTTTCTAAATGACTAAGTTTTTTTTGGGAGAAGTCTTTCAACTCCTCTGTGAAATCTTCATTAACAGAATCAGACAGTCCTGTCATTTACAAGCTTCTATTCCTGATCTGTTTTCTCATAGGCCTGTTAAAACACATGCACCTGTTGAAGTTTCCTCTCAGATCTCTGAAGCTCAGCTCGCCCTCCCCAGGAGATCCGTCTAGCATGTGCCCTTCGTCTGATGAACAGAAGTCAATACAGCTACACAAGTAATGACAATTACGCACTGATGGCGCAAAATATGTGTAGCTGCACAGTTTAAAAAGTGGATACACACATGATTCTCAGCATAAAAAAAGTCCAATATGTAATGAATAAATGATAGATGAGACAGGGGCGGGTTGTCACTGAAACTTTTGAATACAGTCTATACTCGATTCTCATTTCTGCACCTAAATATAATCATATCACAATTGCCCAGAACAAAAACACAACCTATTGACCCTATAAAATAACATGCTGTCAAGATACATTGATCCGAATTGAATTTATTTTCATTTATCAATGTCAGCCTCTGTAAGGTCTGTTTTCTGTAGTCCAAATGATGTTTAATCTTCTAGGATATTCTTTGCACTTTCAGCTGCCAAATCCAAAATGAATTTAACCCATCTCAATGCTTGTGTCTTATCCTCTGAAATCTGCCTTTGTAACCCCAGCTTGCATTTAATGTTCAAGCCATTGTTTCAGTCCCATTATACATGAACCATGCTCACACATAATCATTTATCTTGTTTGGGAACTGGAAAAGGGGTTAGATGGTTCTTCTGGTATACTATTTAGGCTCAAAGCTAACGTCTCACTTTCTCCTGTTTGGACTATACATAAAAAATTTGCAATATGAGCCAATTCGTTAAGCCTGCGTAGAGCTCAGGGCTTAAAAGCTTACGGTACAGTGCAAAAAAGTTTAGAGCCTGACCTGTGATCTGACACTTCCAGACTTCTCCAAGAGAGAAAGCCACTATGGCATTATAGGACAAGAGGGTTAGTATTATAATGACTATACTATCATTTTTGGATGAACTATCCCCTAAGGCCTAAGTGCGCAGTGGGTGATCAAAAGTTAAAAGAAGAGTTCACCCCAAAAATGAAAATTTAGTCTTTATTTACTCAACCTTTGACACATTTTGACAAATCACTGACATGTCTTTCCAGACCTGTATGACTTTATTTCTTAAGCAGAACACTAAAGAAGATGTTTTTGAGGACTGTGAAGACATATTTTACAAGGACTGTCGATAACAAAACAACATTGACCCCTATTGACTTCCATGGCATGGACACAAAAACGACATTTTTCAAAAATATCTTTCAATATATGAAATTTATATGCAGAAAGGACATGTTGGTAATGGCGTGTGACTGAGGATGCAAACACAGGCAAACATTGTGTCCTAGTTCCAGTGAGAGAATGACAGCTGCCAGAGCTAACAGACAGGAAGGGGGAGGAGACACTGGAAGGGGCCGTGACCAGCCAGTGAGCTAATATCCAAAGCCCACCCTACCCCCACCCCCTGCATTACACTCCCGAGGGAAAGAAACAGGAGAAATTAGGCTGATAGAAAGTCAACAGCTGCAACTCTCAAACACTTCAGCCACAACCTCTCGGTTCCCATCCAGCCATGCACCTGGATTACTCTCCAAAGACCAGATAGACAGACTCATTGTAATTACATGATTCATTTTGTCTGAGATTTTGTTTGCATCGCGGAAAAAGCTCACACTACATGCATTGATTTTAATCTGATTAATGCACACCGACACAGCCATGGATGAGCTCACATAGGCTACCCAAATACAAAATCAGCTTCAGCATAAAGTAGTTTTCTACAAACCTGAAATATCTTTCTCTTGCACATTTACATATACGTAGGCATCTTGTTTGTTATTGAGTGATCTTCATGATTAAATCAGGATCTGATCATTTTTCCAGTGCACAATAAATCCAGGAAGGAAGAAAATGTATTGCTTTTTGATAACATGAAAAATCTTTTTCAACATTGATGCAGGAGCAAGTCAAAAAAAGCTCAAAAGAGGATTGTGAATTTAAGAAACCAATCACATTAATGGCATTTATGAAGATTTCATATTGAATCACAACTATAGGAGATGCTACTGTGACTTTATTACACAGATAAACAAACAACGGATTCTAAAATGTTTCACGTCCTATTCATTACTATAATTTTATGTATGGAAGACTGATCCTTTTCTTTTCCAAAACAGAAAGACTAAACACAGCTACACAGCTAACCTTCATTGCAAACTAAACAATACAATAAAAAACAAACAAACAATTACATACTTTTTCTGTACAAAATGTATGGTGCTCTCTTAAAGAATCTGCTCTACAAAATTATATTTAAACATTATAAAACATTTGGCCATATACAAAACCCTCATTGTATAGATTTGTATAATTTTGTGCAGTTTCTGTTTCTGACATTATGATCACTGTATTTTGAAACAAGTTCTCCATTCCTGAAGTCTATTAATATGAAGGAACAGCAAAAAGAAAAATGTTTTAACTGCGCTCAATAACTATGAAATGAGTAGAAATCTGAGAAACAAAACTTCACAATTTTGTATTTTTCCATAATGCATCATTTCAAAACAAAACACAATTTCCTCAACCTCTTTCTCATTTTATGACACACACACATATATTGTAACATTATTGCGGCCATAATTGATTATGTTCAATAAATTAAGTTGATTGGTAAGTTGAGAGCCCTCTTCGATTTGTTTTCCTCGCCCATCATTATTCAAACTGTTCACCAATCACAACATATTCATGATATCTCACTCGTCTCTTGACCACAGATTATGTGTATGTGGGTTTATATCCAACAAGACATCAATCAAAGTGTTATAATCATCTGAGATGCTCTGTAATCTCATTGTACAAAAGAAGACTCAGGTTTGACATCAGTAGTGAAGTGTGGAGTTCAGGGTAGATATAAAATGATCAACCATCATTAATGCCTGGAGTTTCATTTTGAGGAAAGTTCCAAACTTCTTTTCGTGTTCCAGTGTTCAATATTTCCTAAGCCCCTGATGAGAAAGATTCCCAAAGATACTCTATGGTGTAACTTCTGTTTTCGGCAATAGACTTTGGGGCCCATGCAAATGTCCCAGGCATTTTAAGTACCAAGAACCCTTAGATTACTGAATTTATCAAGTCCATGAAAGTTAAACAGTGTCGCATCAGAAACGTATGTGCTTAGACAAAAAGTGAAATTTGTATGTGACTGGAAACAAACTTGACCACAAAGTTACAGAGACAGCGGTAAACATGCTCATTGACCTAGATATGTGGAAATGATAACAACGTCAAGTGACAGAACAAGGTGGAATCAGCAAATGGACAGAAACCGATTTGACGTAAAACAAATTGAAAGATACATATGCTGTAGTTGTAGAACTCACTATAAATTTTCAAACTCTTACTAGATTTTTTTAAGTGCAGCTGAAATTTGTATTTGAAAAAGGAAGACCTACATACATTGCCCTGAAAGTCCTCAATGATTGTCATGTTGAGATTAGTTTTTATATAAAAAAGTTAATTAACTGCCACATTTTATACAAAATGTCTTGTTCAGTGCTAGACCCAAACGGCTGTATTATAGTCAAACAAGGGATTGACTTTGTCAACAGGATCTGTTAGACTGTCAATATTTAGTTCAAGAAACTGACCCCTCTCTTCTGTCGGCTGAGGACATGACTGTACCTTTCCCATTTGTCCTACTGTCCAGAATGGTAAGTAAAAGCCACCCCGACACTTTGTCGCCTTCTTGGGTCTCTTGAAGAGTTCCGTCTCTGGGTTGTGATCTGGTGACATCCAGCCGGGCTTCTCCTTCAGCAGTTTATCCCGATCGGGTCGAACGCCACGCAAGAACTTCTTAAAGATGTTGGTGGTCAACGAGAACCTTTGACAGAGCTCTTGGGAGCGAGTGAGTCTGAGCGGGTGGGCTGGAGAATCGGGTCTGTTGAGATCCTTTTCAAGTTCGGGAAGATCCAACCAGTTGCCCACCAAGTCAGCGAAGATGTTGTCTCCGAGCACAAGAGGCTGGCGATTGCGACTTTGACTCATGAGAGAGGACGTCCAATCACTAGAATCATCCATACTGTCCTCGCCGTATTTACTGTCAAGTGACGGTCCCTCGCGAGACAAGCTATGTAGGATCCCCGGTAGGTCTACTTCATTGGCTGGAGGTGCCTGTTGTTTTGGTACTGATAAATCCTGCTGGTTGCTGGTGTATGGTACGGGTAATTGGCCCAACTTTGGACCACAGTACTCCACTTGTGGGGCTGTGTAACCTGAGATCCGTCTAGGCAGCAGTGTGCTCTCACTTTCCAGGCTGGACGACGAGGACGAAGTCCCCAAGCGGTTGCATTGGGGATGCTGGGATGGGTCCTGATCTTCTAAAATGAAGGTCCTGATAGACTGGGGTGTCTGGTTGTCTAGATTAGGGATGGTGCTGGAACTTTGTACAGCTCCTTGAGTCAAACATACAGTATTTCCTGAGATATCTAGTTGCTCAAGGGCAGTTTGAACCTGAAGAAGTTTCAGTTCTTGCAGAGCTCCCATCATACTGTTCATCTGAGCATGTAGTCCATCACCGGCATCCTTCATGGAAAGCTGAAAGCACAAGAAAATACATTTCAGTAAGCATTACAGGACCAAAAACAGAAGATATAGGGCAAGGGAACAGCAAAGGATCACTGTTGTGTAGGGATTTGGTTCTCAAATCTTTGAGGCCCAAGTAACACCTTAACTGGTACTATTGGAGACCTGTAAAAGGACTAGGTTTGGGTATTGTTAGACATAGCGATTGCAATTCCAGTTAACGATCCCTATCTTAGTTTTTGATGTATTGCAAAAAACATGAAAACTACAAACTTTATTGTGGACCTCAGAGCAGTGTAGCATTACATTAACATTTCTCCTGTTTGTCTACATTTACATTTATTGACTTGACACTATAGATTTGGACTAGAAGTACTTTTTTTGGTCCTGTTACTTTCTTGATACCAACATCCTTAACCTGATTGATGCTTTATAGGTCCAGTGTATGAGCGGCTCAGTCCACCTCTCCCTTTCGAAGCTCTTCGGTGGCTTACACAGGACTAAGATGCCACCACGTTTCACTTCTTTATCTAAAGAGATTACATATTCATGAAACGCGGTCTTTAGAGCAGTGTGTCCGTTTAGGGCTACTGTAGAAACAACATGGTGAATTTCATGCAAGTAGGTCTATGTAGATAGAAATAACTCATTCTGAGGTTATAAAAACATAACGCTTCATAATGTAATGTCTTTATACACCACTAAAAATGTATTTATGTATTTTATATTGCATTTCTGTCAATAGATCTTCCAAAAAATGACACATTGAACCTTTGAAGGCGCAGCTCTGGATTTACAGTGGCGACTAGTGTTGTATTTAAAATTTGCAACGAATCGCTGCAATGGAGCAGTTTTGAGCGTCATTGTTTATCTGGATCTGTTTAAATATTGTACTATTCCAGATACTGGACAGAGAATGAGCGAGAGCGTGTTGGCGCTAAAACTGTAGAGAGAGCACGTTTTACTCCCTTACACTTACATTTAATTCACAGGTCACATGCATTCCGAACCGTAAAGTATGATCCGTACAGATCACGGATCATCTGTGATCTGTTTCACCACTATACCACAGGGGAAAGGAAACGCGTGTTGTAGAGTTGTTTGTCCATTTATGGCATCTGTACAAAACATGGCGGCGAATTCAATGTATGTAGGCCCGCTCTATATGTAGATATACAAATCTTATTCTAAGGTCTTACAAACATAACGGTTCATTGTGTAAGGTCTTTAGATACTCCTAAAAACTCTGTAATGTTCCTTAAAACCAGGGGTCTCCAACCTTTTTGTACTACTTGAAGATATAACATCATCTAGGGGGCTATTTGTTGATAAAATACTTTCAAACTTGAAACATGTCATGCATTATTTTGAGGGTCACAGGACCAAATTCTTTTTTCTTTCATATATTTTTGCACTTGAATATATAAAAGCTTAGAACACGTGCTAATAACATTTCATGGTGATTTAGCACTTGGCTGATCCATATAGTCACAGATTCATCAACTGCCCTGAGCATTATTGTTGATCCCTTTGTTTGGCGGGCACCGTACAGAGTTCATGCGGCTACCAGGTGCCCGCGGGCACCACGTTGGAGACCACTGCTTTAAACTGATATTCTGATAAACTGATAAACATCTTGCATTACGCCATTTTGTCACTCCTCACATATTTGGGTTTCTTTCCACATTGTGTTGTACACTTGCCCTTGATAAAGACCCCAACCACCTACATGGTACATGCATTCACAGAAATGTTCTATAGCAACACATCACAAATTATGGAAAAGTCATTTATATAAATGAATAAAATAAGTCGATTTCTCAGTGTCTCATAAAGTAAGAGCTGGGGGCTCCATATGGCCTGCGTCTCAGGGTGGAATGCACTCTTGGCAGCTGTGTACCGAGCCTCTCGCATTCCCACATGACACTGAAAGCTGTAGTCATGTAACTTCACCGTTTCCCCTTCTGGTGTAACAGTCCCAGAAGAACAATAACCCTGACTCTTGCCCAGACATGTACTGTACACTGGCACAAACTGCTGGATGCCATTTTGTTAAAGGATGCATTTAAACTTCTCAAGTTCTGTGTAATTAAAACTGGCTGTTTATCAATTCTGTCTCAGATGATTTTTCAAAACTTCTCTCATGATAAACGTAAATAAACAAAAATAAGAAAATAAATGTGAGCAGCATAGCTTAGATATTATCCGCTTATAATATTGTTGAAAAAAAAACGAAATGAAATGTTTGCAGACTCTGAATTTTAAATGCACACTGTGCAGAACGAAGCTTAGAGACCCAATTTATGATTTTAGTTTTATATAATAATTTCTGTCAAAACCTACACAATAGGTAACAATCAATTTGTCATGTACAGATTTACAAATGATATCATTACTAATGCATCATCTGTCCTCATAACCACATTAACATTAAGAGCTATAGTCTTACCTGGCATCATCTTTCACGGAGGGGTTTCCCTGCCCTTTGCAACCCGAGTGCCTCTCTTCTCTCACTCCTCTCACCTTTCAAAAGGCATGCCCGCCACCCCATATTTAACTCTCTGCCAATGAGAGACCCACTGAACCCCTGGCACCCAATCAGACGGGACTAGACTTTAATCCCTAACAGAGGGGCCGCTTTATTCAAGCGTGATTGATTGTCAAAGAACGGGCGAGAGTTATAACAGCAGGGAGGGGCCGCTGCCATATGTTTATATGACAACGTTTCACTTACACTGGATATCATTTTGGGATTCTTTGATAAGCCACATGACAAGTGCACTGTTCTTACTCCACATATGCTGGATATTGTATAGCTCAAAATTAAATAAGCTGGTGCCAAACTTTAAAAGCACCCAGAACAAAAGTACCACGTAAGCATCATAAGAGTTCGTCTGCTTCGGCATTTGACAAATACATTTTATTCAATATTGAAAGTGTTTTGATGGCTGAGAAAGGGAGCAAAATAAAGGTGCCAATGGTGTTTGGCCCTCAGTGAAACTGCAATTGTTAAACAAGTTGCAATTGTGACAAAGACTGCAAACTCTCAGATATGGTCTCCTTCCACAGAAGCAATACCAACATATGCAAAATCATGAGAGTCAATAAACAATGACAGAACTTTATTTTTGGATGAGCTGTTCCATTAATTACATCCATCTGGTTGTCCATTTCCAGCTTGTCTTTAATGTTACATGAACAGTATGTATAGTATAGTCATTTGGGATAATGGGACATCTTTATGAGCCGTGCACCGCGACATCATTACCATTTGCTTAGAAAGTCCCGAGGGTATTAACACATGAACTGTTTCAGTCTGCCATAACACCTCCAACAGGCTTTTAGAACGATTGCTCTTCAATAATTTAATGATTTTTGTCTGCTGCTCATGGAGGTTTGAGTTAAACCTTATTTTAGATTTTGAAATGCTTTCTAACCTGGATATTCTTAAGAGTAATAGTTTTCAGGTTTTAACTTGCTCTATTATAAGACTCAAACTGTTATTTCAACTTCATTAGCTTTCCGAAACCTAACATTACACTTATCAAAAAGAATATGTGTTGACTGAAAAGTTTCTTCAACGCATTCAATAAAAGACCATCTCATTCTCTAACAATCAGTATATTAAAGAAAATCACTACTCATGAATGGCAGGTGTCTATGACAGAAATTTAAAGCGAAGAATTTCAGATTTTGTTGACATGTTGCATCATCTAACAATATCTGGGTCGAACCCTCTAACCTAGCTCAGATACTATATTATAAAATAAAAGCAAAAACCAAAGCTTGCATTTTTGTATTGCCTGTAATTACATAGTAGGCAAAAGTATGGTATTGACCGAACGTGATGTCCAACTTTGGAAAATTGCTTTTTTTAAATCATGTATAATATTAAAGATTTATTAGAAGTTTTTTATACATGTTGTGTGGTTGTGTTTGGAGTATAAACTGAATCCCAGATTTGAGAATAATTTAGGGAGGCATGCACGAGTCATGACCCAAGAGAACGCCTGCACTTTATAATTACAAGAGAGGATCAATAAATATTAAAAACTTCAGTACATGTATGATTTTTTTCCTGTCAGCTCTCAGTTTTTCCATATTCCCTGATATACTGTAGTTTCCAATTTTCGCGAAATAATTTAGCTTAATAAACATCTAAAAGCCCATTTAGTACCATGGACCTCATATGTTTAATTAAACCTGAGGTGGAATTAACAGCAAATATTATGCAAATATGTCATCTGGACATCATTTATGGCCACTAGGCTTTATATTGTTCTGAACATTATCATAATGATGCTTATATTGCTTAGCCTGTTATTGCTTATATTACTAAAGCCTATTACCGCAATTTTACCACAAAATATCAAACAATAATTGGCAGTACCACCACAGACTCCTGGCTTAGATAGTTGCATCCGTGTTTACCGTCATACAGGGCCTTAACCACAGCCACGTTCTACACCCTCAGGGTGTTTGCTTTTCACAGCTCATGTGCTTCAGTGTTCTGAGAAAATCAGACTTAAAGTGTTAATATATGGACTGAACACTTCATTAAACTCCAAACAGGCCTCGAAAAGCACACTAACTGAGCTCTGAATGTTAGCCAGTGGCTAGGAAAATGCATCATAGCAGGTTTACAAGAAACACACATGTACCAGCAAATGGGTACAGTGTTTAGGGACAGCGTTTTTTCATTATTTACTCACCCTGACGTCATTTCAAAACCGTGTATTCATATCTATTATGTTGGACAGAAACTTTATAAAAAATTGTTTATGAAGTCTTTCGGAACTCATACTAAAGCTTTGTGTGTTTACAAAAAAATTGTGGATCATATATATTTTTTGCCCTAAAAAGACTTTATTTATTTATTATTTTTCCCTTCACGATTATGTTTGGAAAAAAGAAATCTAGGGATTGTCGTAGGTTTAATATTGTAGTCACCTAGTTAGCAGTCCTTCATACAGTAAATAAATAATTGTAATTTCTACATTAGAAGACATTTGAAGAAATAGAATAAAAATAGTCTCTTTTTTTCATCTAAATGAATAAAAAGTACTCAATAAAAAACATATCTTATCTGTAAATATACATACCTGAAATGGGCTCAACTGATGAATTATTTACTTGAACAAATATGTATCTGGCATTTTAAATAGACCTCTTGGAACTTAACTTGAATACATGTGATATACAGGATATAATTATGCTCTCAATAGGTACATTTGATGACATTTTCTTTAATCTGCTCTGTTTGTATTGACCCTTCCTTAAGAAGTAACGCCTTATATCCTGTTGACACGCAACATTTCAAAATAAAGTCCCACAGATGCACCACAGACAGAGAAAGTCTTGTGTGCAGATGTGCTTGATTTCTGTTCGCTAACATCTGATTTAAATACCAGCAATACAAATGTTTGCAAACACAATACAATGCAGACATTATAGTACACATGCATATGCATGAATGCAAATAAAAATGCCTTTCATCAGGTCTTAAAGACCCACTTGTAGATACACAAACACCTGCAGATCTCAAAACATCCAAACAACTTTGGCCAATAAGACCATTTATAAGAGACACTGTGGGGTCACAGTCCTGTAGCCTAGAATAGACCCTTTCAAGAAGTGGATTCTGGGAACAGGAAGTGATGCAGCAGAGATTGTCAAACTTTGTAACTAGTGCATTTCATTCCCAGCACTGCCATTAAATATGAATGCAGTGCTGTGTAGTGCAGGAGTAGTAATGTGATCTAGGATACAGAGAGTGGCCTGTATGTGTGTGTCAGTTCAGAGGTTTACAGATGAGACCTTGACATAGTGAGTCGCTCTAATTGACAGTTTCCTGTCAGGGCACTTGGATTTCTCCATGGGTGTGTACTGCTCCGCTGACCGGCCTGATACACAGATGTGTAAACCTGAAAATACAGTGGAAAAATTGACAATCACCCAGCCAGAAATAGGCAACATGCCTTGCCAAAAGGCTCAGTGAATATGGAAGCATTGGCACAGGTGCATTTCTGTGTTCAACACAGACAGTTGGGGTCTCAAGACACAAGTTGAACATTCAAACATTCAATTTTGTCGGAATGAATGTGCTTGCCACACACTTTCATTGCCATGAAATGTTTTACCATTTCGCACCATTCTGTGGTTAGTCTAAAAATAATTTATGTTCAGTTGCCCAATTAACAGGCAAAACCATTTTTGTAATGTGTATCCATACCTCATTTAGGGTTTTTCTCAGGAAAAATGAATATATGTGCAGTAAATTTGATCACTTGACATCATATAATTAAATTACAATTGTTAGTCAATTATAGTTAAAATATTGCAATGCTCCACAGACATCACTTGAAAACCTATTAGATGATGCATATAAACCTGCTTTCTCATACAATGCCCCATATAACCATCAAACTGCCGAAAACCTTCAAACGAAATCAATTTACAACCATTTACATGCGGATAAGATAAAGGCGTTTCCTTTTGACCCAGATAGATGATATCACATGCAGGCGACACTGAGTTCTATAAAGGTACTTGTGGCAGATTTTACATTATAGAGTAAAATACGATTCTATCATTTAGAATATGTTTTATTTGTTAACTTTATTAACCTGCCTATTGCCTACATCACTTTTACCACATCATTTTGTCACTAAAACACGTCAGGTTGCAGAGCATTAGCCTGGCATGTAATGTAATTATTCTACATGTGAGCTCATATGTGTTGGATTTATTTAAATGTAGGACACTTAACTCTATATTACGAACATTAAAATATATTCCTCAATCCAAAATCGTTCAAAAAAGCTCAGCAAATCTCAGCAACCAAAGTAAGTACTCGTTCCTTTTTAATCTGTCTGTTCTCTATCTGTGGATTCATTTGGATGCAAATCTGCCAGATAAGCTTCACACCAAAATAGAAAGAGCAACTGATCTGTCCAAAACCAAGCACAACAGTTGCTTTCAAATCACTTTCGTATGAGTTTGGACAGGGAATCAGCAATCTGCAACACTGATGAACGCCATCAGCACTACGATCACCCGCGTCAGCCCTGCAGCTGCCACCAGGGCCCGGGCCAATTTTAGCCGAGGGGAAGGAAGGGCTGACTCAAGAATGAGCTCTGCTCTATTCTTCTGCTCGAATAGAACAAACGTACAGCTTCTCAAAAACCTCCACCTCTCAATTGTTTCTTTAAACCTAGCTGGACTTCACATTAAAGCGTTAAAATGATAGTATACCCAAAAATGAAAACTCTGTCATCATTTAAGCACCCTGTTGTCATTTCAAACCTGTATGACTTTATTTCTTCAGCAAAACACAAAAGATGTTTTGAAGAATGTTGTTAACTGGCCCCCATTCACTTGCATTGTTTTTGTGTCCATACAGTAGAAGTGAATGGGTGAATGCTGTTCGGTGACCAACTTTCTTCGAAATATCTTCTTGAAATATCTATCTATTGAATCTTTTAGGACAACTCATGTATTTTTTTAGAAGCTGTACGTTTGTTCTATTAGAGAAGAAGAACAACCAGAAGGTAATGGAGGCAAGTTAATATTCACAATATTATGTATATGGTCATAGCCGAAGAGCACAAAAAACTCCAGTGCCATGTTAATATTTGAAATATAAAAGCATACTGTAGCTCAGTGGTAAGAGCATTGCGTTAACAGCACAAGGTTGTGGGTTCGATCCCAGGGGATTGCAAATACCTAACTATAAATGTATAGGTTAATACAGTAGCTTTGGATAAAAGTGTCTGCCAAATGCATAAATGTAAATGTAATCCATCAAAATTTAGCAGTTCCTTAAATAGCCAGAGAAGAGCCCGGGACACCTTGTGTTGAGCTGAGAGCCGTGTCTGGAGGCCTGAGGCTAAAGCCGCTACCTCCTGTTTGAAGATTGATCCAGAAAATGTTAAAAAGTGTTTACTGCTTTCAGAAAGAATCCTTTAAATCACAGCCAAAGGATTCGTCACACAGTCTTTTAATCGGCAATTCCTTCCTGACAACCACATCAGTTCAAAGTTCACCCTTTTTCATGACCTCTCAATGCCACACACACACAGAATGACCCTTCTGACCCCCAGTCGAGTTCACACTTGTGTCTGGCTGACAATATTCAATTAACACCTCATTACAGTTGGCGTCTTGGCAGGTGAATGTATCTTTCTAGACATCAGCATTATGTAATATGCTTATAGGTGTAAGAATGCAGTGATTGGGAAGCATCAATCTGGCAATAAAATCCTATACATCATAATGATGGAATACATTTCAGTTTTACAACTGTTGTTACAACTTCTCTAGACCTTCTTCCAGAACTTCAATCAACTTCCGATGTGGATGCATTTGCTTGTCCCCCCATCTAATGTTGGCTTTTAGTATATTTACTCTCTTTTTTTGGAATAATTACACATTGTGACCAAACGTAAATCTTATGAAGCATTGCATTACTTAGCAATAGGGTTCCTTTGGTAGGTAATATTTACAGCTCACCTAACTAAACATTTTAGGCCAAATTAGTACAATCATTTCAAGTGGTCACATCTTGAGGAATCAAATATTGGAATACAATCTTATCAGCAAAAGAGATCAGACAACAAAACTATGGCACAAAACACTAAACTATATTATAAGTGGACTTCAGAAAAGAAAAGAAAATAATAAAAAGAAAGTATGTTCTTCCACTCTAATATCATAAAAATGGTCCAACCATAGTGCTTAAATTTGACTTTATTTAATAGACCTTTTTTTGCGTGTTTCAATTAAATCCCTTTGCCCAAATGGCAGCAGACAGGCATGTGGTGTCTCTGGCACAGACTCCAGATCTAAAGCCACACAGACAGTCTGTGCTGAACAGGGGGTTGTGTGTTCTCTTCTATTTACATATGTGACCATGCGCGAGATTCACATAAACCCCTGTCTGTGTAAGCACACTGGGGTTCAACAGTCATGTCACACCATGGCTCATCCGCAGTCCCCTGATCTCAGGCCATTTGACAGACGTGTGGCTAATTTGGCTCTCCAGAAGCCCCGGACACCTTGTGTTGAGCTGAGAGCCGTGTCTGGAGGCCTGAGGCTAAAGCCGCTACCTCCTGTTTGAAGATTGATCCAGAAAATGTTAAAAAGTGTTTACTGCTTTCAGAAAGATTCCTTTAAATCACAGCCAAAGGATTCGTCACACAGTCTTTTAATCGGCAATTCCTTCCTGACAACTGGGGGAAATTGTCTATTTATTCATAATTTTGTGAGCAAATTTACATAGAAACAATGAGAAAGGAATTGTGGGATACCATGTAATATTATGCATATTTGCAGTAAACTTGATACGACATGTAATGAAGCTCAACATGTCAGACGTGTTTCATAACTTCTGTATATTAAATCAACGTTCAAGCCAAGTATGCAAACAAATTCCTTGTGAAAGGATTTGTTATACTTTTAAAGATCTCAGATACATCATAGGTCTTTGTAGAACCGCCAAGAACTCACAAATCCAATGTAAAATGAGAAGATCAAAGCCAACAGTCAGCAGAAATCACACCTGCACATACCAACAATCTGAGGACACAGAAAACCTGTGGGATCTGCACATGTCAGCTTTGAAGCAATGCATGAAAGGTCACACTTCCTGAAAACAACGAAGCCCATAAGAAAGAAAGATCACAAATCGGATATCTAACATCTCGGTTACTTCTTTAAGACATCCGTGAGATTAAAGGAGAGCAAATTTTTGATACTTTTGTCTCAGATGTTTTCCTGAGCTCCCGAAATTTCACAAATGTCTCCACAGAGTTTCAAAAGAGATCTCACCAAGTCACCAACTGAGCTCAGATTTGTCAAGTCTGCAATCAAAAGTCAATGTTATTGAAGGTCTCAAAATGAACTCAAACATTTCTCATCAAATTTACACAAATCCAGATTATTTAATCTCTACGCTCATTTACACCTCCATACTTTGTATATATTTACACAATTGTCTTGTTTGTTTCTGTTACATTGATACATAAATTAAACACCACTGAGAACTCAATCAAATTTCCTGAGCTATGAAAGAGCAACATCTGGGCAATAACACTGGCAAGTGATGTGACTCTCAGGGACCTGAGAGACTAAAGAGATACATGGATGTCTATAAAGTCCTGATTAAATTAATGGGTTATTGTAATCATATTTCAGGTTTTCTTAGCAATTGAAACTAAAAGTATGAAGCATAACATGAATAGAAATCAGTATAAGTAAATCTTTATGGCTTTACATTTATAAATTGTAAACATCTGAAACGAGGCACACTCGATTAATCATTGAAAACCCCAATGATTTTTTTAAAACATTTTAAAGATTTTAAAATTGACTGAAATGAATAAACCTATGCAAACATTTACGATCTGTATCATTAATAATAACTGAAAAATCTCCATAATTACCCAGATCGATCAACAATAATAAAAAGCCTGCCGACCCACGGTTACTGATCCTTCAAAAACACGCGCTGCATGGATCAAAATGTGGATGTGTTGATACAGAATACATACCAGTTCTTGTTTTAACTTCCTCAGACACGTGTCCATGTTTCTGCGAGATCGATCCATGTCTGCAGTCTAGATGCGATTGCATGCGAAAATAGATCCGATTTCAGACGATAGTTTTTTCCGTTTCTTCGTTTATGGCTTTCATCCTTGGAGATGCGCGCTGAAGTGTCTGATCTTCAGCTGAGAGCGAGTCAAAATAAACCCGCGCAGCGCCACCTTAAGAACAGATTCATCAAAAAGTTATCTGAGCAAACAGTCATTCAGATTGATTTAAATAATATCTATGGTCATCTTTGTTCCGTCGATGTCCTGGCTGCGCGTCCTCTGTGCGCTCTCCATGCGCTTTACAGGCTCATCAAATAACACAGACGCGCAGTCAGCAAACAGCAGTTTCGATTTATGACTCTGAACGATGGGCATGTTTGGGGAGTCGTGTAGCTGTGCTCAAGCACATTGTCTGTTGATGATACGATGAGGTTCATTGCATAGTTGAATTAGAAATAATTATTGTTAAATGATTAGGCTACGTGAGGACACTTCTTAATAATAACAGTCGCCCGTGTGAATGAGTTACGCAAACTATAAACTAAACACTGTATGGAAAAAAAATCAAAACATGTAGTACTACAGTTCCCATACAAAACGATATACTGTATGCTGTGGTCCAACCGTGGTCACCTATTTAATTTTCCTCCAACTTGCAAAAATAAAAGTTATATGCCATTAAGTGACTTTTTATTGAAAAAAGAAACATTATTCATGGTGGAAGAAGGTACAGACTATAAAAAGAGAAGGCAAAAATTGTTCTTTTAAAAATCCTTGACTAAATTTCTTAGATGAACCAACAATGGCTGTTCTTATAGCATTTTTTTTTGAGGAATAATCCAGTCCAACTCAGTCCAAGTGGCTCACTCTATCCTTCCCTTTCGACGCACTACAGTGGCTGACACAGAACTAATATGTCGTCACATTATGTATATTACATTTCTGTCAATAAATAGACATTGGACCTTTAAATTAAAAAGACAAATTAAGGCTTAAGGAAATGAAAGAAATTTCCAGCATCAGCCTTAATATCAAGATGTTTATATAGGCCTATAGGATATTTTATTTCCGTTCAATGTATAAAGAACTTGCTGTTGAAATTTAGTTTTCAGGGTAAATGTTTGACTTGTTAGGGATAAAAATCCTATTCATATATGAGAGATCATCAAGTGTCATTTGAACCAGAGAAACATTATTATATTTACCCTCATATCATTGGTATCACATTTTCTACATTGTGTTCATAATAGATTTCTATCAACGTCTTACAGGTCGAATCGAGTCACAATACACCAGAAATCAAACTTCCCTTGCATTTAAATGTTGATTTTCAGGATAAATGCTAAATTTTTTGTCCTTCAAGAACACATATACAAAATCCCCAGCAACTGTTTGTTGACCTGATTTCATTCAAATCATTTCCAGTCTTAGCACATCCTGGTATATGCCTGATGAGCAGAAGAGAGCAGATAGGGTTCAGATTCAGCCTCCTAAAGCTAAAAGTAAGACATGAATAAACCATGTGCAGAACAGTGCCTAGCACTTTGGGGAGATGGAGAGAAAGCGCTTCTGATGGCTGGCATTACTCTGCCTACACTCCTGTTGTCAAGTTATTTTAAGAGCTTTTTTTATAAAAATTTGGGTGCCTGATCAAAGATTCAACGAGCAGTGAGAATAGAGATCTTAACCGTCAGGAATGTGTTCGATTTTGTGTTGATGGAAATCAAAGTCATATATTATTAATTGTGTCCAATCTGCAAAATATCTTGGAATATGCAATCAAACCATACTTGAAAATCATTTTCAAAAATCATATAAAATAAATGTCAAACATAATGCTTTATATAATCTTTAGGTTTCAAAAGGTAATTTGTTCGCTATTCAAAGAAAGCACCACATGTTATTACTTAGTCAGAACTACAAGCGATGTGTGTAAATCCCTGACCGGATCCTCTTCCTGTTCTGCAGCTGTCCGCGTGTGCTCACTTCCTTTCAGCTGCCAGTGCAACCAACCCAACAGGACCAAACTACCCTGACAAGGGAAAAAAACTTTTGTGCTGATGTAGAACCTGTCTCTCCAAGCCAGTTTTTAAAACCTATAATGAGAAAGCAAGTTATAAACAGTTCAGTCACGGTTCAGCAAAAAAAGGAAACCTTGGAGACCACACAGCTAAACTGTGTCAGCTTCTCACATGAACGTTTCCATGCATCTGTCATTAGAGACATATTCCGCTATGTGATTGATACCGCACACAATGAGCTACTGTAGCCTTGAAAATACAACATATTTTTTCTGAGAATTTTATCTATGTGGCAAAATAAAACTGATGTACAGTACAGCAGAACCGAAAGGCACAGACAGTGAATGTAGAGCCATAAAACAGTCGACGGGACAAATTAGGCAGTAATTACCACTCATATGGAACTTAAGGAGCAGCAAAGGACTGTGGGAAATAAAACGTTCAGGACTAAAGGAAAGTGCTGTTCTTTTGTAAGAGGATGAGGATGAATAGAATATACAGAAGAAGAATTTGAAGCATGACAAAGTTCCTAAGGGGAACCTCTTCAAACACGTTCAGTCAACCATTAAAACCAAGCTTTAATCTTTTGCAGTGGTGTCTATTAATTATGTATTTACAAATATTGGGTCAGTTCAAAAGCAAAAAAAGTAAGGTCAAATTGTCTTAGGGATGCAAAAAACTTAATCAAGAATTTGTGTTTTTAAAATTTCTGCAGATAAAACATCAGAAAGACAATGATGAAAAAACACTTGACTATGACACATGCACATGTATGTATAATAGGCTCATAAAAGATGGTGTTAAGGTTTAGATTAGGTTTATTTTATCCATTTCATGTAACAATGTGCTGTCCAACCACATTTTCGATCCTAAAGCTTGTATCATACTGTAGGTGAAAGTAACTTGAACTCTAAAGTTGAAACTTTGAATCATATTCAGATGATTTAATTTTGTAATGTGTCAAAATAAAAGACCTTAAAGGGATTTGCATCTCCGAGTTGCTGTCTGCTCACTGATGTGTGAGACAGATGTTTTTAATACTGATGTGATGTTATCTGCAGGAAATGAAGCTTTCAGATAGATACGTGATATGGTGAATTCAGATGACTGACAGCACAAGAGTATCTACGGGAAATTACTGTCTAAAATAAATTTAGTCAAAATGAAAGAATAATCAGATCAGGTGCAGGGTCTGTTAATACATGCTCAGCCCATTTAGGATACATTACATCTGTCAAACAAAATGAAAACTGTAATTCAGTGCAAGAAGAATCCATGTACCAAAAAGATTGCTTTATGCATGTTAAACATTAAAATAGTCAAATTTATCTAATGAAATATTGAATTATTATTCTAAAGAGATAATTCATAATCAGAATGGAGCTAATTTTGATTGGTATTATTATTTTGAACGTTTTTATTTCATGATTAAATGATAAAATATTGCCATCTAGTGTTAAAAGTATAACATTACAACTCAAATTATGACTCATTACACGAGTGTAGATGTACTGCATTGGAATGTTTCACTAATTTTACTAAAACTATATATGTTTTTTTATGTTTTAGTTCACCATCAACAAACGTTTAAAGAGTAAGTTGCAATGACTTTTAAAGGCAGTAAGTTTTTTCTTATACATTTGCAGTCAAAACAACCTAGAGCTTAATGCATTCAAGACAGTGGAGATGATAGTGGATTTCAGAAGGAACCCTCCATGACTTCCTCCCCTCACCATCCTGGACAGCACTGTGGATACTGTGGAGTCATTCAGGTTCCTGGGCTCCACCATCTCTCATAACCTGAAGTGGGAGTCCCAGATAGACTCCATTGTAAAGCAGGCCCAGCAGAGGTTATACTCCCTCCGTCAATTGAGGAAGATCAACCTACCTCAGGAGCTTCTGACCCAGTTCTACTCACTGATCATTAAATCTGTTCTGTGCACTTCAATAACTGTTTGGTATGGCTCGGCCACCAAATCAGACCTACGAAGACTACAACAGATAGTTCGGAGTGCTGAGAAGATTATTGGTGCTCCATTGCCCACACTTCAGGACCTGTACGATTCCAGAGTGAAAAACAGGGCAAGAAAAATCATCATTGACTCCACACACCCCGCACACAAACATATGAACTGTTGCCCTCTGGCTGGTGCTTCAGAGCACCAAACACCAGGACTTCCAGACACAAAAACAGATTCTTCCCCCTCCTAAGCATATAACTGCTCCTTAAGAGCAATTTTCCACTTTCACTTCTCCTATAGTGTGCACTATAGTGCCTTATTATATGTGCATTTTATTTATACATGTATATAACACTACCTCTATTCACAACATTATTCATGTACACAAGTGTATATACAATCTGTTAATATGTACATTCTACTATAAACGTCCCTATACAATGTCTCTTATATGTTATTATCCCCAATTTTCTATACAATAGTCTTTTATTTTATATATGCATATTTTAGAAACTTTCAGACTGTAAATCTTGTTATTGTGATGAATGTCTTTACTAGAATCTTCCAACCGCAAAGGAAATTCCTTGTGTGTGCAAGCACACTTGGCAATACAGTTCTTCTGATTCTGATTCTGAAATGTTTTTGTTAATTATATATTAAGGCACATGATTATTGGTTTAATCATTGTAGTGTTTTAATCATAAATGAACATCCAAAATATTTGTTTTACTATTCACGAAAATGAACACTTTCCTCAGGGAACACATCGCCATACAGATTAAATGTATTTTATACATTGAATATATGTATAAAAAATGAAATCATTTGAAATTATATTCTACACATAACACCATGCACAAATGATACGGTAAACAAATTGATGCAGGGGAGGGCACTAGTGCTCAAAGATATTTGAATTTTTCTTTCAATCATTCATTTCTTTCAGAAGAAATATAGTTTTAGTAACTTATTAAAAAAAAACGGTAAACTGAAAACGTATTTATAAACAATTAGGGGTGGTTTCCCAGGATTTCATTTGATTGGGACATTTAAATGATTTTTTCGAACTTGCCCTGATAAAGAACCTTACTTGTGTGCATTTTAAGACAAAACTATGGCACTGATGTATTTTAAGATATGTCTGTGTATGTTGTTTTCGGTTTGGACAGCTCTAACATTTATTTTAGTCTAATGAAAGCGTCAAATGAAAACGACAATCCCTGTCCGGGAAACCGCCCCATTGTGTATTTATATTGTAATTTCAGGGAACTAGGAAACTGGGTGTTGGTGTGTTGGCAGAGGTAAGGATACGTATTTTTTAACAATTGACATTTGGTTTGTTATTTAAACATTGTGTCCAATTACCTATTCCAACGCCAAACATCAAGGGATTGACATGTGACTGAGTGATTGATGCTTGCTGGCAATGTGCTGCTGTGATTGATGATTAAATCTGTTGAACTCTTGAATAAAAACTATTTTTGAGAACTGTGTTGATAAAAGCAATTATGCTGCTGTGCAAAATTTTCTGCCTAAAAGAAAATGTATATCAGTCTTTTTGTAGCAATAAACAATCTGTTTGCTTTACTAAAAAGATCAGTTTACTATGAAAACATGTTTGAAAAAATAAAACAAAATGGTACATTTACAAATGTGTGTTTACTTAACAGTTAAATATAAAAAGTTATGTGTCCAAAAGCAGTGGATGAATTCCATGATCTGTGTCACAATTGTATTGGAGTGAACTATTCGTAGCTATTCAGAATCTCACCACTGGACGCCGTTGAATCACACCGGACCTTTAATTATCTGAGCAATACATTTCTTTCGCTCCAGCTATAAAAACCCACTAAGCCTCTTTCATTTGTTGTAGAAACAACTGGACATTCATTTTTGGTTGCAGTTTGAAGCTTTTATCAGATCCTTTGAAGAAATCACAAGACAAAGTCATAAATTAGGAACAACTACTTACATAATATACACTACAGACATCAAAACAGAACTCATAAACAGGCAAAAGTAGAAGCTATGAGGATTGATTTATGGCAAGAACAAGACTTAAAAACACAACTTTGACAATACTTTCTGTTTTCCTGCTGCATTGAGAACCGACAAATTCAGATTTCTACAGAGATTTCCAATTTTAACCGGCAACAGTAATACAGACCCCCCCATCCAAAAGGAAGCGAACATGACTATAAACTAACAAAAAATTCTCAAACAAAAGTAAACACACAATGGCCTCAACCAAATGTTTCACTTCCTGGTTGGTGATGTCATCATCTCACAGAATAATCCTGCCTTCACATGCTCTCAGAATTACCGGAAATGATTGTATCCCACTGGGACGTTGGGAAATTTTGACAACCAAATTCTCGAGATGGATCGCATGAAACTTTAAACATGGAATATAGACACATTAAACGTTTTTTTTTTCAAATAGCATGTATTTCACCAATATGTATGGTTGAAAACTAACACCATATAACATTTTTCCAAAACCTCCGTTCTTACTGACAACAAAGCAATTGAACACAACAAGCTCGGAATCACGACTTCAGGGGACGGTTGCATAAACTGCTTAGACTAGCCTAATAAGTCACCTCATTTTTTTTTCAAGTCTGGTCACAATTTCTTCAAATCAGTTAGATAAAAAGGTAGATTGGACGAATTGAAATCAGATAAGAAAGACTGGTTAGTCCTTTCACACTACTAGTCAATGAGACTCGTTGTTAAGACACAGTCTAACTTGGCGGCTATGTTTATGCAACTGTACCCAGATGTGGGAATTATCACATTTCAGGGAGCACGTGAAGGCAGAATAAGTACTTACTCCACACAGGGTAGAAAATAGATGAGGTTTGCAACCCTTTTACCAGAATTAAAATTCAGGCAATTTAAATGAAACAAATGTTAAATTATATAGAAAAAATACTTGAGTCAATCAGGTAATACAGTACATACAACGTGACTAGATAACAATACAGTATTTATTTGATCACTTTATCTTGACCGGGTGATGGGGTACATTTTTTAAGTCATATTCTAGGTAGTGCACTCTCAGAAAAATGGTACATAATCTCACTGGGGCTGTCCCCCTAAAATACACTTTTGCACCTACAAATTAGTACCTCAAAGATACATACTGCATCACAGTTGGCATTCCCTGTAAAAACACAACTTCAAAATTGAATGAAGTTAATAAACTTAATTTTTTTAAATAAACAAATTAGCTTTATGAGTCGAATAAACTTCAATTATATTGAACTGACTTAAAATATCTAGTTCAATCGGCTCATAAAACTAGTTTAATTGAACTTAAAAGTTGAAGGCAGGGGAAATGTGTGAGTTTTACAATGTTATTATCTGGTTTTAATAGCTCTATATCACTGATCAATACCATGTGATCTGTAAGTAAACCATACTTAAAATTACCTCTGAAATTGTGTACATCACCTGATAATTTTCGTACAAGATCTCCATATTAAACAATAATTTATTAGAATCGTTCCCTATGCAATAGGAAATTAATGCAGAGACAATGAACTGACAAAAACAAGTTTAACATTTTCCAGCTCAATAATCTGAAACCTCTAAAGTGCTGTAATAGTGAATTACTGTTCATATAAACTGAAGGATCTGTTAAAATTGCAACATCAACAAACTGAAATTAAGAAAGAGAACTATTAAGAGCCGGTGTCAAGGAACTGCAAAGAAAATAAGCCACTCAAATCACAGTTTTTCCATATTGAGCAAGAAAAACACCTGAAAGTGTGAAAGAAAACTGAACGGGAAAGATCAATTATTGAAATGAGTGTGAGGAATGGAGATTAGGCTAGACCAACATATTCTCACTCCTCACTTGTTACATATCGACACTAGGTCAGTGCTCCATGATGTCACTTTTCAACGCGCAGGGTACCAATTTGGTGTCATTTTGGAAAATAGTGTTTACATGACGCTATTCAGGCAGTTTGTGCAAGAAATGAAACAGTTTATTTATCGTAATATAAAACACAAGGTACAAGCAGTCACAATGTTGTTCATAATATTCCATGGGTACCAGTGGCAAATGGTCGATTTGTATGAGGAACAGATTTGGAAGCGATCACTGTCCGGCGTGATTGTGAATCTCAGATCTTGTGAGCCGAGCAACAAACGTTTAAAATTGCCGCCAGAAGAAGAGTTACGTCATTTTCAATGCCATTGGCTCTCCAGTGTCTCGCTCATCGAAAAACGACGCCAAAGGAAGTATCCTGTGCGCTAAAAAGTGACGCCAAGGAGTGCTGAACGATCGTCATTATGTTACAAGTCAGGAGTGAAAACGGGTTGGCTAGACCACATCCACTACACACAGACACACAAAAATGAATCATTGTATTGATTGAAGAAATATTGTTGTGAATATCTGTTGGCTTCTATAAAGTTCATCTGGCTTATTGTGGTACATAAAATAATTTTCCAAACATAGACAAGGCCTTGTTCCAAACCAAGTGAGTTACCTTGTCCACTGCCGTTTACTGTAGCATCCTAATTATAACAGACGTAATAAAAGTGACTTTAGAATGTTGAAGTGCTCAAATTGTATCAAAGCACTTTGCTTTGGGGTTCCCGAAACCAGCCCTCAAAAATAAATAAAAAACACGGTGCTGCCAGTTAAAGAATCAATCAAATGATCATTTGGATCACAGTTATTTGACCACATTACTTAATAATTCTTTAAGAGATATCCACATGGGTTGGAAATTTAAAGTAACAAGTTTTTCAAAACATATGATATCATTTTCCTTTACTTTTATTTTCCATTTTTTTTATTAATATCCTTGATCTTTGATTCTTGTTTTTTTATATTTTTGAAATGCAATGATAGTCCCTTTTTTTGGAATATTAATAAAAAAATCCCTGGATCGAGTAAGGGAGAGACGCGTCAAAGTTGTGACATCTCTGTGCTGTCTTCATTGAACACTGTGTGGCGCGCTCGCTTGAGCATGCATGGATTTTTCAGACAAAAATGTCATTTTGCGTCTTATGAAATTTGGACAAATAACGGACAACGTGATAATTTGACAAAAAAATATTTTGGGTTTTTAATAATCTAGTTTTAATGAAAAAACCAGGGGACCCTCAAGTTAATTATTTCAGACCTTGTGAGGAGTCTGGGACTGCCCCAGCACCCCCTTAATTCGAACCCTACATAGGTTTCATAAGAAACAAAAGAGGTGTCCACAACTGATTTCAAAAGTGTTTATCAATACTATGTTGCTAAGCTAATGATATGAACAAAAGCATGCACGAAACCCACAAGTATTAAGATAAACAGTCTATTTTTAATGACACAGATTTTTTTCCTGGCTGTTTTCTATTGTTGAAAAATACAATTAGCATTTCTCTTCATCTCGATTTCTAATTCGTCCATTTATTTTTAAGGAGCTCATCACAAGGCACAAAGGAATTGCCTTTTTGACGAAAAATACATGCAATGTTGCTTTTTTAAACATAGTTCGCTGCTGTCTACACAGGCAACTCACTTGGTTTGGGAACAGAGCCATATTTAAACTTACCAACACAGATCTCCACAGGACCTTGTGAATATCACACATTATCAAATCTCTTTGATTGTCGCACATGACGTGTGCCTATCGAAAAGACTGACGGACAACCAAACTGTAATGAAATGTTTAAACACAACATCACTTTCACTCGTTGAGACTTCACACGGTACCATCCATTCCCCAGTCACGTAATCTCTGCGCTAAAATTTTGGTGTTAATACCGCTGTCCTTTCTTGGAAGTGAATTACCAACACTGAGACACATTTCTTCTCTTATTGGCTCATGATAAAGTAACTTGTAAAACTGCACTGGCCTCTTTTCAAACGCCACCCACCCCCCATTTGGCATCTACGGTTCTACCCTACGATGTCCAGTGAATCTGTTTGTGTCGAAGCCCTCTGTCGTAACAGTTCTGCCACACGCTGTCATCCTAAAGTTCATCCCCGGTCGGAGGGGTCACAGGGCGGACACCTTGATGATGTTCGAACTAACGGTGGTGCTGATGGTGGCGGGAGGGTTGGGTGGTCCGTGTCCGACCCCATCGGAGAGCAGCGGGGGTGGTGAGGGCAGGCTGATGATGGCTGTGGTGATCTGTTGACCTCTATTGTTCAGTTGACTCTGCTCATTTGGGTTCAAGTTCAGGCTAGAACGGCTGACAAATCAAGAGATGAATGTCATCTTATTAATTAAAACATCATCCAAAAATTCTGTGGTTATTCTTTTTATTTTTTGTATAACATAAATAGGGAAACTTAAGAAAACATGCATGATAATGACACTTGTAAATACTATGCATTTGGCAATCACTAACCCTTTTTGATGCCAGCCTCCTAAATCCGCAGCACCCTCTAGTGTGCAAACATAAAAAATGATTAACTACATAATGTTTTGCTGACCTTGGGCCGTGGCAGGGCTGCTCCACACACTGGATGTCAATAGCACTTAGCTCCTGCAGGCCTTGGGAGTGCATGTGCGTGTGTGTGGTGGACATGCTGGAATTGGGCAGCGGGATACTCTTGTGGGAGCGTCGTGAGCAGCATGTGCCAGTGAAGCCCTCGTGACTGGAGAGAGATGGACTCCGGGATGGGAAACTCTGTAGAGCGTTCTCTGTACAGTTCTGATCATACATCTGCTCATCTACAAACTCGTGGGCCTTCAGATAGGAAGGGAGAGAGAGAGATTCTTTTTAAATTGTTAAAATGTTTCAGCAATTTTTCTTGAGACATTTCGAGTGTGTTGTTGACTAAACTGCTGTATTTGCACTTTTCCAACATCCCACCATTCTTGTATAGAATTATAATGCTTTTAACAATACAACTTTTTCAACCGCTAGTGACAACAAATTATAACAAAGATGTAACCAGGTTTACTGTTTTACATTCTCATGACAATTTCTCCAAACATCAAAAAGCTCATTTGATTCTATCATTTACGTGAAGCAATATCTACATCTAGATTTTTTTCCACACAATTAAAGACAGAATTACATCTATTTGCAAAGTTTACACAAATGAGAATTCAGCTCTAATCTTTAACAATCTCCCTTTAACAATTTCTTCTTCCACATAAAATTATATTGAATTGAATAGCAACTCCTTCACTTAAAGTATAATGGCTTAAGAAAGAAAGGCCACTGTGTTCTTTAGCCAACTCAATAGCATTATTTTCATCACTGTGGGTTTCTTGAACAAAAAAGACATACATTTTATTTTGTTTCATTACTTCATATATCTCTGCTCTTCATATATCTCTAGCTCCATTCACATTTAATGAGGCAATGCAAATGTCTGTCTTTTTTATAAAGAAGAAGAGAACACAGCACAAAGAACAAGGCACCCCCCCCCAAAAAAAATGAACCAATGTCCTCATCATTACTTAACTTTCTAACAATTTTCCTTAGAGGATAGACTCCGAGGATAGACACTAAATCGACCCTACCCATCAAACATTTCATACTTTCAACACGTCGTATGAGATCTGGAAAATATTTACTGAACTGTACAATTCCTAATTTCATCAGCCCCATAATCACCAAATGTCCAATTAGTTTGAGAACAAAGAGAAGCAATGGAGTCAGAACAACTCTCACTACCATCATCAAAGTTTTTTGTCCTTTTTCGACCTTCATTGCTTGTTTTAAAGCAATTCTTACTCGTTATCCTCTTTAGAGATGCTTTAAACACAGCCTGATCCATATCCATTAAAGAACTTGCATCTTGGTTCATACCTTCAACAACTAACTCAGTATTATAGCATTGACTCAAACCTGCCTGTGTTTCCATCAGCTCCTTACTCTCAGCACCACCACTTTAATTCACATATCAATGATGATTTCATTGATCTCACTTGGTACAACGTTGCATTTAATCAAGTTTAGATCGTCACTAGCGAGACTTGACTTCCTCTTATCATCTACTCCCTGATCAGATGTGCTAGGGGCTGGATCATTGTTTATCACATTAACAGCGTCCACAAATCCTTCATTTTCAGCTTCCACTGCAGTCTCATTTCCATTAACATTTCCTCTAGTGTTAAGAGCTCAATTCTCAGGATATCCACGTGTTCTCTGGGCCACCATGATACCCAGTAACTCGCTGGTTTTGGCCGATTCAATAACTAATATTGCTTATTTATAAGAACTACACAACCAGGATTAATAGGAAGAGAAGAAAAGAAAACTGTTTTTTTTCCACAGCGGGCACAAAAACAACCACACACTCACCACTCACCAGCCGCTCACATCACAGCAAAATTTTGAACATTTTGAGCAGAATTTTTTACCCTGCCTCGAGCGGAGACCATTTTCAAATTGGGGCCTGTGTGGAGATTGTTAACAGACTGAGTTTCAGAGGAGGAATCAACTGGACCGTTGGATAAGAACTTGAATGAACTTTTGATGCCATTGGATATTTTCCTGATACGGATCCTTGTCCTGTCTTGAGCTGAAACCCTTTTAAATCCAGACTTATATGAAGTTGGACACAGACTGAACATCAGAGGAGGTATAGACTAAACTATTGAAAAGGAACTTAAACGGACAAATTTTAAGTCTATTGGAGATTTATTTGGATGAAAGTGGACATTTTGATGTTGTTTCGCTGTCTATATTTATCAATTGTAGTAGAGTAGGCGGGGCGAGACTGTGGTTCGAGTCCGGTGAGTAATTGTGAATTGGCGCCAGCTGTGCGCACACCGGCCTCGAATCACGTAGGAGATAGGGAGCATATAAAAGGAACGAGCGACCGGACCGTCGAAGAGAGAGGACCGGGCCCGAACTTATGTTATGTTCCCATCTCCTACGTGATTGGAGGCCGGTGTGCGCACAGCTGGCGCCAATTCACAATTACTCACCGGACTCGAACCACGGTCTCGCCCCGCTTACTCTATTACATCAATATTATTAGGATTTTGTATTTTTAAGCTTTATAAACACATATAGTACGCAATAGGAATTTTGAAAACAAACAGATCAACAGTTTTTTCAGTTGAGTGTTTACATTCTAAAGTCAGCCATGGCAACAGCAGCAGACTGGCCCCGCCCCTTTGATTACTCTCAGAAGAGTTCTGAGCACTCAAAGCAGATCCAGAGACAGAAACAGATTAGGGAGAATCCTGAAACATTGTTTGCTGACAATGATCACAATACTATGAGTAACCTGCTCTTCTTCACTGAAAACAGCTCTTTATGGCACACTGCTTTTTGTCAACACTTCACCTTCATCACAAAAAGAGGAATATGTAAAGGCAGACAGATCTTGATATTTGAAGATGAAGAAAAAAATGAAGATTCAAGAATTCTATCGCTGAACATCTATCAAAATGGCACCGTCATGATCCAAGGATCAGATCCAGCCCTCCATTCATTTATAGTGGACTTAACAGAAATGAAAAAGAAGTCACAGATCGAGACAAGCTCCATACAAAAACATGAAGATCTTATTACTCACTCTTCATCTAAACACATCCAACATACAGCAACAACTACAACAGCCTTAACTCCCATGTCAAAAATGAAAGAACATTTTTCACTCCTGGCGTTGGATATGGTGGACTCTAAGACAAGAGCTTGAAAACTTACAGAGAAACAAAGAACAGATGTCAAAGGAACTTCAACAAACCAAAGAAGAACTGAGAGAAATGAAGTCAATTATGAGAAAACAATTGACAGAAATTAAAGCAGAAATACAGGAAGAGCATTAAATCAGAACTCCAAAAGAAAGATGAAGTGATAAAAGTGTACCATGGAGTAAAGTGTCTTGCTCAAGGACACACTGGTGGTGGCTACTGGGATCGAACCAGCAACCTTTGATTTACCAGTTCAGTGGTTTAACCCACTAGACCACCATCTCACATCTATTATTATCTATGAAGTCATTTAAAATTAGTTGTTGGAATATACAAGGTTTGCACTCTTCAACTTTTGGAAGCCACACAATAGACAGAGATTTACTTAGCAGTATAAAAGATGTAGACATTGCAATATTTCATGAGACCTGTTGTCGGAGTAATGAGACTTTGCACTGTCCAATAGGTTACAGAGAAATCATTGTGCCATCACTAAAAAAATCCCAAATAAAATGCGGCCGTGATTCAGGAGGAATACTTATATGGCACAAAGAGAATATAGAACATCTGATAAAAACGGTCAAAACTGAAAATTCATTAATATGGCTTCAAGTAAAATCTATTCTACCCCAGAGTAATCTTTACGTCTGTTCAGCGTATCTTCCACCTCATGATTCTCCATATTACCAAGAAGAATGCTTGCATAACCTACACAATGTGGGGACTTAAATGCAAGGACTGGAAGAGAAATGGATTATGTTAATATCAAAGGTAATGATCATATATTTGGGGACATCATGCGCCAGTCAACACCTGTCTTTACTTCAAGAAACAGCTGTGACAATGTCATCAACAGAACTGGGAAGCAGTTGTTAAAGCTTTGTAAAGGTCTAGGGCTGTACATCATAAATGGCAGAACCAGAGGCGATTCTTTTGGTAGATTTACTTACTGCTCCAAACTAGGAGCCAGTGTGGTTGATTACTCATTGACAGATATTGAGCCAAACTTTATTAATGCATTCACAGTCAGACCTCAACTTCCAGTTTCTGACCACTGCCAAACACTGCTTTACCTGAAGTCAGAACATCAAACAAACAGGAAAAACTGTTCCCTTTTAAACCCAAGTTCATTTGGAATCAATCTAATGTCGAACATTTCAAAGAAAACATGAGCAGTCCTGAAATACTAAACTGCTGGATGAATTTATGTGCAGAGAGTTTACTCTAGATATCAATGGTATAAACTCAGCTACACACGATCTTAATTATATATTGCAAACATTGGCGACTATATCTAACATGAAACAACAAAACATTCATAAAATACATAAAAAAAGAAATAAAGAAGATGTTTGGTTCGATAATAAATGCAAATGTGCCAGAAAAGAGCTTCGCCAGCTTGCTAATAAGAAACATAGAGAACCAACCAATCAGACACTTCGGCTCAACTACTCGATTTGTCTGAGAAACTATAAAAAACTTATTCGTAACAAAAAAGATAAATATTATGAAGCTAGAATTGTGGAAATTGATGAATCCATTGACCAAAACAATTTTTGGAATCTCTTTAAAAAATCTGAAAGCCCCAAATCAGACATATTACTAAAGAGCAGCACAATTTGGAGCTCTTACTTTAAAAACCTTTATCAAAAAATGAAACCTTCAGACCTCAATCAACCCCAAATAGAAACAAAGGAGAAATTAGAAGATGTAAAGAAAACAATAAAAAAATACCAAAACCCATTAGACACACTCATCGCAACTTCAGAAATAACACAATACATTAAAAATCTTAAACTCAAGAAAGCATGTGGACAAGACATCATTAGTAATGAAATGCTGAAACACAGCGGCCTTTATATAATTCAAGCCCTAGCAAAACTATTTAATCTGGTGTTAAGGTCTGGCAACTTCCCTGAGACCTGGTCGGAAGGACTCATCACCCCTATTTTAAAAAAGGAGATAAATTTGAGCCCAATAATTACCGGGGAATTTGTGTGGGCAGTAATCTTGCAAAGCTTGTAATATAATAAACAGCCGAATAGTTATATTTCTGACAAAATACAACATCCTAAATAAATCACAAATTGGATTTCTTCCAAAACAACGGACATCAGACCACATCTACTCTCTCCATACTCTAATCAACAAAAATCTTAAGGGCAAACAAAGAAAGATATTTTCATGTTTCGTTGATTTAAAAAAGGCTTTCGACTCTATTTGGCATGATGGTTTATCATACAAATGATTCAAAATTGGATTCGGTGGAAAAACATTTGACATTATTCAGTCAATGTATGAGAACAGTAGATGTGCGGTCAAACTTGGAGATTTCAGAAGCATTTTCTTCCAGCAAGGTCGTGGAGTGAGACAGGGATGCGCTCTGAGCCCAACCCTGTTTAATATCTACATAAATGATCTGGCTGAAACTCTGGAACGCTCCAGTGTCCCAGGACTTATTCTGCATGTCTCTGAGGTTAAATGTCTGCTCTATTGCAGATGATCTGGTGCTGTTATCCCCCACAGCAGAGGGACTTCAGAAGAGCCTGTCCCTGCTGGAACAATACTGTGAGGAATGGGCTCTGACAGTGAATCTAGACAAAACCAGAGTCATGGTGTTCCAAAAGAAGGCCAGATCTCAGGGAGACAAACACCAGTTCATTAACAGAGGAGAAGTCCTCCAACACACCACTAGCTACACGTACCTGGGCATTGATGTGTCAGCATCCGGGTCTTTTGCTCTGGCGGTAAAAGCTATAAGTGAAGAAGCTCGTAGGGCATTTTATGCCATAAAAGCATGATTTGGCAAATTAAGCTTACCAATTAAAACATGGTTAAAATTATATCACGCAATCATTAAGCCAATTCTCTTGTATGGAAGTGAAGTCTGGGGACCAACATTACATTTTCAAAATTGGGATAAAAGTGTGTTAGAAAAAATCCATTTGGAATTTGTTAAGAACATCCTAAAAGTAAACAAAGGCACACCTAACCATGCCTGTAGAGCTGAAATAGGCCTATACCCCCTAAACATTGAGATACAAAAACAAGCTCTTCAGTTCTGGCATCATCTCCACCAATCCCATTCAGAATCCATTCAATATAAAGCCTTACTTGCTAATGAAAGCCCCACAGTAACTCATCCTCTAAACATACTCACAGCCCAGCTAATAAATGAAACTCAAGCTAAATCTGACTCGAAACACATCCCTGACATATACAAAGAGACAAACATCTCAAGTATAAATATGATGAAAAATTAAAAAAAGAATTTGACCTCCACACCAAACTCCAGTGTTATTCTGCCCTGAATTGAACTACCAAACTGGCAAACTACTTATCAATAAAACACTTTCAAGAAAGACAAATCCTTTCAAAATATCGTCTCTGTGACCATGATTTAGAAATAGAAAAAGGAAGACATAAAAAATCCTGGATTGTAAGAGAAGAAACACTTTGCAGACACTGTGACCTAAATCAAATAGAGGATGAGAAACACTTTCTTCTTGTTTGTCCTAAATACACCACTACAAGAGAAAAAAAATTCCACAATTTGAAGCATTGAATCGTTCATTTAGTACAATTAGTGATTCAGAGAAACTCCACTATCTGCTTGGAGAAGATGATAGGGCAGCCAAACTAGCTGCAAAATATGTATATACTATTCCCCTTATACAAAAAGGATAATTCATAAAATGTGTTTTATTTTATGAAAACAATGTATTTTACTTATTTTCTTCATGTACTTTTATTTATTTTTATAGATTTACATTGTAGTGTTTTTTCTATTGTAGTGCGGTAAATCAACAGTGATACTGTCATATTTTATTTGCAAAATGCTTTGGCAATAAAGCGACTTGAACTTGAACTTAGAGAGGGAGAGAGAGAGAGAAGGAGATAGGGAGAGCGAGAAAGGGAGAGAGGGAGAGAGAGAGAGAGGGAGAGAGAGATAGGGAGAGAGTGAGAGAGAGAGAGAGGGAGAGAGAGAGAGGGAGAGAGGGAGAGAGAGATAGGGAGAGAGAGATAGGGAGAGAGAGAGGGGGAGAGAGAGAGAGGGAGATAGGGAGAGAGGGAGAGAGAGAGAGGGAGAGAGAGAGAGGGAGAGAGAGAGAGGGAGAGAGGGAGAGAGGAAGAGAGAGATAGGGAGATAGGGAGAGAGGGAGAGAGAGAGAGGGAGAGAGAGATAGGGAGATAGGGAGAGAGGGAGAGAGAGAGAGGGAGAGAGGGAGAGAGGGAGAGAGAGATAGGGAGATAGGGAGAGAGAGAGAGGGGGAGAGAGAGAGAGGGAGAGAGGGAGAGAGAGATAGGGAGATAGGGAGAGAGAGAGAGGGAGAGAGGGAGAGAGGGAGAGAGGGAGAGAGAGATAGGGAGATAGGGAGAGAGGGAGAGAGAGAGAGAGAGAGAGAGAGAGAGGGAGAGAGAGATAGGGAGAGAGGGAGAGAGAGAGAGGGAGAAGGAGAGAGGGAGAGAGAGATAGGGAGAGAGGGAGGGAGAGAGAGAGAGGGAGAGAGAGAGAGGGAGAGCGAGAGAGAGAGAGAGAGAGAGAGAGGGAGAGAGAGAGAGGGGATACTGATTTCCACATTTAGAGAGTTACATTTGAAATTCATGAGCTGCACATTAAGTGTAGTGTGTGCCATTTCTCAGACACCAGCAGCAACAATGGAAATTTAATCTGTGTGTTTGAGTTTCTTGAAAATTTGGGCCTGATCTGTTTGTCTGAAACAAGGTTTAGGTTTATTTTCAAAATTGCCATTATCTGGGCAAAACAAGTTTCTCCACTGACAGCTATTTGACAGCTTTATGTTTCAATGAGTACCATGTCATTCATCGTCATAAGGCGAGGTTACATAAAGGACAAAATACAGCTTTAAAAATCACAGCAGTTTTTTTTTTTACTCTTCTCAAATACACCCCAGTGAAACAGTTTCTTACTGTGCAGAAACCCCAATACCATGTTGACAGCATCGTTCAAAGAATTTTGATCTTCACCTCATTTGAATCAATGGCACACATATGTGCTCTGGACTGAACAATCTACAGCTGCTATCAGTACAATAGAGTTGTGTGATATCATTTACTACTTAGTGTACTAAGAAATTGATGTGAACCAAGAGCGATAATGCAGTCTGGATTATTAATACTTACATAAATGACATTTCACAGTTTTGATGACATAATTAAGAATCAGAATTAGTCACATGACATTAACTAAAACATTATTCCAAAACTGAGTGCCATTATAGCTGAATGGAGCTATATTCCTCCAATTATAGTGTCTTTAGGCTGAAATCTGATATAGACCATTTTGCAAGATGTAACATAAGTAAGGGATAATGTACAGCCGGTTGATATCGCAGAAGGAAGCCCTGACAGTGTGATCAGGACTCGACGCAAAACGGAGGGTCTTGTTTCACACTGGAGGGGCTTATTTCACGATAACAACCAGCTGCTTGTACATCACCCTGCAAATTACACTACTACTTGCTACATGAAAAAAAAAACTGGACATAAAATGTGAATTTGAAATATTTTATTAACTAATTTTTACAGAATGCAGAATGCTTTCACAAGGAAAATTTGTTTAGTTTCGATTAGAAAATAAGAAACAAAGTTCAAACGTCAGGAACAGGCAAATTGGTTTAATCATTTGTAAATATTAAGTCATATATGCTATTAATTATAATTATGTTTTGTGTATTAAACTGCCCCTCTCAAAATGATTTGCAGCATCTGGGTGACAGGATGTTATTAGTTTTGAGAGGTTGTTATTTGTTATTTTGTTATTTGATATATAAATGTTCAACAAAAAAAATGGAATTTCTTCTGGACCAGCTTTGGATAAGCGTTGCTTACGTGTTTAATATGTGTAAAAGTAAAGTGAAAAAGCCCTGTTGGGAAGGACTTTCTGTTTACATATTGCACAATGGTCTTTATGGAAAACAGCAAAAACCGCACTGTGCCAAATATGTCTTAAATTAATATTTGGATTATAATTATATACAGTACATGTATTTCCACATAAGGTATGAAAACTATAATTGAAAGTATTTGCACATATTTGGTCCTATATCATAATTTTGTGTAGGGTGTAGGGGAAGGTTTAAAACTTTGTTTAAAAAAATTCATCAAAATTTGCCGTTCTGTTTCGGTGCCATTAGATGAACCGACACTAAACACTTTGCCTTAAAATGAAACTGGACTTTAGGTAGACTGTGTGTAATGCTGTGATCACAGTATACTCACAGTTGTTTTTTCTAAGCAGTGCAATAGGTGGTGGTGTTGACTCTCCAGTAAAGATGTCGTCTTATTCCGGTGCAGTTCCTCTCCTTCTGAACCCTGCCATACACACATATTTGTTTATATACTTTGTTAAGATTTTTTTTTAATGTTATCTCTCAAAGATCCCTCCACACGAAAACTAGATGTCTACTGTATTGTTTGCCTTTCTGCTTTTATATTCTCAGAAAAAGTGTGTAGTTTGTCCAGCTGTCAATGTACAGCCGCACACTTCCTGTGCTATCCGTCAATACCACTTTGAACTCCAGACACCGCATGAGTATTGATGCAGAGCGTACAAGCTGGAACTCTTCTATTTGATGTGTCCATGTCTAAGTTCAATGTATTATTGAGTCTGTGAAGTTTAATGGTGGTCTCTGGGCATTATTTATATTGTGTGTGTTATTAGTATAATTGAGGGGATGTATTTTATGTACGCCTTTATGAGAGAGAATAACAAGCAAACCAAGATTCGGCACCGCTGTATATGCAGTATACATATATATATTCAGCACAAAAGCTCTTCATTTGGTTTTACAAGGTCTCGCATTCTGTCCTGTTTGACATTAAGATCCCACGCAGTTCTGCAACATAATGGTGACATGCCTGCAATTCAAAGTGCCAACCCAATGTCAGCTTCATCACAAGCTTTTGTTTAACAAATCCTCCACTAAATGAAGCCAAAATATGCATAGACAGGGCAGAATATGAATGTCCTCACTTTACGACAAGCATCTCTTCATCTGCACAAAATGAGACTCTGCTCAAAGAAATGACGCTTGACGGTCTAGAAAGACGTCTCTTTCCCCTGCAAACATCACAAGACTACCGTTGAGCTCTGCCGAATTGCGGCGGGTATTTTTTCATGAATGTAAATGAGTTTTAATTAGAGGTATTATTTTCAGATCTTCCATTTAATCTTGTGTGACATTCGTGGAAATAAAAAGGGAGGGGCAGGTCAGCGAGCGAAGCTCTCCATTTAGACACATTCCAGGTCCCTTTTTAAGTCAGCACAACTTCTAATTAGGATGGAATGAGAGTAAGTTTAATATGGCCTGATTTCATTAGCGCACGACTCCGCTCACCCTTGATGAGAACATCAACAGTGCAAAATAAAAATGGTGTCAAAGGCACTGGGATTTGACAGAGTAGATCTGGCCAACGCAGGTGAAGGAATCGGACAAGACATTGGCATCGTCAAAGAACTTAACATCTGCATGTATTGTACCTATTATAATATAAGTATAGTATGATATGCGGATTAATTATTCAGATCCATTAGAATTATACATTTTTTAATAATAAGGCCCCGACTTAAAGTGTAGTGGCAGAAAAAAAGTAAATCATTGACTAGACACAAGAAAAATGGCTTTAGAAATCAATATATTTCCATATCATTCATTAGAAGCTTGTCACTGAACTTGAGTCTACACCACTTATTGACTTCAGATATTTTCGTTGGCTATACGTACAGTGCATGCATACATATATGGGCGGTTGAAAAATATACCATACATGTGTCCTATTGTGTGACATACATTAGAACGAAAAAATTATATTTTTATAATATAAATTAGCAAAATAGATATTTATCTTTCAATGTTTTTTGTTTTCCTGTTTTCATCACGTGTGGTCTGGTGGGACCATTATGCAGCACAGTGTCGGACAGAAACAGGTTGTTCTAGTGATAAGAAAGCTTCACTTACCGTCAGATACAACAGCTCATTGAAGAGTCCGTTACGTTTGCTCTGCAGGTAGGCATTGGAGCTGCCCAATTTGGCTATTCTTATCCGGGACAGACGGGCTTTCTGTGAGGGCAGAGAGGACCAGAGTCAGACGGATGGGGTGTAATGTAATGAATTATCTATCAGGAACCAATCAGTAATCCCATTCATCCATGCCAAACCAGAGAAACATCACTGTTCAATTAAGGACCAAGTGTACATGAGTCAAGGAGAGAGAGAGCTTAATTGATCTATATATAAAATGTACTGGGATTATGAGGACTGTCATTAAGCAAATATTATATAGACAGAATAGATTGGAATTAAAGTCTGTACGGTTAGTTTCAGTATTTAATTTTAGTCTTTTTGACCAAGAAAGGGCCTTTAAAGGTACAGTGTGTAGCATTTTGAAGGATTTATTTACCAAAATGTAATATATAATACAAAAATATGTTGTGAGTGGTGAAGAAATACCTTACAAAATGAAACGAAATGTTTATATTACCTTACAATGAGCCATTTTATGTATATACACCGCGGGCACTCCCTTACATGTAATTTATCAAATTGCACAGTCATGTTTCTATAGTAGCACTACACGGACAAACTGAGCCCGTTTAGTAAAAGGAAGGAGGCACGAGACTAGTTCTTCTTCTTCGGCTGTGTTTTGCAATGGCAGCTTGCAAAGCCACTACATAGAAGGATTAGCAAAAGAAGTAGAGAAAGAACAATAGCAACAATTTCTTGTCGTGTTTTATATTAGAAATAGAAACCGTTCTTTGTTGCAGTAAGAAGTGAAATTTGCACTATTGGCGGACCACACATACTCTGCACACGAGCCGACAGGGCGTCAATCTGTAGGCCTACGTTAAAAAAAGAGAAAATACGATGCAGCAAGGCGAAGTCGAGACAAAAAACGGAAGAAAACCCGAATAAACATCGACGTGGTTCTTTTCAAAAAGGAGGGCATGAAGCATGAAACGGGTTTGCTAAGCGACGCCGAAGTTGCAGGCTTTCTACTGGACCGGTAAATTTGTCTAATTTCCGCAATATAAGTGAACTGATTGTTTGATAGCTTTAGCTAACAGATGAGCATGATCATCAAGAGAAGTAGCGTTTTTCCTTGTAAACTTTTAGTACTTTGTAATTGTATCATAAGTCTTTGTTGCATGGCCGTGTGCAAATCAAGTTAGAAATCATATTTACAATCAGAATTTGCATAAATCGGTTGTAAATTATATTATAATACTGTTTAGCTTCCACATCCTCTCTTGTGCGGTCCTCGCAGGTAACGTTAGCTCCTCTGCCTCTCCTCGCCCTGCCTGCATCTCCAACACCCCTACCTCTCCGCCCTCTTCCCCTCCCTCTTACTAACTGTGTTTAGTCCTCTGATTGACTCTGTGATGATGAGAAAAACGTCTGCTAAGACTTTCGCGGTTAGATTACACGGTTTTAGCATTAGCAAGCCGTTTCAATAGGCTGTAAATTACGAACCAAGTTACCGTGCCAAAAAATGCTATGCAAAATAAGCGAATAAATAACTGACACAATGTTAACAAGTAACAATAACGATTAGAGTAAATGATGAATTAATCTTGTCCTGTGTCCGTAACTTCAGTCTGTTGTTCGCCTGTGAGACGTAGATTGCAATTATCAACACCACCAATAATGGCCGCTATCATTTACGGAACCCTTTTGTCCTGTGACGGCAACCGTAGCCTCTCTATGGGAGGGAGAGGGGGGTAGAGGAGCTTTAGGTTGCAATTTCCTACATCGCCAATAGTGGCCTCTGAAACTTACACACAGAACCTTTAAAATGTAACTCTTTTGTTTTGTTTCCCATTTACCGCTGACTAAAAATGTTTCTCACTAAATAAAAATAGTATTTAGATTTATCAGGGTGCAAAATTATACAAATACTGTATATGTCAAACAGTAACATTTTTAAGTAATAAAATGCTTTCAACTTGGAAGGAAAAAAATCCCGAAACAAAGCATTATGGGTAAACTAAAGCAGCCACTTTTTTGAAGGTGATGTGTTGTCACCACAGCACAGTCTGGATGTCTCCAAATCCAACACACTTGATTAAATTCATCATCTCATCAGTAGAGACTCCATCGCTTGAATTGTGTGCCAGAAAATGAAGACATCCCCCAATATTGAGAAAGTGTTGACTCTAGAGAGGATTTCTCCACTTCAACCAGTCCAGGCAAAAACTACAGAACTTCCTGAATCGCTGTAGTGCTCAGTGTTTTGTAATGTCAATATATATATGCCAGCAACTTTTAATTCCTGCATTTGATAATTTGAGGCTTCTATCTGCACTCTGATTGGCTGGATTAGTTCCATGTTGTAGCTGCTTCATGCACACAGTGAGATCACAAGACGATAATATCAGACAGGCTTGAAAAGTAGTCTGTGACTGCTGGAGACGGGCTCAGATCACATCACTGGTGTGAACATACAGTACTCATCATGCATTGCAGACTGCAACAATCACTGATCTGAGGGTTTTCCACAGGCCTTGGAAGTCTGTCTGCAACAACAAAATCCAGCCAAAAGTCCCGTAGCGTGAGCTTGCCTTTTCTGGTGTTCAGCTGTTTTAGCGAAATAAATATTTTCTTAAAACATTAACTACGTTTACATGCGCACCAATAATGTGATCAGACTTAATTGCATTAAGATGTTTATATGTTACAGATATGTTATACCTCTTTGCTGCCGTTTACATGAATGTTTTATGAGTCGGATTTTTCTATAATACACAACACAAACAATGATCTCAAATACAGTACGTCTGTGTTACTGGCTATCGTTTAAATATATTTGCGTCAATTTTTTTTGTTATTCAGGAATGTGTCGCGTGGTCTCTATGTGAAAAAAAGGAGCAGAGACTACTGACAGCGAGTTGTGTTGAAGTAAAAACTTTAGACTTTCATGTGTACAATGAATTTGCACTTTCATCGCATTTATTTTGCTCTGACCAAGCTGTGCATGTGCTTCTGTCATGCATCTTAAGCGGAAATTCATGGTATTGATTGCTTTAATTGCAATACGACTAAAACCGCCGTACACTACATGTGTTACTTCAATAAATTTACTGCAATTATGAGCTTAATTGCATTACCCAAATCAAATTATTGCGTTTACATGACAATCGCAATATTGCCAAAATTATATTATAATCGCATTATGAGGGTGCATGTATACGTAGTCATTGTAAGTGAATTGACAATTTCTTGCAGTTTTATTTTTGTATCATATTTCTGTCATCAGTGTGCTTAAATTTAACCGGTTTAATCAACGTTGTGATTCATCATTTCTTTTCATTCTTATATAAATTGGTTATAATCATCAACAATCAGAAAACCAATTTCATCAGTATTTTAGTTGTATGATTAACACTGATTATACTCATATGTTGTTTGTACAACAAACATACCATTTTTTGATTGAAATGTTAAATGTTTTAAAAGGTAAGTAATTCATGAGTGTTACGTTTTGTGCACAACAAAGAGGATCCAAGCCGCTTTGATTTCAGGTATGACCCCCTACACGTTTCACGTAACAGTATCTGGATTGAATCATCTGGGGTGAGAAATGAAAAGAGAATGAGGTGAGGTGGGTAAAACAGATGGGAAATAGAGGCAATATCTCAGAAATTGCTGATATCAGTCCTAAGTGCTTTTTTCCTATTCAAGGTGAGTATCAATTCTGAAAAATCTGTAACCTACTTGTTGACAGATGCTCCCCAGAGACCCGTGAAGAGCAGAGCTAAAGGAGATCGCTTCGATTTAACAGAAGCAATTTGGTGCGGCAAAATAGTTGTGTTTTTCTAAAGACTATGGCCGAGGAAAGAGACTGAGTTTAAGTTAAATTAAGTAATGAACTTACAAAACAACATACTGTGTTCGCGAAAGACTTCAAAGAGCTATCCAGAACTTCTGACACGACTGTAACAGCTAAAGGAATTGTGTTAAAGGAATAAACAGTTGAAAATAGAAGCCCATCGCTCACATGTGCGGCCATGTGTCATATAAAGCTCTGGAGACCTGCGCTGGATGTCTTTGCTTATGAAAATAGCCATGGGGAGGTAATGGAATAGAGTCCCCACACTAATCTATGCTCAATTCAGTAAATGACTGTTCAACAACCATTTTTCAAGAGGCGAGGCAGAGCATCTGCGATTTGCTCGGAGCTGCGTGCACTTTCAATTATTCACAATTTCAAAAGTTGAAACAGCAGAGATCAAAAGTTTAAAATTGCAGAGATGATGGACAACCCGGAAATTGTTTGCGATTCCTTTTTATGTCCGTGGGTTTCCGTGCGTATTGATGAAAGTGAAATGAGCAGAATATATATTGTTGTTCTGACAAGTAATAGGATACGCCTGTTGCTTTGCATCTTGACAGAGAAACGGCAATAAAAGACAGAGAAATAGTATTCTCGCAAGAAAAATGTCACAAAAATATTTATGAGCCTTATGACTGCTACAGCCTTCCCATTTCTGAATTTCCTATCCTTAATGACAAATTTTGTCTGCACAAAATGAACCTGCCCCATCCATCATGTTCATAAAGCCCCAAAGAAAATTCATTCCTTTCGTATCTTCAGACCTTTTCTTTCTACATAACCTTTTATCTAAGATTCGCATGTCCTCAGTTGGACATCTCAGCTGTCAGACGCTAGAAGAACTACATGTCCCCTCAGCTTCTATGATTGCTCTGCTCTCGTGGTCCTTCAAATCTGTGTCCTCTGACTTTAAATGAAGTGGCCCTTGAAATGCCTCTGTGTCCTACCTTCCTCGTTGTTTCTCGCTTGACATATTTCTTGCTCCCTAATTTCTCCCCATGCCACGGCTGACTCCACTTCCCCGCCTCCTTACTGCTGTGACCCCGCCCCTCCCATTTAGGGCAGCCACCAAGATCGGGTGGAGCTATGTATGCGGCAACCCTGTCGGTCCAGTAAATTGGCTCTGTGATTTGGGCTAAATGACTAGAAAGCAATGTGCCTGCAGTCAACCTCAGGGTCAATGTTTTGGATCAGTGGTCGAGCGGAGGTAACCTTCACATGAGTTGGAAGGACACAGGGAACCACGGCAGACTAAAAACCAAAAGGCAAAGCGATTTCTCTGTGAATGAGACACCTCTGTTGATATTGAGATTTGGTGTGAGAGATATCACGGCATGATGAAGCCCCAGATGGGTCTACTAATTGTAATGTTCAGCCTGGACCGGGCCAGTATTAGACTGGAATGAAGACAGATGAGAGAAGGGCCGAGGCACGGAGGTTCATCCTGGCAATATCCGCTCGTCTTTCTTTAATGAGTCGATAGAGGCTTTGGATGTTTTGAATGAGGAGGCCTGCAGGAATGAGAGCAGGAGGTGTCTGGTGGGAGGAGGATGATGAGGGAGATCATTATTGATCAGAGCGAGACTGAAGAGGAATCGCCCAAAAGCGCTTATAGGAGCAACGGGTCATAGGAGTAAAAAATAACAGTGGACATTGGAGTCTTGCTCACCTGAAGGTCAGACTGGTTTGACATTGAACATCATATAAAACTTTTTATACTTTTTAAACTTTTTATATATAGTGTAGCAATAGGCTACCTCAAGCCAGGGATTTACGAAGCCTCTGTTATTCTTTTTCTAGGATTGTTACTGTACAATATAAAATCTTTCTCCACACAATCCTCCAAATTTAATACCACAGTGGTAAAGAAAGAGACAATGCACGTCTACTTGTGCATATAAAGGATTTTAATGCACAATGTGGAGGCCAAGAACAACCAGATGCAAAGTGCATTGAAGTCCTTTAATGCATGGCTAGCCATGGATTATCCTGCTTATACCATGGTCATTTGCCAAGTTATTGGTGTTAACAGTGTCATTTTTGATCAGACATGTATTTTTGTCAGTTAATTTCAGATGTTGATCAAACTGACTGAAATTACCTGTGCATTAAACAGCTGAGATAATTAAAGTTTTTTGTCACAGATTCCGCCCAGAGTACAATCATAACAATCATTAAAAACCGCTAAAAAATAAACGTTCTAGGTTCTGGGATTTCTGTACTTTATTTTTAATTGACGAGATAACTCATCAATGGCGGTGAAAGAGTTAAAATATTTTTACCATAATAAAAGTAAAACACACACAAAATGAAACACCCATGCTTTTTTCCACCACCAGAACATTTGATCATATTCACAGATATTCGGAAGAATGTTAGCAATTTTCAGTTCCGGGACATCACCATAGAAGGAAAAAATAAAATGTATTCAAATGTGCCACACAATTGTATGTTTTCCTTCTTCAAAAGTTGATTATAACAGTTTATATTTTTTTTCCTACTATGGTAGTGGATGATGTCCCAGAACTGGTGATTTCTAACATTCTTCCAAATATCTTTCTCTGTGTTAATCAGTTGAGGGTGAGTAAATGATGACTGGTTAACTATCCCTTAAATGTGGGCATCTATGAATTGCCCTAGAGTGCCAGATTTTTTTTTCTTTTGTATAACCAGTTGGATCATCCATGTTTTGACATTTATAGGTAGTGCCCTAATCCTGCAAAAACTTGTTGAAGGACTCTTGAAAGTGCTCAGGCAACACACAAGGGTCTCTTCCAGCTGTTTTAGATCCTGTTTGTCTCTCTTTCTTTTATGCTGTCTAAATGTTTTACAACCACTTTCATACTCATGTCCACTGGACCTACTGTATCGCCCTGGCTGCAGTTACCATTTAATGCCACTTAAAGACTGTCTGTTAGGTGTTATTTTGATCAACACATGATAACAAAAAGTGTATTTATGAAAAAGGCAAGAGAAGAAACATACTGGATCATTACACCACTTCAGGACTAATTGCTTAATTGTACTAGCATTAAGGATGTCATTGCAATGGATTTTTGAAAAAACTTTAGGAAAATACTTCAGTGAAGATGAGATGGATGGAAATATGCACTGGAATCTGATTTTCGGATGTGAAGATTCAAACTTTCACATAAGCAGCAGAGGTTTCCAATTTTACAAGAAAAATAAAGCATATCAGCTTCTTTACATCTAGACAAATACTGAGCCTAGAAGGCAATATCTCACCTGTTGTCTCTCGTGTCCTGGCTTTGCACGATCAACACTCTTTAACCATCATTAAACTAATGATCTTTTAGCATTAATGGTCATGTGTTAGGCCTACTCAGGTCTTTTCCTGGATGGTCATTGTACTGCAGTGTTTAATTCCAACCCATCCTGTAATGTTCAAGTACCCTGAAGACCTTGATCAGGTTCAGATTTGATCAGGGTTAGAAGTAAAGCCTGCTTTGAAGTGTGTTAAGGTGTGCAGCGGGCTGGCCTGAGGTCATGCTTCCAGCCGTGGCCGACCGGGTTACTCACAGCTCTTCTTTGCAGGCTTAGCCGACGTTAGTAGGTGATCTGCGATGGGCAGGCGGGGCACACACGCGCTCACAATCGAACACACAAGCATACTGCTCACCCTTTACCCCGCGTCAGTTTGGCAAAGCTCAGCGACTAGTTAAAGGTGTTCACCTGTACCTTCTGAGCACGACGCTTATCTGCCCTCTGGTTCTGATGGTAGATTCGGCTAAAGTTGGACACGATGACGGGCACGGGCAGAGCTATTACCAGCACCCCGCTCAGCGAGCAGATGGAACCGAAAATCTTCCCGGCGATCGTCTTGGGCACCATGTCTCCATAACTGGAAGAAAGAGTGAACCGGAGAAAATGAGACGGTAGAAAGCAAAACAAAATCAGATGGAAAATGATAAACAAATGGGGTACAAATTAGCAAACAAACATTCAAACCACATTTTGTTGAGGTAAATTGCTGTTTTGCCGCTGCATAAATATTAAGTAATTGTCGCATGAACTGCAGCAAACTTCCCTCTGTGCTCCATATGGAGGCTATTGTGGCCTCGTGACGTTATTGTAATTCAATTACACAGGAAACAAAGGTTGAGAAAGGACACGTCACTTGTGGTGGAGAGGCAGAGAGATAGGGCGCTATCTGCAAAGCCAGTCCAGCTTTAAACCCTGCCAGCCCACTCCTACGCCAGCCTCTGTCTGGGGACTGTAAAGGTGTATAACAGCCTCCAGAGAACCCACGGCTTTATCTGACTCGTCAGGTACAAGCTGGCATGGAGAGGTGCCAAGACGCCACTCGCTGAGGTACCTGAAGTCATTAGGTTTGACCACTAGATGAACATTGAATCAAGTTGTACAGCACCATAACAATGTGCTTCAAATTCAAGACTAGGAACAATCCAGACAGACTTACTACTTGATTTCAAAGGACTCATGCTGCAATTGTTTGGCAAGCTTTTTCATTCACAATTTAAAAAAACCAAAAGATTCCCATTCAGTCGTTCATTTTAAACCAACTATGCCTCTTTTCACACTGACCCAACAAGCCAGACCGGCCACTACACACCAGAACACATTTTAATGTTATGAAGAATTTACAGCAGCATGTGAATTTATCAACACACTAAAACTGCCGTCTGATACCTTCACACTATCTTCACGCTTACTGCACAAAAGTAATGGTGTCCCATTACTCCACGAGCAGTTGTCTGCATTTCAGAATATTCTCGATTATTTGCAAGAGAGGACACAGAGATGTGACAGGTCTGCTGCAGATTAATTATAGATTTGCCTCTGCAACCCAAACTTTCAACAAAGTAAGGACAAGACATAGAAACTAAAGGGAACGCATGACGGAGGCATTAGTGCATGAGGGGGCCAAAGGGGTTCACTTAGTTACATTTGCTAATGCTGTAAAACCTCACAGAGCTTCAAAAAACAAGTGGATTCAGAGAATGTATGGATGGATTTTGGAGCCTGTCACAGTTACCAAAACATTACAGGGTTGATGATGCTAATTCAGGTCAGGGTCAGTTCTGATAATGCTTGGTTTCCTATGCTGTCCTGGGGATTTTACCACGTTTTGGGGGCTACAAGTGGCAAATCTTAAATATTTGAACTTTGTACTTTGTTCATCTTCATATTTTTATGCGGTGGCTAAATATTATACCTATGTGCTGCCACAATAAATTCTGTTGGAAAAATAAACTTTTTTCCCACATTTTTTCATTTGGAAGCTAAGGGATGTATTTTTTAATGGATTGATTTGTATCACTCATATCAAACATCAACAAATAATATTATCCTTTTCATTCGATTAAAACTGTTGTATGTTTCAGTTCATCTTAAATTTGGTTTATTTTGTGTTGTAGGCCTATTTTGTATGCTTAATCGAAAAACAAGTTTCGGCAGGTAGAGAGAGAGAGTAACAATTGGCCCCTAATGTAAAATTTTAACGGGTGATAAATAAATAAAAACATTATCACAACGTTGATAAAATATTCCACAATCGGTATATTGTGACACCCCAATTTTAGTTCCTTAAAATATGCTTTTAATTTTTATTAGAAAAAAATATATAGTTTTTCCTGAAGGTAACAGAATCCCAATACTCAAACCTAAACTCATCTGTTTATACAGTCTCACAGTAGATGATTCTTGTAGTATAAAATCCAGAAGTCTGCATTGATTTTTTGGGCTGAGTGCTACATATGATGGGAACAGGCCGACTATATGCCGCCGGCATCAGAGCCCAAGGGAGAGGTCTTGGCGGCTTTCCACCATCCCCACGGGCACTGTTCAGACAAATTCTTAGACCACAAAGAATGCCCCTGCCAAAATGTCAGCCTCACGTACTGCCCAAAGGATATCTGAAAGATGAAACAAAATGTTTGAAATTGTCTTTAGCAAGGTTTGGAATAAACACACACCACAAGCCAATACAGTATGTCACAATATGTGTATGTCACAGTGACTGATGGAGAAACAAAATTATATAGCACTGCACAATATACAATATATTTTGTTTATTTGTCAGCCAATGCTATAGACAACCTGTAAGATGTTTCATATCAACATAACTGTGGTCCACACAATAAGTTTTTTATTTTTTTACATTTGTTTAATATACTGCATAACAGCTGTTGGTAAAATTGGGCTAAGGTCATTTTTCTCTTTCTCTTTCTGAATAAAAGTTATCCCCAAAACTTATCAAAAGGTATAAACTAAATAACATTCTTCTAACAACTTTCCAGTTCACTGGAACACCCACATAAAAGCACAACTGCCTGAAACACGGACCACAAAATAAACAGAACAGATGAAGTCTATAGAAAGCACACAAACTTTACAGCAGTTTAATTTACCAATCATTTAAAATGGGAGATTAAAGCGGTTTCTATTACCCAGAAAGAGATTACCTTTAAAGAAAGAGCTGTCACTGACAGAAGGGTAGCCCGCCCAAGAGGCCATATGACTGACAGGTAAATCAACCAAATACGTTTTGTTTTGTGCCGCACCTTGTTTAGAGGCGTGGAAATGTTAACAGCGTTAACAGCAACAAAATGATTATAAATTTATGCCGTGTACATTGCATGCCTTTGAAAAGTGTTTTAATCCCTCGTGATGAATTCTTATTTCCAACTGCTGTAAACACGACAGCTTACTTTTTAGATCAGACAGCTTTGTGTTGTTTCCAGGCGGACCATTAAAGAATGCAACACCCACATTTACCCGAAATCCTGTGAAATTCAATCAATCAGATGACGACTTTGAAAGTGCTAAAGTGTTTTCAGAACAGTATGCCTTATGCATCAGACGTTTCGCCAGCGGTCCGTGGGCGTGACGTCTAAGACTAACAGAAGGGTAACATGGAAATGAAAGCAATTTGGACTTTCAGTGGAGATATATTCAAACACAGGGTGCAGGTCTATAACCCCTATAAAAGAAGTACAACATTCATTTCCATTCCAATTGAATAATAAGTGGCAATTATTGTTTTTTTTGGTTTTGGTTAACATTATAAATGAATTTTTTTTTAACAAAGATGTTGTAATGCAACACTTCAATGACTGTGTCACTGTGCAGTTAGTTTGTAGTTTATGCTTTTACATATCACTGTTGAAAGAAACAGCATATACTGGGCTAGGTATGTTTTGATGCTGGTTTGACCAGCTTAAACCAGCCAAGGACCAGCACATGATCAGCTTAAACCAGCACAAACCAGCATCAAAACATACCTAACCAGCATATGCAGTTTTTGTCAACAGAGATGGGTACTTAATCATTCACAGTACATAAACCACACATTAATCGCAGTAAAAATGTGTTTAATTACTAAGCATAGACAATAATAATTCAAAAAGGAATGGAAAGCTTCACACAATTGCACCTATCAAATCACTGACTCACAGTAACCTTTAGACATTGAACCATTGGGCAAAAATGTAAAGTGTGTACATTTTCTCCTCTCTTTGTTTAATGTACCACTTTGACACTGGGAATGGTTTAGAAGCCTCTTTGAAAACAGTCATTATATTTTCAGTTCACCATTATAATGGGGTAACATAACTTCTGACTGACACAAGAGCATTCAGACGACTTTAAAGTGGCCGTCTGGCTGCAATGCCGAAAGACTTCCTCAGCTACAGCTGCCTGTCATACTGTTAATGATGTCATTCCCCCAGCCAGTGGTGTAGTCAAGGGTATACGCAGATATATGGCGTATACCCACTACTTTATCAGACGGCAATCCGTATACCCAGTTGTGTAGTCCAGGGTATGGGTGGGTATCCCCACACCATATTTTCCATGGTGTGTAATAAAAGTAGTGAACAACAGGGCAAACTGAATGAAGTGCTGCCAATATTGTAGAAAACGCCTAAGACTGATCTCAGATCTGATCTACATCAGCGTATAATAGCGCACGTCAATCTAATTGAGGTGGCCAATCAAATGAAGGAAGGCGAGAATTATTATCCAATCAAATGAGAGAAGACGGGAGTTGCTTTTGACAGAAGCCCAGCTCAAGGTCATTTTTAACTGTGAAAGAGCGCGATGTAAGTAACTAAATGTTTAATGTTTGACAACTGTTATATCATAGAAATGTTAGGGACTGTTCCCATGTCACGTCTAAAAACACGTCCAAATTGCTGGCTGTGTCACTTTTTACCTCTTTCTATTGTTCTCATTGCTTGATTCTGATTGGCCAGGTCTCATTGTAGGTTCGTTATTCCCAGATAACAACCTCTAAAATTTATGACACACGGTAACCCTGATGCAGTAAATAATTTTACAGGATTTTTTTAATGACATGACATTATATTTATAAATGATTAAACCAAATTGCCCATTCGTGATGTTTGAATGCCGTTTCTTACCCTTAAACCGAAAGTAAACGTTTAACAGAAGAACTGCATTCAGTAAAAATAAGCACACATTTCATGTTAAATTAACATTTCATGTTCAGTTTTTTCTCATGTGGCAAGTAGCCGTGTAATAAGCGGGATAATGTACAAGTGACCGGCTGTTATCACAGAAATAAGCCCTGACAGTGTGATCAGGTATCACACTGAAGGGGCTTATTTCTCATTATTACACGGCTCATTTAAAAGCTTGATTCTGATTGGGCAGTCGCGACATTCCTAAGGTTGTTATTTTCAAATAACTTATTTACGATAAAAGTTAGGAATGTCGCGTATTCCTGAAAAAAAAATTCTTAAGACATTTCTTAGAAATGTTCTCACGACTGATCTTAGGAAAAAATTGAGAAGAATCCAAATTCTCGAAACAAAAGCGGTCGTAAATATCATTTTAAAATTACGACAGCCTCACGGTTGGATTAAATCTCAAAAGGTAAAATGTTTTATACATGTATTTGGTTTTTTCACATGTGACGTGTTTTGTTTGGAGCCAGAATAATAATTTTGACGTTTACTTCCCGTTAAGGAATATTTATTTTGATACAATAATGATAAAGTCTAGCTCCCTCACTTTAGATTTTATTATTCTGGAACAAAGTGAGGGGGCACGGTGGCTTAGTGGTTAGCACGTTCGCCTCACACCTCCAGGATTGGGGGTTCGATTCCCGCTTCCGACTTGTGTGTGTGGAGTTTGCATGTTCTCCCCGTGCCTCGGGGTTTTCCTCTGGGTACTCCGGTTTCCTCCCCTGGTCCAAAGACATGCATGGTAGGTTGATTGGCATCTCTGGAAAAAATTGTCCGTAGGGTGTGAGTGTGTGTTTGAATGAGTGAGTGTGTGTGTGTGTGTGTGCTCTGCGATGGGTTGGCACTCCATCCAGGGTGTATCCTGCCTTGATGCCCGATGACTCCTGAGATAGGCGCAGGCTCCCCGTGACCCGAGGTAGTTCGGATAAGCGGTAGAAAATGGAATGGAATGTTCAGTTTTTTCTCATGTGGCAAGTAGCCGTGTAATAAGCGGGATAATGTACAAGTGACCGGCTGTTATCACAGAAATAAGCCCTGACAGTGTGATCAGGTATCACACTGAAGGGGCTTATTTCTCATTATTACACGGCTCATTTAAAAGCTTGATTCTGATTGGGCAGTCGCGACATTCCTAAGGTTGTTATTTTCAAATAACTTATTTACGATAAAAGTTAGGAATGTCGCGTATTCCTGAAAAAAAAATTCTTAAGACATTTCTTAGAAATGTTCTCACGACTGATCTTAGGAAAAAATTGAGAAGAATCCAAATTCTCGAAACAAAAGCGGTCGTAAATATCATTTTAAAATTACGACAGCCTCACGGTTGGATTAAATCTCAAAAGGTAAAATGTTTTATACATGTATTTGGTTTTTTCACATGTGACGTGTTTTGTTTGGAGCCAGAATAATAATTTTGACGTTTACTTCCCGTTAAGGAATATTTATTTTGATACAATAATGATAAAGTCTAGCTCCCTCACTTTAGATTTTATTATTCTGGAACAAAGTGAGGGGGCACGGTGGCTTAGTGGTTAGCACGTTCGCCTCACACCTCCAGGATTGGGGGTTCGATTCCCGCTTCCGACTTGTGTGTGTGGAGTTTGCATGTTCTCCCCGTGCCTCGGGGTTTTCCTCTGGGTACTCCGGTTTCCTCCCCTGGTCCAAAGACATGCATGGTAGGTTGATTGGCATCTCTGGAAAAAATTGTCCGTAGGGTGTGAGTGTGTGTTTGAATGAGTGAGTGTGTGTGTGTGTGCTCTGCGATGGGTTGGCACTCCATCCAGGGTGTATCCTGCCTTGATGCCCGATGACTCCTGAGATAGGCGCAGGCTCCCCGTGACCCGAGGTAGTTCGGATAAGCGGTAGAAAATGGAATGGAATGTTCAGTTTTTTCTCATGTGGCAAGTAGCCGTGTAATAAGCGGGATAATGTACAAGTGACCGGCTGTTATCACAGAAATAAGCCCTGACAGTGTGATCAGGTATCACACTGAAGGGGCTTATTTCTCATTATTACACGGCTCATTTAAAAGCTTGATTCTGATTGGGCAGTCGCGACATTCCTAAGGTTGTTATTTTCAAATAACTTATTTACGATAAAAGTTAGGAATGTCGCGTATTCCTGAAAAAAAAATTCTTAAGACATTTCTTAGAAATGTTCTCACGACTGATCTTAGGAAAAAATTGAGAAGAATCCAAATTCTCGAAACAAAAGCGGTCGTAAATATCATTTTAAAATTACGACAGCCTCACGGTTGGATTAAATCTCAAAAGGTAAAATGTTTTATACATGTATTTGGTTTTTTCACATGTGACGTGTTTTGTTTGGAGCCAGAATAATAATTTTGACGTTTACTTCCCGTTAAGGAATATTTATTTTGATACAATAATGATAAAGTCTAGCTCCCTCACTTTAGATTTTATTATTCTGGAACAAAGTGAGGGGGCACGGTGGCTTAGTGGTTAGCACGTTCGCCTCACACCTCCAGGATTGGGGGTTCGATTCCCGCTTCCGACTTGTGTGTGTGGAGTTTGCATGTTCTCCCCGTGCCTCGGGGTTTTCCTCTGGGTACTCCGGTTTCCTCCCCTGGTCCAAAGACATGCATGGTAGGTTGATTGGCATCTCTGGAAAAAATTGTCCGTAGGGTGTGAGTGTGTGTTTGAATGAGTGAGTGTGTGTGCCCTGCGATGGGTTGGCACTCCATCCAGGGTGTATCCTGCCTTGATGCCCCATGACTCCTGAGATAGGCACAGGCTCCCCGTTACCCGAGGTAGTTCGGATAAGCGGTAGAAAATGGATGGATGGATGGATGGATGGAGCAAAGTGACTCTAAACGGAGAGGGTCACACGTATTATGCCGAAAATAAAACACAAAAAGTATTACAATAAGTATTATTTTTAACGCTTGCATACATATTAGCTAACATGCAATCATAAATGACGTTTAATGCAAATATATATATATGCTATATATAAGAATACGACTTGCTTGTTGCTGCACACGTAAAGTTTAATGAGATAAACATCTACAGTTACCACATAAGCATTTATTCTTACGACAAAAATGAAGATGTTCTTAAGAAAATATTTGAGATAGTGGTGGGCCGTTAACGGCGTTAACGTGCTGTGTTAACGAGAGACTCTTATCGCGCGATTTAAAAAATTATCCTCATCATCTCATGACCAGGGCTTCATTCACGCGATTCGCGCCGCAAGGAGGTCTATCGCGTCTTTGCATTGACTTAACATGTAAATCACTCGCGCTTGACGCGCCATTCGCGTTTGGTCTGAACACAACATAACGTTACTGTGAAATTACCACATCAAACGTGACGTGCTAACATGGATGAAGCTATGAAGCCGCAGGGTTTACTTCAGGGAAAATTTATTTTTAAAAAGCTTCCCAATGGAAATATCGACAAGACTAAGGTTGTTTGCACCTTGTGCAATGCGGAATTGGTTTAAAAAAACTTTCTCTCAACAGGTAGTGGTCTAGCTTTAGTTGAAACCAGTAAATTTGTATTGGCACCTAATGTATTATGGCTCCTGTATGACATATCGCTTGTTGCTCCCTAACTCTTTGTAAATTGCTTTGGATAAAAGCGTCTGCTAAATGACTAAATGTAAATGTACTGTAGGAGCTTTTCCAGTCTCAAGTACCACCTAAACACAAAGCATCTCTTAGCTAATGCGGAAGTAAACACAAGTACATTTTATTGAACATAATTTATTTTCATCACCAATTATCATAGCAGAACAGCTTTCTCAAGCAGTTTGTGATGCATTTTGGAAACAGGAGATGAGCCCCTGGTCTAATGCGCCACCTGGCTTGAGACACCCGTTCTCAAAGACTTACTTTTAGTCATTATTTGGGTAGCACACATATTCTGAATGCCTTCGGCAGAATTCAAATGAGCCATTTTAATCTAGATTAATCTAGATAAAACAAAAAAATCTATGCCCACCACTAATTTGAGTACATTTTAAGAAATGTTTGAGAATCGCTCTCACGAACATTCTTACGATCTTCTTATAATTGATTTTAGAACTATCTTAGATTTTGTCTTTTGAACAGTTTTTTGAATCCGGCCCCAGGTCCCTAATTGTATCCGCTGACAGTCCCCGTTTCGGTGTCGCACACACTTGTTCGAGAACTTTGAAAGCCGTGTCTAATCAACATGCGGCACCACAGGCTGTTGAGGGGAGAAGCTAATGAGAGAGGTGAAATAAAAATGGATCTATTCATGGTAAGATAGAATCGAGGGAGCTTTCTAATTTCTGCCTGTGCCTTGAGGGAGCCAATCGGGCCTTTACATAAAAACCTGATATAAAGAGATGAACGTGAAATATCATCAGCGGGGAACGCTTGTCTAAGGCCCCCGTTTGACAGCGGCAAAGCGCGGCGAGAAATGCTATAGTGCGGTTGATGCGTGCGGGCATTAAGGCGGGAATGTGCGGGACTCCACAGCTGAGATCTAAACCGTCTCCTGTAACAGTTTGCTAATAGAAAGTCTAGTACATCCAGCTTGAGGCCAAGATTCACAGCGCTCTGGGACGATTCTCAGTCTGTTCCAAATGTTCAATGATGGAGCCAAATTCTGGTTTCAAATGAATGTATTCATGAATGTGCTCAGATCATTTCTGCTTAAAATTACTGTAAAGGCATGAGGTGGTCTTTAATATTCATTTTCCAGATCTTTGATTCCATCTTTTTATTCTCACAGCAAGAGGCAAAAACAGATTAATATAGGCATTCATATATTCATGTTTGCCTCATTTTACTTATTTTATCTAATTGTCTGAGACAAAAGAGAGATAAAAGAGAGAATATTAAATATAAACAAAGTAGTATTTAGTTGCAAAGACTTGGGCACAATACTCAACAATACAGATAGACGGTGTATGGTACAATTGCCTTCGGTTCTATTTCAGGTGCTTTCCCTATGGCCAATGAAGCATTTATTGAAAAATCACACTTAGTGGAGCAGGAATGTACAGCCTAGGGCAGGATAACATCTGCTCGGTTTATCTTTTCAGATGGTGCACGTCTGTTGTGGAAAATACACATGTTTGTAAAGGAAACAAAGGACTATACAGAGGACGAATTTGACGTCATTGTGCTGGCTGGTGAGGAGCCAAGGTAGCCGAGTGATCTAGGTGTGATACATTCAACTGAAGGATGTACAGTCATCAATCATCATTTCTGAAAGAAAAGCACATGCACACACAGACTTCTGAAGAACTGGAGATATTGTGTGTGTGATTCAGCACTCTGGACAGCTCCTTATATATGTGAATATGAGAGCCTGATGATGGATTAAAAAATGTATATATTGTATAAATCTATCTATCTATATCAAAAATAAGATCGCATTGTTGAGTGAATGCTCTCTACAAATGGTATACATTAATCAAATACCACATTCTGGCTGGTCTGAAATATCAGCTATTGCTAAAAGTAGATGTAGGAGCCTGATTAGAAAAGTAATCTGATGAAATATGTGTGTAAGTATGTGTGTATATCTGTGTGTGTGTGTGTGTGTGTGTGTGTGTGTGCGTATGTATATATAGATATGAAGACAAATCATGTTTATTTATATTTTTCTTTCAAAATAATATCAAAAAAACTGCAGTTTGCAGTATAATAACAAAAAAGTACAGCTAACTTACACAACAAATCACAATATCATAATAAAAAACATTTTTTTGAACAGTTATTCAGTTTTTTTTTTAACTAAACTTACATTTACATTTAGGCATTTGGCAGACGCTTTTATCCAATGCGACTTACATTGCTTTATCCTATACATTTTACATAGGTATTTGCAATCTCCTGGGATCAAACCAACAACCTTGCGTTGTTATCGCAATGCTCTTACCACTGAGCTACAGGAAAGCACCCAAATTTTTCTATATATACTGTATAAATTGTGTATAGCTAGGGTATTAAAAAGAAAATATATATAACATTCTTCTGGTATTGACATGAATCTTCTATGTAAATTATTTTGTAAAAGCAAATTATTACCACTTTTTAAATTTCTATACAAAAAAATAACTGTAAACATGCTTTACCTCTGTCCTCAATTACACGTCACAGCAAATAAAAGAGCGTCAAAACATAATTTATTTTTTGAATATTTATTAATAAAACGTACAGGAAAACCTGTGTCACTTTAAATTTGTATTTACATTCTCAATTGAGGTAGGGCCATGCTAGTGTCACTGGAAGCATCTTGAGATCGACTCAAAATGACATGTCTACATGAGGTCGGGGTTGATGGATCTGACCCAAGAGTAGAGGTCCAATGTCTGACTTCGAGTGCCGTTTGAGGCAGGAATATCAGAAATGCAGCATAAGTGCTCCCTCCCTGTAGTGTCTAAAATGGAAAAGTGCAGGTACCGATGCATTATGGCCCAATTCAAGCACTGGGTGTGGAACTGAAACCCTATTGCTCGGTTTCACAGACATGGATTAAGTCTAGTCCCAGACTAAAATGAACGGTTGAACTTAAACTTAACAGAAAATAACTTGCCCTGAATTACCTTTAATAAGTCAGTGCCTTTGCGTTGTCTCAAGATACACAACAGCAAAAATAAATAAGGAATTTTTATGAAGGCAAGAAATACATTTAATGAAAATGCATTGAAATCCCATTCTAAAGAAGAAGGGCATGTTTTCACACGTCACCCATGTCTGTGATATTCAGATCTAGTTTCTTCAGGCGTCCACTCTCTGAAGCTGTTTACACACATCTTTACTTTTTAGCATTCATTATCTCTCTTTTTTTTAAAGCCTTTTTTTAAAGCCGTTTTTTATATATATTTTTCAGTATATATGGACAAACAATATGTCAAATGAAAGAACAGAGTCTCAGCTTTTAAACAAAAGAAACCGTATTCTTATATCTTCATTTGTTCATTTTTTATTACTCCATAGATGTGGGTAGGTTTCTTCAGAAATGCATCAGTTTGATTAAACAGCTGAGATAATTTACGTTTTTTGTCAAAGATTCCGCCCAGATTCCACTCAGAACAATCATTAAAAACCGCTAAAACAAATACGTTCTAGGTTCTGGGATTCTGTACTTTTTCCCAAAGGTGTGTAATAGCGCCACCTGCTGTAAAACAGTACAAACACTGATTGCCGTAAAATCTCGTCTTTGGCGGGGAACCGTTTTTTTTTAATTGACAAGATAACTCGTGGTGGTGAAAGAGTTAAATGTAGAATAAATGAGTGTAAAACAGCTTATATTTGTTGTAAGTGATATTGGAGGTGTTTAAGCTTAAAGTAAGATGAATTCTTCTTCAAGAAAATGCATTCCACCTTCCTGCTTTGAATTTATTTTTTTCTTATTCAAAGATTCTAGAGGCATCAGTTACAACATAGATTTCGTATATAGTCTCAAATCTATCCGCAATTTGCTGGATCTTTAGTTCCCGACACACTACATGGAATATGTGTTAAGCAATGTTTCACCCCGGCCTGACTAAATAAAGGTACTGCATTACCACACACTGTGTTCAAATCAGCAGTTTGAAAACCTTACATAACAACAAAAGAAATCAAACGTTGTGCAGATGTATCTACTCACATCTAATTAGAAATGCCGTGGAAAGGCTGTTATTAAGCATCATGTCTAACTGCTTTGTAATGGAAGACGAAATTGCACCAGCGACGAAAGTTTCAGCAAATAAATCTGCTGCCAATTAATTGGGTGTCTGTCTCCTGAGCTAATCTCTGTTCCTAACACTATGCTTGCTAAGCGATCAATAGCGTCTGAGTCTGTCAGACTCTTGATAAAATAGTGAATGCCGGGTAATTATGAAGAACTGCTACAATGTGGCACAGCAATGCTAATGTACTTTATGTAGTAATGTAGCATGTTCTTGTATTGCGACAAAAGCTTAATGAAATCTTAATAAAACTATTAATACATTTTAAAAGCTAACATGTTTAAGTGATTGAAAGAAATGGAAACAAAAATTGGTCTGCTAATATGGCCATCACGGCTTGTTTTGGATGCTGGGTTTAGACATTAAGATTCTTAAATGGATAGTTTACAAAAAATTGAAAATTCTGTCTTCATTTACTAACCCAGATGTGGCACAAACCTGTCTATGACTACACAGGTTGCACAGGGCACCTACACCACCAGGGGGCCCTCTTGAGTACCAAATCAAAAACACTTTAACTTGTGGATTCAACTTTAGAGGAGTCATTTGGAAATTTCTTTTTAGTACTTAAAATTTAAAAGTACAAAACGGGAAGCAAAAGAAGGCATGCGTTTTTGTACGTTTTCTTACTAAGTCTTATTTAGTTTTTCCAAATTATGCAATGAATTACTTGCAAAACAATTCTCCAGTACAGATTTACAAATTCAGTATTTGTCCACTATATTTCGTTTGCCCATGACAGGCTAATATATATTTTTTTGTTTGTGCCATCACACGTAGAAAATTATTGATGTGTTATCTTATGCCTAGCTTTTTTGAGAAAACTGTATTTCTCATGCTTTATTTGTGTCACTCATTTTGTAGTAAAAACACAGTGTCTGCATGATACAGTTTTTAAACAGCTAAATGTTTCCAGAGCCAAGAATTAGGTCAATCTGAATTAGAATTTAACTTTATACTGAATTGGAGTCAAATGTTTTTTTTCTTTCAGTCTTTATAAGAAATAAAAAATAATCATTCAAATAACATATTTAAATGATTAGTTTACAGTTATCTTTAGGTCTCACAAGTTTGCTTAAGGCCCCCATACGTCTAGGATCGGCACTGCCTCTGTTAAACACAAAAAAAAATATTTTGAGAAATGTCTTAGTGGTATTGTGTTTATACAATGGAAGTCAATAGGGACCAGTGTTCTTTGGTTGCCAATATGCTTCAAAATAGCATCTTTTGTGATTGAAGAAGAAAGAATGTCATACAGGTTTGTAATAATATTAGGGTAAATAAATTATGATACTGTATTTTGAGAGAATTACATTTTTTGAGTGAAATATCCCTTTAATGGAATAGTTCAAGTCATATGGTCTACAAACATTTTGTGGTGCTATTACATTGGCACCTTTCAACCTTTGTCAACTGTATAACCTGCTTTTTTTGTATGGAAAACACCTGCGTGAACTTCTTCCGCTCATTTATTTAACTAGTTTACCAAGGCCAAGTTGTCTTACTCTTGAAACTCAGTGTAAGCATCAGAAAAAACTGGAACTTGATTCCGCATTGGACTAAACCCAGATGTAGAGAGTAAACTTTATCACCTTATTCCAGAAGCCAACCACATCCACTGCTGCACAGGTGACCAGCATATCTACCAACCTGACTCGCTCTCCCCGGACCTGTTCACTCTATTTCGATGCAGTCCAACTCTATTTAATAAAGCAGCACTCCCTCCAAACTCCAGCTCTGAAGACAGAAATTAGCACTTTCCCTGGGTTCCCTCCCTGGCAGCTTTAAAAAAGCCTCTAAGTAGGTTACAGGCAAAAGAGAGAGCGAGAGAATGAGCGAGAGAGATAAGTAGGCTGCTGGTGAGACTTGGGAAAGTGAGGCCTGCTTCAGCGTTCGCCAGCAGCTACATTCCTGTACTGTGGGAAATTAATGCTTAAGGTTTTATGATGCAGCACATCATTTCTGAGCCTGTTCTTTAACCAAAACAGCCTGGAAGTTGGAGCTGTCAAAGTTAATGGATCAACGTATTTTCTCAATTTTATATTTATCAAATTCATACTGTGGCCTTGTACCTATAGCTGAAAAACAGCATGCTGATATAGGCCATAACAGCACAACTGCAGATGTGATACTGGTTTTAAAAGAATTCAATTGAGAATGGAAACTACACTCTTAAAAAAAGGTGCTTTATGATGCAACAGAATAAAAATTTTTTGTCTAAATGGCTCCATAAAGAACTTTCAACATTTGAAGAACGTTTCTGTCTCACAGAATTTTTTTTTGTGGGAAGAAAAGGGTTCTTCAGATTATGAAAATGTGAGAAAAAGAGGGTTCTTTAAAGACCCTTTGACTGAATGGTTCTTTGTGGAACCATAAATTATTTTTTGTGGAACCATGAATGATTCTTCTATGGAATCGCTGTGAAGAACCTCTTGTAGCACCTTTACTTTTAAAAGTATACATGAATAAACAAGCTAAAAGAAGATCCTAGAAAAAGAGGTTTAGAAACAACTAAAGCAACAGATGCAGGACATGGAAATGCAAGTTTTACAAGTTTTAGAAACATCAGACAATCTAGTCAAGACCAGGATTTGGCTCAGACTGTTTTTGAACAAGAAGAAACAAGTATTTTTTTAAAAAATGTACTTCCAAAGATTCTTCGATGCCATAGAAGAACCTTTTGGTTCAAAAAACCTTGAACATCTGAAGAACCTTTTTATGAAAAAGTAAGGAAGAGGTGGTTCTTCAAAGAACCTTTGACTGAATGGTTATTTGAGGTATCACTGTAAAGAACCTTTTAAGCACCTTTATATTTAAGTGTATGAGACTGCCAGAATCTCAATAGTTTAATCTATTTGAAATGCAAACCTTTGCTAAAGTCTTCTGCTTCTCCAACATTTCTCCTGATAAAAGATCCAGAAATCCCAAAATGTCTGCATTTCAGAAGAGATAATAGCCGGCAGCCATATAACCCTTTAGCCCAAGACTCTTTGACCACTGGAGCTAAGCAGGGCTAAGCCTCGCCTGGCCTGTACCTGGATGGGAGATCTCCTGGGAAAAACTAGGTTGTCCTTCAAGTAACAGTAAGCGTGTAACCACGGCATTCTGGCAAAATTTACCCTTGCCTCAATACCTCTTGGCCTCCTTATCATCACCATATGTACTAATTGGCATTGTAACTCTGTCTCCTCTCCACCAATAAGCTGGTGTGATGAACGTTCTGGCTCAATATGACTGCAGTAGCGTCATCCAGGTGGATGCTGCACATGGGTGGCGGTTGAGGAGATTCCCCCTTCGATGTAAAGCACTTTGAGTACCCAGAAAAGCACTAAATACATTTTATTAAAACTGTCTCTCTGACTCCAGTTTTTTCAAGTCTAGATTCAAAAGTCATTTTTATTGAAAATCTGAATATTAACATTTATATCATTCAATTTACAAAAATGTTTTGTTATTTTACCTCAACATTCATTTTAGACCTCGTTACTCTTGATACATTTTAACAATTGTTTTAAAATGTAACAATTGTTAAAATTAATTGTCTTATTTTATTTCTTCTATTTTATTGAATCAGTTGACAGCTCTACTGGAAACATAAACACAGCCCTTAGTGTGGCTGTCTGCGTGTAATATTTCCTGTCTTACGCAGCGCAAACTATTTCACCCGAGGTGATTTTGATGACATAAATAGAACAAATCAGGCACTAAATGTTTTGCTTGAATTATGTAAATCTGTGTTTTAAGAATGTTTAAGTAAAAATCCATACGCCAATACTACCACGACAGCAGGCTATTTGTATTCCATCGACAGTGACTGTGTTATTCTTGCTGAAAGCATCAGAAGATGGGTTTTAATATTAGATTAAGATGAAAAGTGAAACAAAGCTGTTGACATTAGTCCCCCGTGGCTTTATTCAGAGCAGAGGACATGCAAGATAAATGTAGCAGCTGGTACAGCTAATGAATTCTCAGAAAGAAATGCTCACAGCCGCACCAATATTTATATGTCTCCAATGCCTTTCTGTCCTGACACACACCCAAACTGAATGGGCCGTTTTGTTGTTCCTCTCAAAGACGAAAGTCTTTTGTGTGTCATGCTAATAATTTCTAAACATTCCTTACAGTATTAGCGTGAATGCATTACTGATAATCTGCATATATAAATATTTCAAGGACATAAGCGTCACAAGAATACATTTACAATGTAAATAAGAAACTGATGGTTTGAATACGTTATGGTAGTAATGTATTTATTGTTGACAGGAGGTTTACACTTACAGAAGCAATGAGGACCAAATCCAATTTCTGAAGAGAAATGATTGTAACACAGTTTACATCATCAATGGAGTCTCATTAGTTATTAATCTCCTTTTGAAACAAGGTTTTGTTTTGTTGCTCATTTCTGGAAACTGTCAAGCTTTTTCATGTTTTATTTTCCTGTTCGCACAAAGATTTAAAGAATGAATGATTATTAGAATCAAAGTTTTAATTGGTCTGTCCCTTTGCTTTCCATTACCTCATCTCAGTCACTAATTGCTGTAAATGATGATTGTGTGTTAACTATCTAACACCCAGGGGTGTGTTTACAAAGGCATTGTTAGACTATTGTTAGGTTGCAACTTTTGTCGTTCCAGCATAGTTCAATGACTTAAATGTTTCCCGAAACCATCGTTCCAACGATCAATCACAAGAGGTTGAGAGGTGTAGAGCTGTGGTTGGAAGCATGGTTCCTTTTTATTATGACATGTAGACTTACATGCGTCAAGCTTTTGATCAAAGTTAGCATGAGACATGCAGTGCATTCTTTATCCATCATTCTATATTCTATAATATATTAGGGGTGTCAACAGATTTTTTTTCACACCCTTTTTGTGCAATTAACTGTGATTAACTACTCTTTGCATTCATCTAAGACTTTGAAGATTCTGCTTGCGAAAATACTAGACAGAATGTGCGTTCAAGCACGAAAGAGAAGTTAATACTGGTCTGACAGATCTTGACGCAGTCTTTAGCCTGTGTGTACACCAGACAGGACCACTGTCGCGTCGTGTTGAGCTGTCTTCCACAGCTAGAAGCTGCCAATTCAAAGGGTCAATTTCACATCGTTTAGTTTGTCAAGAAAACAGAAGCGCTTGTGTTCGCATCTGCTTATGTACTCTAGGACCCTGGGGAATCCCTGGGCGGAGTGACATAGGAGAAACTTATGAATGAATTATATTGTAAAATTAAACAAAAGAGAGTAAAGATACGATAAAAAAAATAGTTTTGAGATGCAGCGTACGATATTTACAGCAATAATGTGATTACATCGTCCTAAACAGATTCATTAGAATATAGTATTACTCCACCACCTATCTGATGTCATCAACTGTATTGTTGAACCAACGTGGTTCAAACGACAGATGGAGTGACAAAGTTACTATGTTTTCGGGAAACAGTAGTGAGTAGATAGTTTGTTTTTCAAACGATGCAGTGTACTTTGGTGGTTAACCAGCAAGATATGTTTATGTTCGGGAAACGTACCCCAGACCAATCTGACGACAAAATATGTCGCAAAAAGTGTCTTTCAAATAGTAACACTGAAGAATAATGGTGTAAAGCTTTTGTTGCAAAAACCTCCTTGTTCTCCAGAGGACAGAAATTCATGTAAGGTTTAGAAGGAAAAGATTTACATTTTTGGTTGATGTAACCTTTTAAAGCGTATCTTCCTGGCAGGGCCATCCGGCTGGCATGCGATCGTGCCATCCTGGAGCTGTTGAAGTTTTGGCCAACAGCTGGTGTTGTAATGCAGCATAGGAAGCTGGGACTTAAGGGGCGCTCTGGAATATTGCAGCGAGCAGACCGGTGCCAAACTTACACCAGCCGGCTGGAAAGCTGTGGGTTGAGCCCCAGCACATATTTTTATCTTTCACTCAGAAAGGGCAGCCTCTTACACATCTGGCCTCTGACCTGATTCTACACCGAGCGTGAAACTGTAAATGCTTCATTATTCAACTGCCGCCACTTTCTTTGCCACCGTGCCATGGTTGTTTTACAAATTTGGTATGCTTGGCAGAGTGCCCAGGTTCATACTGAGGCAATTTCGAAGTGCATTTTAAAAACAGCATATACAAATTGCTGAAATGGTCCGCGAAGCGGCTGAATGCTAAACGTCGTTTGAAAGGGTAAGACTTTATCACTTAGTTCCATGCAATTGGCTGAACTCATCTTTTAGTGCAAATAAGCATGTAGCATCACCACTGGGTCTGAAGCTGAAGCCTGGCAAATGGATGTTGATTATCTCGATGGCAAAACAGTCATTGAGGAAGAGCACCCCACTGTTTTTCTCACAGACAGAAGAAAAGAAATTTCCAAAACAACAGACTTTGAAATGCCACTGCAATAACAGCAGAGCCATGCATTATAGATAGAGCTACCTTAGCAATGTCTATTCTTCTTCCTATAAGCCGCTTCTTTTCTCTGTATTTGTTTCTCCTTGCCTGTCTTGAGCTGTGGTGCTCTGAGGGACATCGAAAGTAAATACGGTTCTCAAACTCTTGGCTGCCGAAATTATTTTTCAATTGCACAAGTTTTAAGTAAGAATGATCCAAGCAGTATAAAATAAATCAAACTGATTAAACTTCCACTGCAATGGCACCGCAATGAATTTCAGGGTAAAACTTTTTATTAAATCCTTAATGAGAAATTCTTGGGATTGGGTACATTCTTAGCACTGCTTCATTTTAAAACTCAGAACATTGTGAGCTGCCTACTTCAACATTTTTTAAAAGAAAGCATCTCAAAAATAAATTGTTGCGCAGGAGTTGCCATTTCATAGATTGGGATTTCTAATGGAGTTCTCAGTGATGAGGTGTCTCATAAAAATAGACACAAATAAGTCAATTTTTGTCCTACAAAAGGAATAATGTGAGTAGCATAGCTCAGGTAATTTGCTCAAGAAAGAATTTGATGAGAAACGAGTTACTGTAATGTTGAAATCAATGGGTTCTGATTGCAGGCTATGGCATTTGGTGACCTTTGCAGGAGAGACAATCCCATAATGCACTGCTGCAAGCCCGTAGAAAAGTGGAAAATTGTCAAGGGGCAGATGTTGTCAGCTATTAACACAATGTATTTCATGTCGGCAAAGTGTAAATAAAAAGTTACATTTAAGTGACTTAAATTAACCCCACAACTTGGGTCACACCTTACAAAGGGTATATCATATACATGTAGAGTTGTTGCCTATGGAAAACATGCAGTTAAGCAAATAAGTATAATGCCTTGTTAGGGTGTAGGAAGACAAAAAAAATCCTTTTAGTTTCAGAACCATCAATTTTTCCTATACATAGTTTCCTCAAGCTGCTTGATATTAAATGATTTATAAGACGCCTGACATTTTCTAGGCAGTGATGTTATAGTAAACAAGGTTTGCTATGTCTACATAAAAGATATTTGACTTCCTTCATATTTCAATTTTCAGAAGAAAACACATACCATGAGTATTGACACTGTATTATCACAGCGATATCTCTTTTCAGACCAGCATGTCCTTCTGTTAAATGAGTTTGTAAATCTTGAAAAGATACTGTGGCACATTACAAAAGAAGACTGTGTTCCATACAGACCATAAGCCTTTATTTGTAACATGTCTTTGGATTGAATTTGGAACTACAATGCCTGACTCAACAATGATAATTCTGATTATTTAGATCTTTCTCTTATTCCTTTATCTTGTGTATGGTTGATTGTTTTTGGATGTCATTTTGATTAAATCAACACCAAAACCTCCTTATGGAGAGCAATTGAAACCAAACGCAAGAATTTCATCAAATTCTGTGGATTTGGTGGACAAGGAGGGGGTGTGAATCTGATGCAAAGATCACCCGGTTTTCTGCAATCACAAGCGAAAAACACATACAGTACGTGATCTTGAGTTTGATCAAAAACAATGTCAAAATGGAAGAATAGCTGTCGGAACGATGTCACCGGAGAAGCAAGGCCGAATGACAGTGGCGCCCGAATCGATAAATGTTCGACTGGATTGTGCGAAACAGATAGTAACCTCTCTAAAATTTGGGATGAGCAAAACATGTCAACGTCTTTCCTTTAAAATGCACAAATGTATAATCAGAGTTTGATTATCTCTAATGTAATAAAGACTCTGCCACTGTGGGACCCTTTTGTGACACTTCGACTCAACGCACACATCTTGGTTGGCCGGGTGAGGGCTGTCTTTGATTTCTCAGATATGATGGGCTCCAGAACATGAAGAATGAGAACGTGGAGTGGGGCACTCCATCAAAACATGACAAAGCATGGAGGGATGGCAGAAGGAGAAGAAGATGGAAAGGGCTCGTCTTCCGCTCCCCGGGGGGAATCTGTTTACAGCAATGGCCTCCAATCACACACCCATATGAGGCTTTAAATCACTGCCAAATCTTGGAGGCATTTTTCACCAAAGTCAAATCAATTTATTTGCGCAAGCTGAGAAAAATCTACAGGCTGTGGTGAAGGAATAATTGGCCTGATTGCTTTCACGACATCACAGTGAAAATGCATGAACAGGGTTATGTTTGGGCGTATGGAGACATTTTTTTTTGTGTGTGCTTTCTTTTACTGCCGACCACATGTTGGCAGCTTGTTTGAGGTTTTCAAAGACAGAGTGAATATAATGCATTCTGTTGATTCTTCTATTCAGACGCCGGTGTCACGAAACCACAGACATCCAGCTGTTCGAGTGATTCAGGCTCGGTGCGGTGGAACCACCTGATGAGAGCTCCTCTTTACCTCAATGAAAACTCACATCTTTACTGATCAATGCAACAAAGTGAAGTCAGAAAGGGCAGAACGTCTGGATGTATTTACGCGAAGTCCTCGAAAAGTTGTATTGATTCTGACCTTGTGCAAACTAGGATAATATCTATACAGATTATGTGTATAGTAAACAACCAAAGATGTAGCAAAACAAATTAAATTGTCAACAATCGAGCAATAAAGACGAACTGGGTCAAAACTTTATGGAGTGATCTATCAATAAGGACAATTAACTGGACACATTTTAGTCATTTAAAAAATGTCAGCTGACTTCCAGAAGGCTTTTAGCATATTGAAGAATTTATAATTATTAATATGTTCCTGAGACCTAGTATGTAAATGAATTTAATTTCTGACATGATTCATGACTAAGCCTAAACTGGCAAAAAGTTTTGCTGAACTATTTTTTTTAAAAAGTTGCAAAATGACTTTTTCAGGCAGAGTTGACAGTCCAGCCCAACCCCTTGGATAAAAAAAGCAACAAGGACCGAACAGCCATTGGCATTGGCTCATGGGTCATCGGCTGACATGCCGCACCAATCACGGCCCTCTCAGCGGGGGACGTCTGGTGAATGTCTGCCCACTGCTTTGAGGTCTCATCTCATCTCTGCCAGAGCTACAGTGTGACCTTCACCTTTGCTGACCTTCATGGCAAAGACCACTTTCATTAAAAATCACTGCCACCAGACTCTCACTGGAGCCTATAGATAGAAACAACAAAGAGTCAATGAAACAAAAGCTAAATAAAGGACTTGCAGGACATGTGCCAAAAAAACTTATATACACGTTGTCACAGAAAACGCATCGAGGTGTATATATAAGAATGATCCTGTATGGTGGATCTTCTGTGCTGCATTTAAAATGAACAAAAAACTAAAAGTACAAGCATATTTACAACCTGGGTCGTAGACTGACCATTAAAATGAAGATAATGCACAATGCAGTTCCACCCAGGCCAGTTACAAATGAATACTCACAGTAGGTGATAGTTATTTTCTTTCAAAACTTTTTATTTGTTGTTTATTTTGTATCGAGTGAGGTCCTGTTGTAGTCATTTAAGTCATCTTGAAAATCTTACGCTTCACCTTCATGGGTCAGATGCTGATTACAATGTTTCAATAAATTTAAGGCGCTGTAAATCAGAAATTAAAACCAAAAAATGAGAGACATACCAAAGCAAGACCACTAAGATCAAAATCTGAGGTATGTAAAGATTCCAACACAGTCTCATGGGAATTCGTGCCAATGTCACAATCTTTTAAGTCGTCTTCACGGACACGCATTTCCCTTGTATTGTGTCATGCACTAGGGCTGTGCAAAAATATCAATAAATGAAACTATCGCTAAACTTTTTTTTCGATAGTGTATCGATAGTGATACCGCTACTATCGATACATTTTTTTAAAGTCATGTCACATACAGACGGCCAAAAGTAAGTGGAAGGAAGCCTGGTGAAAAAATTAAGACCGCTTCGAGCTCTCAGAGCTGATGTGTGGGTGTCCTTTGGTTTTGAAAATAAGTCGTGGAGTAGTGTTAATTTTGTCAGCTATATTTTATATTAGTGTAAGTTTTAGTCCCACGACGAATACACTTTTTAGTTTTATCATATTTGGTCATCCTTGTCCTGTTTTTGTTTAGTCGACTAAATGTCTATGCATTTCTTTTCGTCTTAGTGAAACTTAGTCACATTTTCGTCATGCTGTAAAATAGTTAAAATGGGTATTTTGCCAAAAATTATAATCATGGTGATTGTTATTGTTTGACAAGTTATTGTTTGAGAAATTTGTTTTTATATTTCATTATAATTTTCTATTTAACCAATAAGCACAAATCAATACAATGTCAAATCATGTGTATTGTAAATTCAACTTCATAGCTTCAAGTATTTCCACAGAGGTCTGATGAGTGCGAAGGGCTATTCATAGACAATCATCCTCCTGATGCCTGCATCAGGTTTTGGGTAAGTTTTTATTTTTATAGCTACATTTTAGTCTGATCATTTTTCGTCAACGAAATTGCGTGCTGATAAAGTTTTAGTTGTTGTTTAATGGCCTTATTTTTTGTCTCGTCATTGCCCTGGGAAAGTAGTCGTTGACAAATGTATTTTTGTCAACACCTTATTCCCCTGTCCTACCCACTTGAAGGGTAACAATCCACAGTTTGGGAACCCAAACCTCTGATCTAAAGGTCCTTGTCTCTTTCACGTGTATTGTATAAATACAGTATTTATCAACGTAATCTGATGGGAATTCATACCCATTTTACAAGGTCAATAATGTGAATTCCTATTTCCTCGGATCTCATTGATGTGTTTTGTAATGATTTGACTTTGCCCCTGTGAGGTTTAGGGGTTGGGTTACGGTAGCCATTTCTCATTGCTTTGCCACCTCATTAAACTCGTGTTTTTAGCTAAATGAGCATTTGCGCCTGTGATTTTAGAGTTTGGAGTTATGTAAGGTGTTAGTTTGCCACCTCCTAAAATATGTTCAAAATCTTTTTATATCATGTTATAAATATTTTAAGGTCCAATTCTTGCCATTAACAAAACATTAACTATGATTTTGCCTCAATAAACTCCTAATTTGGTGCTTTTTAATAGTTAGTATGATAGTTGTTAGGTTTAGGTACTAGGTAGTATTAGGGATGTAGAATATGGTCATGCAGAATATGTGCTTTATAAGTGTTATCAAACAGCCAATTTCTAATAATATCCATACTAATAACCAACTTGTTAATAGTGAGAATTGGTCCCTATACTAAAGTGTTATCAAATTTACATACATACGCGGTCTGTGTATTGAAAGTCGTGCTGACTGACACGAAAAAGGGGGAAATTCGTGTCCATGAACACGAATGAATAGATTCCAAATGTGTGCCAATACACCAAACTGCCTTGAGACGGGTTTGAAATATTCTGTATGAGTAAAAAATCATATCTGACAGTTGGCTTTATTTAACCAGTGCTTTCCACTGCAGGCGTAAAATCTAATGAGCTGTGTAATTAATAATACAAACCTTCAACAACAACAAAAAATCCATTCGTCTGGAAATTAAGACCTTGTTGCTTTCCATTATTTATGGTGAGGGTTTCTTCATACTGTGCTTTCTTTCAACAACATTACAAGAATTCAACGATATCGCAGCTGACAAAAGACATAAATATGCGTCATATCTGCTGAACGAACATGAAAGGAACTAATGTGTGAATCAATCGAAGCATGTGGTGGATGGCAAGTATTGATTTGCTGTAGTTTTATTCACAGCATTTATTCACGGTGCTCAAGCTAAAAAGAATTGAGGAAAATATGAACGTAACCACCTAGCAACCATTCAGAGCACCCTAGAAACCTGCTAGAAATACCTTAAAAACACCCTGGAAAGCTTATAACAATGCACTAACATCCACCCAAAACACCCTAGTGACTGTATAGAAACATCCTTGCAACAGCCAAGAATACCCTAGTAATGTGGCTTAAATTTCAATACACCACATACAAAAATGTAAACGTCTATTTTTAGGTTACCTATAATATATACTCCTGTATGAACTATCGCTTATTGCTCTGCTAAATGTCTAAATGTAAATGTAAATGTAACACCAATAGGTTAGCTTACAACATGTTTAAATTTTAGTGTTGTTCTATGCACATTTGTATGAGTTACGAGTTTCATAACAGATCCGAACCATCATCACTGTTGTTGAATTCTCTAGCTGCACTTTACTGTAATTGCAGAGTTCTCGGTTCACCTGGAAACTGAAGCATTCCGAGCCCATCCTGACGATAAAGTACACCACAGAAGTGAGCGAATTATGCAAAAATAGTACACTAGACATGAGAGGATTTTGCACTTTTAGCTGGACAGAGTAAACGCATACATCATCTCTCTGTAAGGGCTGCTTACTGTCTCACAGTACATCGAATATAATAGCAGCACTGAAACCTTAATCTGCATATGTTTCATTCTGATTTCATAAGATGGAAAAAGGATCCAGTCAGAAGCAAGAGAGGTTAACTATATACAGTACATCCCTCAGGGATCTGGATTCACCCAGGAATGGGTAGATTTTAGCTCAGCTGGAGGCCCTGGAAAAGTGTCCTTTGAATCCCAGCATGCCTGATGACAGAAGATTTCTACAGCGAAAGGTCAAAAAGAACAGACGGATTAGTTTCTGGCCATTTTTACAACCTAGACTTTTATGCTTAAATTACTTTCTAGAATCTGATCGTAGAAAGAGCATTTTTCAGCAGAATGAAAGTGCTGAACAGTGTGGATATTCTTCATTTTTGCACATTATAATTGTGCGTTTTCTCAGATAAACCGTGCCAGTTTTTCTAATAGGAAAATGACTGATACATTCTTTGTAATATCTGAAGTTTCTTCTAGACAGAGAGACTAAGGGCAAATGGACACTTAAGAAACATACCTCAGCAATCTTACGTTTTTGTTAAATTCACATCGTACAAATTCATACAGAATCACCTCCTAATTCTTTCCACTGTGAGATCAAATAGGTTGGACATTTCAATATATGCTTAAAACATTCTTTAAACACAAACGTCCTTCGCACATTGTACATCAATAGTAGTATAGCTATACATGGTTAAAGGTGCTATGTGTATTTTTTTGGAGGATCTACTGACAGAAATGCAATATCCATCCATCCATTTTCTACCGCTTTATCCGAACTACCTCGGGTCACGGGGATCCTGTGCCTATCTCAGGAGTCATCGGGCATCAAGGCAGGATACACCCTGGATGGAGTGCCAACCCATCGCAGGGCACACACACTCACTCACTCACTCATTCACTCACGCACTCACGCACTCACACCCTACGGACAATTTTTCCAGAGATGCCAATCAACCTACCATGCATGTCTTTGGACCAGGGGAGGAAACCGGAGTACCCGGAGGAAACCCCCGAGGCACGGGGAGAACATGCAAACTCCACACACACACAAGTCGGAAGCGGGAATCGAACCCCCAACTCTGGAGGTGTGAGGCGAACGTGCTAACCACTAAGCCACCGTGCCCCCCGGAAATGCAATATAATATACTTAATTATGTCTAAAGAGGTGTTTATAAAGCTGACATAATAGCATTATGTTTTTATTATCTCAGAATGAGATATTTCTATCTTTACACTGCCGGTTCCCTTAAATGGAATTCACCATGTTGTTTCTACAGTAGCCCTAAATGGACAAACTGCTCTACAGTGTGAGTTAATGTACATATCTACAAACATTTTGTCTCATTCGACAAAGAAACGAAAATGTGACAACATCACAGTTCTGTGTCAGCCGCCTTAGTGCATCGAAAGGGTGGGGTGGAGTGAGCCTTTGGTTGCACTTCGCGAACCTCACCACTAGATGCCACTAAATTTCATATACTGGACTTTTAACATGTTAACCTTATGGTTGAATTTCTCATCTGAAACAAGGAACTGGGATCGGCTGGTTACTTTACTGTGTGGCCATCATTGTGGTTCTACCTCTCAGGCATGAGAAGTGGATTATAGGACCTTGTCATTTTGCATTAGCACAGAAAGAGCCATTGACATTGCTGGCCCATTAAAACACATGTTCATTTGACATTTTGTCGAAGCCTGTCACTGTAGTAACAAATGCAACCATGTTGATTTCCCTGGAGCAACCAAGTCCAATTTATGTGAGCTGAGACTTTTCAGAATATTTGAGGTCTGAGGTTGCATTAATTACCCAGCTGTGCTTGCTTTAACGGCTTGCAAAGTACAAAAAATACTGATAAAGAAAACATAAAACATAACATTTAGCTTTTTAAATCAACTTAGGTCACAAGGGCCACACGAATGCACAAAATATAGCACTGTGCATATTAATTCGCCCTCAAGTCACTCGAAAACCCAATAAAAGTAGTAATTTTCAATATGGCTTTGTGTGAGAACCACTTTAGGACATTACCTGCTGGTAATATTTATTTTCATTGAGCTGTTAACTAGAACTACTGCAACTGGATTATTGAGTACTATGACTGATTATTATTACTCTTCACTGCATCATATTTTAAATGGTCCCGCTGGACTACTGAAGCTCTACATAAACAGAAAACTCATTCTGCATGTAGATTACATTTGATGCACACACTACATGAAACGTTTGAGCACTGAAAGAGCTTCTGGTGACTACATGTGGAGTTCATCTGTATATCAAAGAGACTGAGAACTTAACCCCAGCAATCCAAAACACCTAGTACAAAAACAGTCAATCCCAGACACTGTTTCAGGAGAGATAGTCACACGACAGGAAAAAGTCTGATCTTTAGATTATTCTGGTGAACAACAGTTCATTTTGTTTATACAAACCGAACCACTTTGGGTTGGGGCTTTCTAAAATAAATGATATCTCTGTAACAGAGCACGACAACATTTTTTTTATGAAAAGGTGCAACAGTCTCCATAAACAATAAAAACAGAAAACACCACAACAATAGCTGAAAATTAGTATTTATTTCTGTCCCGAAGTAATACATACAGAATACTTTATTGACTTTATTGACATAAAGCTGTCACAGTCATGTCTGTTCCCCCGAGTCCCCCCCCCCGACTACAGCTCCATGCATTCTCCACGCTCCCTCATCTGTCTCGTGTTTGACATCACTCGCACCTGACTGTCATCAGCCTCATCCCCAGACCGATTTGTGCATTGTCCTGTCTCGTCATTGTAACCTTGTGTATGTATTCCAGTTTCTCTGTGTTGTGTGCAACATTAAAGAGTACCGTTCAGCATTACCTCGTCTGTGGTCTATACAGTGACGTAACGTGACAAAAGCAGAAAACACTTTATAGTTCTGTTCCTGGATATCTAGTTTATTTGATAGATATGTTCCTCAAAGACAACTGTACGCAAGAAACTGTGCAATCTCTCTGGGCCCTATTTTAACGATATAAGCGCATGACCTAAAGCACACGGCGCAAGTGCACTCAGGGTGTGTCCGAACCCCCGAACCTGCAAGTTAAACGATGGGAAAACGGTGGCATGCCCAGGCGCATTGTCTACATGGGTTGTCCTGATTCTCTTAATGAGTCTTTTGGGTGTGACGTGCAGTAAACCAATCAGAGTCTCATCTCTCCTCCCTTTAAGAGCCAGTTGCGCTCGCTACATGGCGGATTCGCTATTTACAAGGCAGACTTTGCAAAAGAGCAAAGACTGGACAATTCTCCATTGAGGAAAGTCATCTAAAGGACAAGCCAGATTTTTATCTTTAATGTCCACAATAATCATCTTTTACATTGTAATCCATTTAATTTTATATTTGGCATGTTTGTGTGCCGCTACGCATCCCTCTGTGTTAGTAATAAAGTGAAAGCCCATTGTGGACACGCCCAGGGTCGCATTTTCTACTAACCCACTCTTAAATAACAAAATATATTGCACCATTGACTTTAGACCGGGTTTGATTTTCAGTTCCTTAAAAAAGCAACACGCCAAAAAAGCGCCTGACAACACCTCTTTTTTAGACCAACACGCCCATGGGCGCACAAATGAGCGCAAATGCATTTGCTATTTAAACAACGCAGTGCAGGACGGGAAAATGAGAACTGGGTTGGGCTGAAACCAGCAAAAACGGTTGCGCCAGGTGTATGATGGCACCCAAAACTTTTAGTGTTTTTTCTTTAAAAGTGCTCTAAAGTGGACTGACAAATAATACCAATGTGTTTATACTCCCAAAAGTTGCATAAGGGCAGCCCCGATCCTTGACTTACTGTGCTTAACCAATGCTGACAGATACAACTTTTGATCAAAAATAATAAATGCTGTAGAAGTTTTGTTTATTGTTAGTTCATGTTAGCTAATGCTATATTTAATGTTTACAAATACAATCGATAATGAAGTGTTTCCAAATGAACTGTTAACTGAATTTCTTTATGTGATGCGTATAGTAAGAACGTCTCCAAATGAGAGCTTGTTAGGGTTCATAGCAACCTCTTGTGATTCCAATTTAAGTCACGACTGCCAAACAACCCAACTGCCTACGTGACTGACTGTACAGGCAACATGTGCACTGCTCTGATAATTCACCGCGAACAATGTGGAGTGGTGTACACTTGTGTCCTGTCTTTAGGGACCTAAAGCCCTCTGCTCAAGAAATGAATGCTAATCAGGACTGCAGATGAAACACATCATGATAATCCAGCCGAAAACACTCTAAACTGTAATGATGAGTGAGATGGACAAATAAATAGCTTGGTTTCTCGCTTGATCTGAATGTGTGAAATTTTCATTCAAAGGTTTTAATCAAGAGTCCCGGGCATCCTTTGTGACCTTCATGATCAACGTCCACCACCTTCCTTCAGCCATGCTAATAGTCATCGCGGCACACGCTGCAATCACTTTGATCTTCACATGAAAAGCCTCACAGACTGCATCACTACATAGTGTTTGTATAGTGTTTGTGAGTTTACTAGGTCAACAGTGAGAACATACAGTATATTTGAGCTTGAGTGGAAAGAAGTACTTGGGTTGCTTTGAAACATCGCACAAAGAACAAAGGACTGATTGAACATGGTTTTATGAAACGTTAGTGTCTCAGGGATGCTGCGGTGAATTTTAACTGGTTCATAAACTAAGGCGAAGAACAGGTACCGGCGTAATTTAAACAGGACACCAACAATGGACATACAGATATTGCCAGTTGCAGAAAAATCAAAGCAATTCAGTTTTTTCTATGTTTCAGGTGCAACAGTAAAGTTAAGTTTGTGTGTTTCCATGACCTTAGCATTGCTAGCACCATGCTAGCTTTACCATCTGAGCTATACTTTAGGTGGTATAAATTCTAAAAATTGCTGGGTTGTTTTAATCCATGATTGATGAAGATAGGTTAAAATATAACTCAGCCGTTGATTTTGTTGAAATCTAACTAGTCTCGCGTAGCCAGACCAAGGCCCGCCCAAGAGGCCATATGACTGACAGGTAAAACAACCAATTAAGTTTCGATATGTGCTGTGCCATGATTAGAGGGGATTGAAATGTCCCTGCAATGACAGACCGGTGTACATTCACGAACGTGTAGAAAGTTAACAGCAACAAAATTATAATAAGTTTATGCCGTGAACCTCGCATACTTTTAAGAATTAAAAAATTCAGTCGATCGTGATGAATTCTTCAAGTAACCATTGTAAACAGGACAGCTTATTTCTTAGATCAGACAGTTTTGTGTTGTTTCCAGGCGGAACATTAAAGAACGCGACACGCACGTCTCCCGGAAATCCTGTGAAATTCAACCAATCAGATGACGACTTTGAACGTGCTAAAGTGTTTGCAGAAAACTGTGTGATATGCAGCAGATGTTTAGCCAACGGTCCGTGGGCGTCTGAGGCTGAGACTAATAGCTACCCAACCATGGGTTGAAAACAAGACCGTATTATTATAACATGAATTTGACAAAATCTGAATTTTTTAATCCTATATTGTATGTAAAACTATTTTATAAATATTACACATGCAAAATTAAATAGTGCAAAAATGGAAGAAAACATTTTTGGCCACCCATGATTTTTGCTGGCAATTTATTCATATTTTCACTCGGAAGTGAGAGTGAGAGATTATTGTTATTACTGCTGAAATGACTGCCCGCATGAGGTCCACACGCTCATCAGAAATCACAGGTGTATAATGTTGGCGCAGAATAAACTGGTGTTTCGCTAAACACTTTTCAGTTTCATGCTAATGAGAGATTGGTATTATCAGAATCAAAAACTAAAATTTTTACTTCAGAAGGACAGACATCTACATTACCAAGGGCACTTGTATCTGTAAGTGTGCAGTGTTTTGATAGTAAACAGATGGATGCAGATCCAGTTCTATTGACTGGCATAGCTGCCTGGGCTAACATAGAAAAAAAGGAGATCTAAGTGCCGTGATTAGCATGAGTGTGTTAAAAGCTCACCATAACAAAGGTGCCAGGGGATCCATTGAAATACTTAAAACCTATAGTGAAGAAAAAACAGTGGTGAGTTAAGAGCGTGTAGCAGACAGGGTTTTGAAAATGCGCCTGGGAGGTAGGGGAAAGGCCAAGACAATTTAGCCGAGCTCCTGATGTCTCCATGACGACCCCATGCTGAGGGTCTGCCAACTTCCCCAGCATTACTGAAAAATCTATTTTCTACTTTCGTCAGGTATATGATCTTTCAGGTTCAAGGTGAGCTTCACACATAGCAGATGACTAAAAAGGACCGTCAGAGGAGATATTTAATGCCAGATTTTCTAGATTTTTACATTATTCTCATCTCTGAGCGGTGCATTTTTTTCATAAATAGACCAGGGCCTGTATTTATCAAGCTTTTGAGAATTACTCACTGTTAGAACACTGCTAAGAATTGATTTAAGAGTAAAAAGACTATAAACTGGTGGAAAGTTACAAATTACAAATACTAAAATTACTGTAATTGAGTAGTTTTTTAGGAAGTGTACTTTTTTAAGTAGTTTAAAAACAGTGTACTTTTACTTTTACTTATTGTATCGGTACTCTTACTGCACTATTCTTCTTCACATTGTCTTCGCTACATTATATGTTTAATTCTCATGTGTTAAGGCTAAGGAGAATAATCAGTACCGTCACGTGACCCCGTCCACTCAAATCGCGCATAGAAAAGTTGCGTCACACAGATTTCAAGACATAATGGAGGAGGACGAACGTGTGCGGCAGGCAGGGCACGTATCAAAATGCGGTTATGCACACTTGAAAGTCACTGCGGACCACAACTCCAGGTAAAAATCTTTATCGTTCTACCAAAGAAATAATGTTAGCCAGCTCTTCGATAAATATGACTGTTAATGCTAATCCAATGCAATTTAGGTTACAAATGTTTTGCATTTTTTGCATGCAGTATTTGGGGCTCTCATTAATTAATTTCTGCATTGTGGGGCCTAGTTCACATTATTGAACGGTGTTGGAAGTGCATAAATGGTTTTAACTTGAAAACTGAGCTCATAGTAGATAAACACATTGAATGTTTTTTTTGTCCGAGTTGTATCCAGTGTAGTGGAGTAGGCGGGGCGAGACCGTGGTTCGAGACCGGTGAGTAATTGTTAATGAGCGGCAGCTGTGCGTGCACTGGTCTCGTATCACGTAGGAGAACATGTTTTATGTTTGTATGTATGTTCTTGTTCTACATTTTACTTTAGTATTTTTTGTTGTGATATGTTTTGTTCGCCGGTGGTCGACCGTGTGGGGCTGGCGGCTGTTATTATTTATATTAAAACTTTGTTTAAATGTCTTCCGGTTCCCACCTCCTTCCATCCTTTAATTGAGCTTTTCTACATCCAGTTATATGCTTTATCAGTAAATGAATCTTCAAATCGTGTTATTAATAATTGTTCTTAATTCATTAAATAACACCGCCTAAATAGTAATGAGTAACTAGTACTCTGAGTAGTTTTTGAGAAGTACTTTTAATTGTAATTGTAATCTTTCCACCATCAATTATATTGCACCACACTCATAATTTAAGGAATAATTTTCGGCATAGAGATGATTTACTGCAAAAATGTGGCGCATTTTAGATTATGATATTGACACGGAGCAATAACTGAATAGGTTTTTCGTATTTAGGAGGAGTTTACATCAAACAACACATTAGACAACAAATTGATATACGCATTGGAAATGAAAGATTAACACGTTTTCCATCATGTCTTAATTGCAGAAATGGTGCAGAAATGTGTTTTTCTTTGCTTTAGTTGAGTAGTTTTGCTTTAAATACAATGTCATTTTGGCATTAAATATTTTCTTGCATGTCAAATGAAACGTACCATTGAGAACAATACAGCATGAGAAGTATAATAAGGAAAATATTGCAAATCCATTGCAATAGAGCATAGCAAGATGACGATCCGTAGCAATACAGCATAACTAGAGCGCACAACAGTACTGATGATCCATTGGCCATAACTTGAATTCGCGAAGCATTAATGACATGTACGGACTGTGTACCTTTAATCTTGCGTAAATAAAAAGTTTGTTGAATGTATAAACTAGATTATGAAAAATGATGAGTATATGTTCTATTTATAAATGCCTTTCGCGAAGTGGTGGGGACACAATCAACTTCCTGTCCCACCCGCAATTACACCAATTCATGGGAGTACTGAATTTATGTGTGTTTCTGGTGGAATCTACGGTTCCATTGGTCAATCCCTCTGTCCACCATGTCTCGGTCTCCACAGCGCCATCACAAGCCCCTAGTGGCAACTCCTAAGCACTTGAGAGACCTTTTATATTTCAGTTTGTAAATTTTATGAATTCTCAGCACTTAACACTAAAATGGCACTTTGACCAGCTTGATAAACTTTGACCTGACTTAAAAAAAAAAATCCTGTCTAAATTCATATAAAAAATTATGACATCTAATTACAGAGTTAAGACATTGTTGAGAATTCGTCTAAAACTGTAGTTGAGACACATGTGAGATTACTAGACATTTTTTGCAGGCAGGTAAATGAAAGCAAACAATCTATATGATCCCATTGCTGTCTCGGACAAGCAATCGTCAAATCAATGGGATCTTATTTGTCATGTTTCTTTCCTGAAATTGTAGACCTACTTCACGTAAATAGCGACGCTATTTATAAACAAAAATTGTTCATTTTAACATTCCCGTTTCACTATAATTCACCTGTCTGTAAACACCGCCCGCACGCCTTCACCATGAGGAAGCACAGACCTATCCTACATGACACAAAAAAACCTTGTTGATAAATACGTCAGGAGGCAACTTTCAGTAAGTTGTAATAAATAGGTCACACTGTTTCCAAGTTTACACTTTAGAATGCAGCCTAATTGGATTTATCAACTCACCTGAAAAACCCAGAGACTCCAGAGAAAATCTGTGTGAAATGAGTCCAAACAATATACAGAAATGGGAAATAGACTTAAAGAAAAAAAAAATATAGCATTGGATTTAAAGGTGTGTTAACACTTGGCTTTTCTGTGACAGATTGTTTAAAATTGGATGATTTTCTGCATCCGTCCCATTTGTTTCCTGTCACTGTGTACATTTTATTCAATTTGATGTTACTATGGGAACACCTGTTGCTAATAATTGAAGAGATGGGGAAGGAAATCAAAATTGTGGACCTCCAAAATACAATTCCATAGAGGTCGAAAATCATGAGGATACTAACAATTGAAGTGTAACTGATTTCAACATAGCATGTTTAATTGTCATCATTAGGCATGTGAGAAACAATAGTCGTCTAGACGTGTTTCCAAATGATAGTCAAGTTTAAAGACTGTGCCCAAGAGATGGTCTTTTACACAAGTTGCTATATAGACAAGGTAAACCCAAAAATCATTGCAGCAAACTAAAAAGAAAAAACAAAGATGAAACAAGATTAAATGCCAAAGTGAGAGAGATGAAGACGATTTGTCAAGATGTACAGTTGGTATCTGACATGTTCATTCTAATAAATTGTTATGTATAAGACTGGGTTCCAAATGATGCGTCGTAACATGCGTGTGCTAACTGTAAAAACGGCAAATGTACTGCGCAACATGTATCATGTTTAAGGGGACGTGTCTGCATTGTGCACTCATATTGGCATGTTCCATGAAAATATATGGGCTGTTGTGTTGGTTATACATCATTCTTTATCCATCTTGATGAAAACTAATAGTAACGTGAACCATCAACCCAGTATCTTAGATGTATTGCTGGCATTGAATGAGACGGTCAATCAAATGCATTGTTTCAGACACTATTGATGGCCGCAGTTCACACAAGTTGCTGTAAACTGACAAAACTGGGTAGAATCCTTGAGAGTATAAATATATTTATTTTGTAGCGAGGCTGGTGCAGTTAATTGTTAAACTCAAAGGCAGACCATCACATTTTAAGGACAGGAGATCAAAGGAAGTGAACGTCTTTATTATATAGCTCAGCTTAAGGCTTCTTTTTAGACGGCTTCTGCAACGCCGAATGAAAATTGTGCTAAAAAACCAGACGCAAATAAGAGCACATTGACATGAAAGAAAACAGACGTGAGTACGCACGATGAATATTTTCATTTTGCAATTGGTTTACCCCTTGAAGCTGCTGCCTACATTATTCTAAATATTCAGCTTTTATTACACTAAATAAATTTCTTTTTGGTTCTTCCTCTGAATATTTTTTTTTATTTTCTTATATCGCATTCGTGTATTCACTTGTTTTGATGCAAAGAAAGGTTATCACATCACAAACAAGAAGAGAAATGTCACGTCAATTTTTTTACATCTGCCAAATGTCCAGTTTTACAAAATAACCTCACACCTCTGGGAAATATTTAGATATTATGTTTTTATTCACATTCCTTTGACACATGACCACTTAAATTCATCTTTATTAGCTCGAAATCCAATTGCACCTGCTCCTACATTTCCTGAATTAGATATAGACCTGAAGAAGAAGGTAATTTTCCATGCAACATCAGCAAACCAGCAGCTGCCACCCAAAACTGTCCATACATGAATTTATGTATATTAGCCGGAGGAATCTGTATGCAAATCTTTTGATGTTGTTATTATTATTGTTGTTTTGGCTTTTATCTTTCCGTTTGGCTATTCTCTTCACAAGTCTCACTGCTATAATCATATTGCCCCAGAGTGACAAATATTGCCAAAACTTTGCTCCTCCTGAGTCACTGAGTGGTTAATCTTCCTCCAGCAAGTCATCAGAACAGTCTGGCCATGTGTCCAGATACTGTAAGAAACCAGATATTTGTGAAGTGAAACACATGGCTAATGATGCCCTGGAAACACACCACTGAGGTTCTTATTGTCTTCAAGACAGTTGTTTATTATCCTTTCCTAAAACAAAAGGAACCGATGATAAAAGCAAATTGGCAATCCAGCCATGTGTGGTTTCCTCCCCTGCCGCTTATCGGAGGGGTTTTTAAGGTCCCTCATTATTTCTGTATGATCTTAGCCGTTTTGGTACTGTTTGTTTTATAAATCTGTCACAATGTGTTGCAGGCTCTGCAAAGACGGTGTTATTGAACGACAGGCCTGTAAAAAATGATACTGGACACATAAAACAGACAAAGACCTTTTTTTTTGCATGCAGACGCACTTTCTAAAGTCACAGTAGCTATAAACCGACCATCTCATTTTGAGGATAAAAGACATGTTAGAATTGGTTATAAAACAACTAAACTAGTGTTGTTTTGTTCAACAAAATAACAAGGTATTAGCAACAACTTCTATCTAGTCTCAGTAATGAAAGAGAGTTTTGGAAATGTCTCGAAAGCTCACCCAAAAATAAAAATTCTTTCATTATTTACTCACTCTCGTATTATTTCAAACTTGTATGACTTTCTTTCTTCTGAGGGACACAAAAGAAGATATTTTGAAGGATGCAAGTAACCAAACAATGGCGAGACTATTTACGTCTATAGAGAATGTGAAGCTGACGTCACGCCCTATGTTGCATGTTGCAGTGGCACCGCCATCTTGGGAGGAGAATACTCCACTGCTATTATTGTTTTTATATGTACCGTTACATGTTTTGTTTGATATGGAGAAATCGAAAGTGAAAGAACCAGGGGTTTTTCCTGAACGACTCTGCATAATGCTATTGCACAGCATGACCGACCTTATAGCAGAGTTATATTTCATAATCAAACTAGAAAGACAAAACCAACCTCCCAGGATTGTTCAAGATTCAACATGTCGTGAGGTCGTTTAAAAAGCTCTATTATATAGACACAAAACCAATGCAAGTCAATGGGTACCTATTGTTGTACGGTTACCAACATTTTTCAAAATATATTTATTTCATAGAGGTTTGAAATGACAAAAGTAAATAATGACATCATTATTGGGTGAGATGTCTCTTTAAATATGCACTTGTGCCTCTACATATCACCATGTCATGTGTAAACATAAGATGGCAGGTTACTTCAAACTCATCTTTAGAAGCCAAATGGCATTAAACTGACATTTTTCACAAAATACAACCCAACAGGTCAAAACATCATTCATTGTTAGACTAAAAGCTTACCCTTGCCAGTCGGGGTGCCATCAGGGTAAAGTGATGAGACGGTTTCAACACAATATCACAATTTTTGTGTTGTATTTTTTAAACAGGAAAAAATAAGAAACTGGAAGAAGATATTGGAAGAGTTCGACACATAAATATAGAGCATCTAATTGAGCCAAAGTATCTGTACCACTTAACACAGACTAAACAAACAAATACGTATATTCCATCGAAAGGCTCATTTCAGCAGGCTACAGTGACTATAAACAAGTGCATATAGCCCACTCAGAAGTAAGTCGCTGGAGCATGAATACAAATGCTCATCTCCCCTGTGAAGGCTTCTGCTGCTATTTTAAGAGAGAACAGATGCAGCCACAATTAAAATGTGCTAAATATGGCATAGACAAACACTTTCATCGAAAGCAAACAATGCTTCTCTACAATGAGGTGAGAAAATGTGTTTGAAACTGTTTGCATTTAATAAAACAATGTAGGGCAACTGTTTGAATCCCCCACACAAACAATGTGCATGTTGCTAGAGAAGTATTGAGCGAATGAATCATGGAATAGATGCCTTTTACATTACATTGGCTCAGAAGAAGGGCTACTGTGAAGAAACAGACGGTTTCTCTGTATCGTACTCAATGGGCCAATGAGCTTGACTCACTCATGCCCAGTGGGTTTACCTGTTGATTGACCGGATGCAATCATTTTTTTTTCTCTACAGCACATTTGCCCAAAAATCTCAACGAAAAGAAGACACTCAAATTATACAGCATCCAAACAAGGTGTGACGGCTCATATCAGGGTTTTGAGACAAGGGAGACCCATTGTACTGCAGAAAACAGCTCCACAGTAACCCTAATGAAATAGAAGGTCAATTTGAGTGCTCTGTTAATGAAAGTAATGGAATGTTTTCGGTTCTACAAGAGTCTTGGTTGGGTTTCTCCACTTGACAATGTGCTATGCAATAACACTCTTGAAAATGTCAAAACCCCATGGATGTTGTTTTGATGCACCAAAGCAACAACAGATTCAACAACATATACTGTAAGTTTTCCTCGTACAGAGGCCGGTTTTGTCGCTCTGTGGTGAATTTGATCCTAAATGAATTCCCATCCTATGCTCCAGGATCCAGACTCAACCCTTTATGTCATAATGAATTGATTCTCCCACACTTCAATTTTAGCATATGCTCAGAGAACATTTTGGACAAGGGACTGATCGGCACACACATGGACATCTGGAATGGCAAGGGCTGTCCAGGCATCCAAGACAGGAATAGTTGGTTCCTGGCTCTGCATCCACCAGGCAGATGATGACTGCGGGCCTTTTATGCAATCCCTGTCTGAAGCCAGCAGCCCAGCCTTACTAGATTACATGCCAGAGCTTTGTAATCGCGCCATTGGTAAAATTGCATCAGATCCATCGTTCCGCTGAGCTACCGAGTACCCACTGCTATCCATTCAGAAACTTACTGATGTTTGTGAATAAACAATAAGGGACATGCAAACGTCATGCACTTATCTTCTTACCTTTAAGCGATTTCGACAACATCGTGCATTACATCAGACACGCCTGTACATCCAGAGGCCAGATTTTGATTGTGTTAACTGTTGCTTGTCAGGCATCAGACAGAGCGAGCAGAGTTTGATTGAATTTAGTCATCTACATAAACAGACTGTGATTAACATACGTAATTGCCCGCAAATGTCAGCTTGGCTTCTGTGGGTCGCCGTTTCATCAATCACCCTCTTGAAACACTAGCGATCATTCCACCTGATTACGGTACGTTAGCTAAGAGCGATGACTCTTTTCAACAGCCCAGCACACTACAAGAACAGAGGACGGGCATAGGTGAGTGCTTTGTTATATTGCCATTTGCAAAGCGTTTGACCCAGGAAGCAGTTATCGGAAATATTGGCTTGCTTGTTGATGGTTTTTCTTAATATGCCAAAACGTGAACACTTAACAGACAGTATCCCACAATTCTATGTACTCAATTTGACCTTCCATTTCCAGTGTGACGAATGAGCAAGAAGTAATTATAGCCATGATTTTTAACACCTTAATTAACTCATTATGTGATCAGATTGCCAAAAGACATTTTACACAAAACAGGAATTCAAATGAACTGTTATTTACAAGAAGATTCCTGAATGCTGCTCACATGCAACATGACAACAATGTAGAATTCATTGTTTTTAGTATGCATCAATCAAGATTGCAATCATAAATATGAAAAAACTGTTCTTAGAACGGCTATAAGATAAATATTTAAACTTAAATCATTTCAATAATTTCTTTAAATAATTTCACATTTTAAATCTAAATGCATTATTGAATGCTAGAAGATACAGGAACCAATGTGTTATTTAGAACATTGTTTATATTACAAATAGGAAGTAAAATAAATATACATATGTCATTGAAAAAACATGCAAAATGCTTGTCTATGACACATAATCGACAAAATCTGGTTTGCATTGCATCAAAGAACTCAATCTCACTGTTCATGTAATATTACCAACATTGATGCACTTGCTGGGAAAGAGGAAAATCATGTTAGCAGGGAACCCCTACCACGTTATGTAGGAAAATGAAAATCCTTAATGGCCCGAAGGGAAAGATAAATTTAAACTGTGTTAGTTTATAGCACCCAAAGCACCTATGAAAGATAACAAGGGCATTTCCTGTAGGCCTCAAGCTTATTTATCTTTTTAGACACAAAAATGTCAACTGAGATAAAGAATGTGTTAGGGGCAGCTAAATGTTAAATTTTCCAGTCATCAGGTGGAGACGGATCTGATCAATTCTTGGACACCCGTGACAAGTCTGTTGCTTTCCCATCATCCCCAGTTTTACTGCAGTAATAGCATCCTTGTTTGAACCAGACGGCAGAATGATCCTGTGATAATGAGCAAAGAATGAGAGAATGTTTCACACAGTGTCTTCACAGGGCGAGATCGACACACGGCTTGTTCTAATGGGATTGTCGCCCTGCATCCAGTGTGGACTAAATGTAAAACTATAATGGGTTCTTATGCGCTCTATTGTCTTCGGTCACGTCGCATCGCACCATGTACAGTGAAGACAGGGTGTCAATCCTTTGAGATTGGACATATCAGCTGTCCAACTTGTTAACAGCTATATACACTAACCGACCAGTATTTTGTAACCTTTTTTAAAGATGGGTGTCACAAAGTTCAAGATAGGGAAGAATTTAAACATTTAATCAAAATAATAACAAAGTAAAAAGACAGCCGGCAGCCCCTCACGGACGACTGCCATCGAATAAAACATAAATACAAACATAAACATCTTCGGGCCCGGTCCTCTCTCATCGACGGTCCGGTCGCTCGTTCTCTTATATGCTCCCGATCTCCTATGTGATACGAGATGCGGGCGCACAGCTGGCGCTCATTAACACTCACCGATCTCATATTATTCTTGAGTACTTATACACTAGTATTGCACACATCCTATCTTCGAAGAGTATTTAGTTTGATCAAATTTACAAAAGAGAGATACAGCTGTACGGTTATTTCTGTATAAAGAAGAGCTGCTGGAGGCATAGAGGTGGGATGGAACTACAGCACGAGCACACAAAACATTTTCTACATTATGCACATACCCGTCAATTGCCAACAAAACACAGAGGTATGGCTTAGTTTGACTTACCGCATGCAATCCATGTCCAGCATCTTTTAGCCCTAAGACCGTGCGCGCCATCTATCAGTTTCAAACGATCTCCAAATCCAGCGTTATATCAACCATTCATATAACATCCATCACTGAAATGCCGTGAACAAACTTCTCTCACCATCGATTAACGAGCTGCAGGCCCACAGTGCAGCCAATCTTGACGCAGGGCAGCCCATCTTGATAAGTGGGTCTTCCTATCGCTCGTTGGTTGACACATGGGCGGGCTATTTTTTTCGCATTGCCGTGGGTGTGCTTTTCCAGGAGAATAGCCCAATAAAAGGGAGGGGATTCCTGTTATTAAACGGGATCCAGCCTTATAAAGAACTTTCCGAAACAAGTTGTAGTGCGGGGGAGTGTATAAAGCTCAAAAAGAATACATCATACGTTTTTTAACAAGTTGACCACGTTAAGCATGAGAAGCCAGCACGAAGTCAGAATGCATGAAATAGCATGTTTCCCCAACTTAAGGTTTTAAATTCTTGGTGTTTTTTTTAGAATGTTACATTCTCAAATTTATACCTATAAGTATCAAATGTCAGTCAGTAAGTCAGTCAGTATCTATGCTCATTTACAACTTCACAGCTTCCAGTTCTTTATAAATTAATTACATTTAGTTTCATTGCGTTAGATGCAGATTCATTAATCTCTTTGACTAACTGAATTTAAGACTGATTCATTCAATTTTGACATGTTCATTACAAAGAACAGTCAAAAAATCAGATGAAGCATTGATTTGGATAGTAAAATAGACATCTATGACATACAGTGCTTGTACGGTTTGTTTTCTGCTGTTTCCTTGCATGTCTTTTATTTTAACTTCGAAATTATGTTGTCATTTCATGTTGTCTTGGTCTTTGTAGTTATTTTACCATTTACCCACCCTAATAGTTAATCGATTTAAGTTTTTCCCAAAAGCATCGTTCCAACGATCAATCGCAAACAGCATCGCAAAGTTGTGTGATTGGAAAACAGGTCAAGAGCTGTGTTTATAAGCATCGTTCCTTATTATTATGACATGTAGACTTACATGCATCAGGCTTTTGATCAAAGTAAGCAAGCAACACGCAATGCATTCCATATCCATCATTGTCAGAAATCGCTGTCACGACGGGGGTTGTGACAGAGAGGTAAGGACCCAAGCGCAGGCAGCGGGGATGCGAAACACAAGACTAACAAAAGGAACAATATAAACACCCACGATGGGGTAAAGCAATGGACAAGGCTAAACTGAAAATAAATACTTCCCACGAGGGGGATAACACAGGTACAAAATGACATGGTGATGATTGTAAAAAGGAACCAAAACTAACAAACAAATGCGACTCAACGTCGAGTTAGGCAGGGTTATCACACAGACGGGGTAAGGAAGACCAACACAAAGTGTAATCCAATATGGTAGGGTAACACTAAGGCAAAGCATTTCCAAATGGCAAGACGGGGAACAAGGCAAGGAAGACGACAAAACAAGGCAGTATCAAATAAGAACAGGCTAACATAAAGACACACAAGCAGTAGCACAGCAAACAAGGTAGTATGAACGAGCACAGGACAATAGACACAAGAGAATCTTAACATGGGTATAACAAATTCCAAGCAAGGAATGGGAAGAAGGAGGCGGGAACCGGTGAACGTTCAACAACAAAACGTTTAACAAAGTAAATGAACAACAAAACGAGAGTAAATGCCGGCAGCTCCCTCACGGTCGACTGTCATCCCTCAATACAATGGGGAACTAACAAGAGAAGATAACAATGGGCAGGTGTGGGTAAAAAGACACAGGTGGAAAGCTAAACGAGGGAACGAGGGGAGCGGGGCCATAGACGAGACGGGAGAGAGCGCATATTATGTCAAGACAACAACAATATGTCTCTCCCCACACAAAACATGAGGCTCTGTCATGATTTTGCCAATTGGTCAAAAAAAGCAAGACAAGGTGGGACAGAACCATAATAATCATTCTAAATATATGCAAATAAAATTTTACATCTTTTATTTTGTCAAGAAAATAGAAGCGCTGGTGTTTGAAGGCGCATGACCTGTATGCCCCTTGTGAATCCCTGGGCGGAATGACGTAGGAGGAAACTTTTAAAAGAATTAAATATCGTGGAATAAAACAACAGATAACATAAATAGAATGACAAAAGTAGTTCTTAAACGCAATGTATTTTATTTAGCAAGAATTTGACATCTATTCGATCTAAATGTATTTATTAGTAGACGTCATTACTCCTTCACCTGTATGGCGTCATCAACTAGATTGGTGGTTAACCAGCGAGCTATGTCGTTGTTCGGGAAAAGCACCCCAGTTCAGTTACTTCTGGCTCACGTAGCGTCCATAGGGAACAGTCGGTCGCTTCAAGTAAACTTTTTTTGGTCAACTTTAGCCTTGATCACCGAGGCACTAAACAATGATCAGGCATAGTGCTGTCTGTTTGCTGAAATTTGAATGTTTTTTATAGTAAACATATCATTTTGTATGTCATCACCCCATCCTCCCTCCCAAACTAAATACTCTTCGAAGATACGAAGGATGCAACAGAACTCTATAGATACTCAAGATTAATATGAGATTGGAAGAATCTGCTTGTGTTAGGGCCACTTTAAAGCACACTGTGTGTTTATTCATGTCATGGATAACCAAACAATCAGCCTTTATGGGAACAAATAAATCAATAACCACAGACACCTCTCTCCTGTACTGGGTTGGTTGCTTTTGTTGCATTAAACACATGTGTGCCTTAAAGGTCTCATGAATTGGGCTTGTTTACTGTTTTATACTGTTATATGACGTCTACTAATGACTTCCGCGTGGTTTGCATTCAAAAAGTCAACAAGTAATAGGCTATTTTCTACACAGGTTTTGAGGCCAGCTCTACAAACGCTCGGTTTTAATGGGTGTGCCGCATTGAAGACTTCATAAGTAAGAGCCCTCTGCTTTGATTGGATAGCAGTTTGCGTAGTTGGAGCCTTCTGTGAATTTGGTTAGAGACGTAACGTTCGGTTAAGCACTATTCACAGTTTTCGCACGGCATCAGCATCATCTGGAGATCTCCTGTGTTTTATAAATGACCTCCCCACATCAGTATTTCATGTGACACAATCGGACGTGATGATTTTACTCAAATGTACTGACTTATTTCCCGAATGTGATAGCAAGGCTTTGCGTATAGTTTGTATAGCCTATAGTTGTATTGCGTTTAATGATATATGACCATAAGACCCGTGATATTTGATATTTTTCTATGGAGGCGGTGTTCAACCTATCATGTCATCATAGATAGGTGCATTCCAGTACCTGGAGTTCGCTGGGCCTGGTGTCAATAACAGTAATCTCAGTAACAAGGGCGTTTTCAGTTCTAACACTTACATGATGTTCGCGAAATTAAGATTCCTTCGCATATAACAAAAGCTTGGGTTAAAATTGTGATTTTAATTCATCCCTCCTTTGATAGTGGCACATACTATTAGCACATATTGACCTTTTTCACATATCCTGGTTATCAACACCTGGTAATCATCTGCCTGGAGTTGTGTAATTATTTTTGTTGGTTGAATGAAGGACACCCAACATTTATTGAATGGTGTTGGAAAAAAGAATCAAGATGCACACATCTTTATCAGTGCAAAGGTATGTAGCATCAACAATATCTCATTAAAACAGTGGTTAAGCTTCTCGGAACTTGGAACAGACTCCAGGACGAGGCTCATCAAAAGGTCTCAAGTTTGTATTTGCTTGCAAGCAGTAGAAAGATTTATGTGTTTGTTGTTCCGTTTGAGAATTCTTGTCAAGCCTCTGAGAATCTTGCTTTATCATTTGATCTTTACCTGTGATGAGATTAATACTGTAGTCCCTTTATATGACACCGCTAGTTATTACTTTTAAATCACAAAGGCTTAGGGTTAATTTGCTACAGCGAGCGACAGGTCTGCAAAAGAATTACTGCATGCTGCCAACGCAAAGAATTTGAGGAACGTGCTCACTGCCAACTGGCAAAAGGCATAATTTGTTGCACTCATTTATTTATGGGTCTATAAATTGGAATGAGTGAATACAAAGCTTAAGTCTGTCAGACAACAAAATAATGGCAATTTGCCTGGCCGCTTTCTGATCCAATCACAGCACCCGTTTGTTGAATACTAACAGGTCAGAACTGCATCTCACAGCTGAAAGTCTTTTGATTTTGAATTAGAAAGCATTTACACCTTACATCGCATAAAAGTTACAACTGCCATTTGTGCCAGATTTATGAAACACTCAAAAGCAATAGAATCTGGTGGTAATGAATTGAAAATAGACCTTCAGATCGTTTCAGCGGACGCGCGCGCTCCTGACTCCCAGTTAACTTCCGGTTTGTGTTTGGCTAGTGTCTAATAATATAACTATTTATATTTTATTTAATTGTTGTAAATATCAATTCGCTATTAAATAAACGATTTGTTGAATTTTGTTGTATAGTCATTATATTAAATGAACAATTTGTTGAATGGGTCCGTCCATAATTACGTTACTTAATTATGTCATGTGACGCATATCCACAATGGATCGACTACATCTTCTTTGTATTCTGCTGGTTTGGAGAGTAAACATTTACTCTTTTTCATTTCTCAGCACTCCACATTCAAACAAACATGTTCACTAAAAAATTTTTTAAGTCCAATAATTTGAATGAAAATAGGCAAACATACGTTGGCAAATTTCTTCCTTTACAAAAAAAGTTGTGCTCTTCTAATGATCGCTTTTAAATGCCATTTGAAGGTTAAAGATCTAGACATGTGTCATTACTGATTATGTTTTAAATTGAACATTTGGTGTCAAAGACAACAATAAGTGAAATCTATCAAAATGGAAACATGTAAAGCATGTCAACTTATATCTCAAATGAATCTTGTCTGAATGTTCTGAAATGCACCTCAGATGCAATCCACCCAGAAGATAACCCATTTAAAGGAAACGTAGACCCCTGGCCCCTATACATCCCCATAATCCGTGATCAGTAATGAATCACATCTTTCAATTTAATGTTCCCATTGTAATGAATGATATATTAGAGCAATTAGGTATGTCTTCTCATTACTTCTCATATTATTGCCTCCGTAGCATCGCTTGTTCTCATCCCTTTTGTAAGTCACTTTGGATAAAAGTGTCTGTTAAATTCCTGAATGTAAATGTTTTGATGTGACAAATAATTATGATAATGTTACCGGTTCATGATACAGTCCTGGTATATTAAATTACAACAAAAAGACTGTTTTCATTATTCGTTATGTCATTATTTATTGACTTTGGAGTTTATGAAGAATATCCGGTAAAACTTTAGTATAGGGACCGATTTATTATTAGCATGCCTATTATTAGTATATTGGCTATATATTAACAAGTATAAAGCACATATTTTGCATGACCATATTCTACTTCCCTAAACCGAACAACTACCTTACTAACTATTAATAAGCAACACATTGTGAGTTTACAGAGGCAAAATTCGTAGTTAATGGTTTATTAATGCCGAGAATTGTACCTTAAATAAAGTGTTACCATATTATTTTCGCCAAGCTCCTACAAGAACAAAAGATCCAAAAAAAAAAAACTTTAGGCAAGGCAAGTTTATTTATATGGCAAATTTCTTGCACAAGGGCAATTCAAAGTGCTTTACATAAAATGATTGACGTATCTTTAAAATGCAAATGTTTAAGATCACAAAAACAACTATAAAATTGATAAACAATGTGAGTGTATATATAAAAGGAATAAGAATAAATAAAATACAAAATAAAACAAAATAAAAATAAATTAGAAACAGAAGTGCAGATGATGTAAACCAGCACAGTGCTCAGGTTGTGAATGCACAGCTAAACAAGTGTGTTTTAAATCTGGATTTAAAAGAAGGTACTGTTGGTGAACATCTGATGTTTTCTGGAAGCAGATTCCAGCTACGGCTAAACGCTGACTCACCTTGATAGAACCCTTGTTATCTCTAACTGACTTGATCCTAATGATCTGAGAAGTCTGTTTGGTTTATTTTCAAAAAGCATATCTGAAATGTTTTTTTTTAAATGTGATCATCATATTCATATTGTATGAAGTTCTTCAGTTTAAATTAATATCAGATTCAAACATAACACATCAACATGCTAGACCACATGTTTGTTACAGCTGCAAGACAAAAATACATTTTAAATAAATTAGTAATAAACTAGTATACTTACACCGTGTCTATAGCGGATGTGTCCGGCGCAACACAACGCAACAACAGCTTGTTCTTAATAGGTTTGTCGTGTTGAATCCAGAGTGGACAAGATTTTAAATTATGATGGTTTCTAATGCTGTCACAGCCCGGTCCTGTAGATTCATCAGAAAATTAGACCCTTCCTATCAGAGCACCCTACGCAAGTCCTAGTCATGGCTGCAATGCGCTACTGGCTGGACTTCCAGGTTGCACAACCAAACCTCTACAGATGATCCAGAGTGCAGCGGTAAGAGTGTTCTTTAATTTACCGAAAAGAGAGCACACGTCACAGTTACATTGGCTCATTATAGTGGCTTGCATCAAAGTCAAGACTCTGGTCCTGGCCTACAAGACCCTCACTGGTTCGGCACCCCCTTATCTTCACTCGCTAATGCAGACGTATGTACCCGCCAGATCCCTGCGCTGTGCAAACGAACGATGTCTTGTGGTGCCAAAAAGGTAAAAAAATCTCTCTGACGTACCTTCTCTGGATCCGTTTTTCTAGACCAGTTTTTTTGATAATACTTATGCTTTTTGTTGTCCTTATGCTGTCCCAATTGCTTCCATTATTTACCCCATCTGTAAGTCGCTTTGGATAAAAGCATCTGCTAAATGGCTAAATGTAAATGTAATGGGTTCTATTGTCTTTTATTGTGTCACACATTGGTTAGGGTGTAATGTTGCTGTTTGAGCATAAAAAATCCACAAGTCCACTTCCTCTAAAACAAAAGCCAAAAAGTAAAAGACCACAATATCCCCCAATGCACAATATCCTCTTTTAAATAAGTCCCAGTCAAGGCATATGTAAAATGGTTAATAACCCCTGTAATACCAAAGGAGGTGCTTTGTAGTCCTAAAAACCAACCCATCTGTCTAAATGAGGTAAGTATTTGAGAAGGTCTGGTTCGCTTTCACCGTACATCTGGGCAGGAACTGACCTCCTGCCGCTGTGTGCCAATATAAGCTGCCAGCAAATCATTACATCCATTTGGCCGCACTCACACCTGGATGCTGAATTTGTCCTCTGTCCTGCTAGAGACAAATCTAATGACGTGTGCCGCTGGTCCTTTGCAGATCCATTTGAGAGAGTTTTATCACTGCACATCTGACATGTCAAAAGCTCTTAACAGACACATCAAAGCAATCAAACTATATTGTGTTAAGCTCTAAATGTTAAACATTAACCGGCAGCAGATGTTGCCTCTGCTTTAATTTCTGTATAAATCATCGGCTGGGGAACGGCCAAGTAAAAATAGCAATGCTACCATTTTAGCCACATTCTTCCAGCAGCATTAAATCTTGTCACAATAATCAACCTGTGCAGTACCAGTTAAAAAAAGAAAAATTATTAGTCCACTAGCCCACACTTTTTATTGATAGTAGTAATATCAATTAAGACGTGTTTTATTGGTTTTTTTATTATATTCCACTTTATTGCTGTCAACTAACTCAAACTTCTTTTGTCTTTCTTGTAAATTGCTGGCAGCTATTGCTCCTTTGAATATCTTCAGTGTACACTCTAAAAAGATGTTGGGTTGATTTTCATACCCTCTAAAGAAGCGATAACCTGAGGACATATTGCTTGTCACGATCTCAGTTGGTGTTCCACTGTTATTTTGGACTTTTAGTTTTTTTCTGTTTGTGTAACATGTTTGTAGTCTTTTGTAGTTTTCGGGTTTAGTTTAGACATAATTGTATGAAAATGTAGTGAGTAAAAGTTGCTAATATCTTTAATACTCACTAAAACTACAAAGATGGCCAAAAAGATACTAAAGTACACTAACTAATTACATTTACACAATAACATACATACATTTACTTGTTTGGTATTAATAATTTTTATTTAGTGCTTTATACTTCTCAGATTCAGTATAGATAAGACATCTGACTGGTTTACTTATATTCAGACACTTTATTACATAGCAGTGCATGTTAACTGGTTGTAGTGCACACAGTTTAGTTGCTGTACAGTATATATTTTTAAAAATGTGTACTTTTTGAGTTTGTTACCGTTGGGTGGGGAGATGAGGAAAGATGCCTGGTTTTCTGGTTCAGGAGTCCTTCCAAATAATGGAACGGCTTGCAGGTTCCGCTGCTCTTCTATTCCACCCGCCGGTTTCAATGTGTTGAATTAAAGGGGGTGTGCGATTTCTACGTTCTAATAGTTTTCGACACTTACTTAATGTTGGTAGTGATCAATGTAGATGGGTTACGGGGTCTTTATAGTATATTTCTCTTTTGCTTTTCTTTAGTTTGATTAAGGTTCTTTGTAGTGTGATGTATTTGTTGTTCTTATTTTGCCCCTTGTGATGTAGAATGGACTAGTCCAACTCTTTAAATGTTTCTCTGTGGCCTCATTTAGGGGTCAATTATTGTTCAGTTAAGTTCTTTAAATTTAATTCTGATTTGTTTGACGGTTGTTAAGTTTATGTGTTAATTGATTTCCTTTCGATTTTTGGTAAGCAATTGATTTGTTATTAAACTATTTTTCCTGGGACATTTTTTGTGGTATCCTCCATTCATTGGCTACACTCGTAATGACAACTTTGTGGTTGCATTCGTGTGTCCATGTCCATATGCAACTTGTAGAGTAAATTCAAACTGTTTGACCTGACTAGACATGGGATGGCGAAATGAAAGGGGAGATTCAAGGTACCACGGTGCACAGGGACACCTAAAGCCAAGTGCTGGAAATGTGCCTCCACTTCTGTTTAACATCATCCAGCTACTGCATTTTTTAATGAACAGATTTGGAAATCAGTGTGCTTTTTCAAGAAAAGAAACACTGATTCAAACAATAACCAATAATCCACACTAACACACATACACACACAGTCACTGCAGTGTTGGTTTACTATAAATGTTATGTGAAATATGAGAAAGATTAATACACAGTTGTAGTTGAAATTAGTAGTAGTAAGCTTGTTTATTTGTATGTAAATAATTTGTGAACAATATCATATTTTAATTTATTTTCTACTGTATTATTTTTCTAATGTATATTGTATCAAAAATATATTATATTTATACAGAAAACCCTTGCCTTTTTGTACCCTCATAGCATGGTGTTGCCCTGAGAATAGCAAAATATATGTTAGAAAATCAGCTCTTAGTGCAAACTGATTTTTAAAAAACCCAACATTGTTTAATTTGTACACTTCTCAAATTTTTCATGCGTAGTTGACTGTAGGGATGCACCGATGTTCAATCTTTCAAGACTGGGCTGATATTCGCAGATTGACTTTGTAAACACAGTGAGACTAAAAAAATGGAATAGCTTCTCAATAACAAATACTCCACCTTAAACACGTTATGAAAAAATATATAATTTGATGTGCTTGTCACAAATGTTCAAAGCAAATTCAACAACCAATGTCAGTCAGTTCTGTCAGTTAGGTCACATGAGGTATCGGTCTTTGATATCGGTGCATTTTCACGAGTACGAGTACATGAGCTTAGTATCCATACTGGTATGTTGCATCCCTTGTTAACTGTAGTTCAACTAACTGAATTAAATAACTTGAAGTTTAACAAATCATGGTTTCAAAATGATTAACCACAAATGAGATCTGGCGTTCTCTCTATGAGGCTTCTCAATGCAGCATTTCCTGCCCCACAGCTTCATCTGAGCAACAGGACTGTGCTGACGTGATAAATAATAATTTCTGCAAGTAACCTTGCTGCGATGAAGAGAGATGCTGTGAAATCAGACCACAGCAGGCATGCACACCCTTCACCAAACAACACCTATAACATCATTTTTATTACAGCAGTAAAAGCAGTCAAACAGCTTTAAAGGGCAATTGTACATACACTATACTCCTCCTTGTAAAATGGGCAACATGTTTGAGATGAACAATCATTCCCTTCATCTGCTCCTTTACATTTGAAGCAAACATTGTTCATTTGCATAAGCTATTGTTTGAACACCAACTCATGACATACATTACTGAGACTGTACGGCATCACCCCACCTCAACAGTGGCTCTTTAAAATGCAGAATGCATGCTCGATCATAGCGTGCATCTGGATATAAGCCCAAATATAATGGTTAGCTCCATCATTAGATCGTCATTTGATGAATTAATGCTTCAAGGATCAATAACAATTTGTAAACAAACATTAAAAAAAAATCACTTTACCCCCTGCCTTTCACAGGCAGTAATAACACAACGTTTAAGTGAGAGAAGTGCGGTCTATAATCTATAAATCTGCTCACAGGTAATGAAGGCAAGTTTTGAACTTAATTGAAATACTAAAATCATCATATTGTGACAGGTATCCTAAAATTCGCAGATGCAGGTTTTTTTTGTTTTGTTTAGTGAAGTCAGTCAGTTGCGAAACGCTCATCGTCTCTGAAAGAAACAAACTCTGTAAGTATAATTCTTTTTCATTGAGTTTAGGCTGTAAATGAACCACTGACACAGCTAAATGAAATTTCACAGCTATCAATAGAAAGGGCCCTATTAATGGGGTCTGTGCTGGAAAATTGCCTCCTAGTTCTCACGCTGATAGGAGAGATATTTTAATTTGCCTCCTCGTTTTGCACAACAGGTCTGTAGGGTGTAAAAACGCAGCATTAATTCCATCTGAGACAAGGTTACGCTGTCAGGCATTAGTTGGTCTGCGCTATCCCTCCTCATTTAATTTGAACAAGCCGTCTAATTTCTTATAAAACATTAACAGCGTTGCATGAGACGTTTGCAGAGAAGATGTTTCAAGGTAACGAACAACTCCAACATCTACACTGTAGACTGTCTGTGAACAAAATCCTGAATGTTTATAATAAATCTCTAAAAACAAGGTATGCACGGTCTCATCTAAACTTAAAAGTAGAAGAAAAAAATGCTCTTTTCTGGTAGACGGTTTTAAGACAACATAAGTATTCGTGCAATGAGACATATTCCAGTGGGATATAACACTTTCAACAAGTGATCAACAGGTCGCTTAAAGATGTTTCATTTTTTAATATCTGCCAGGAAATAACCACTGAATCCATTAGAATATCTGTGATGCTTTGCAGTTATGCTTTTCTATATTTCTTCACCAGGGATGGTTTGTTAGGCAATGACTCGTATCGCATCACTGCAACAGTAGTTTGACAGACCGTGACTGCAGCATCAAACATAACCTTGATGCTGGCGCCTTTCACCGCTTCAGCTCTTTCTTCAAATCAGCTCAGTGATGTGGACCCATTGGTGGCGCATGATAGCTGAAGTCACACTGGGTTCACACATTAACCTTATTTGCATTCTGACGTTTTCCTGGAATGACGTGGAGGAGCAGTGGGGTGCCAAAAAGAACCGGCATGCCAATCCACCTTGTGACCTACCACTCAAGATGTCTGAGGAACACGTCCTTCTTTAATCTTGTTCATGCATTTGGATGTCATTTTGAGGTGAGCCCACTTAAAGTAATTATGGGTATGGATCTCATTGCGCGTCTTTTTTTGTATTAAGGCCAGTTCACAATGACTTAAAGGGATTTTTCACCCCAAAATGAAAATGGTTTCATCATTTGCTTAACCTTTAAGTCATTCTAAACCTGTTTCACTTTCTATCTTATGCAGAAAAAAAGAAGATATTTTGAAGAACGTTGGTAACCTAGCAACATAAGCCTGTGTTGATGTCCATAGTATAGACACAAAATATCTTCATTCGCATTCCACAGATGAAAGAGTCATAAACAGGTTTTGAACGACATGATTGAGAGTGAAAAAATTGACAACATTTTTATGTTTATGTGAATCCATCCCTTGACACATACCACCCCGTTCAGTTTCCATTTGTAAAATGTTTGCTTGTATCAAACAGTCAACCTCAGGTTGTTATTTTCAGTGTGAAATAGCCTAAACAGAACCTAACATATACTTTTCTTATAACCAGATGCAAAGCTTTCAGTTGTGTAAGTTTCCATTCCTAACCATATAATAATCTGACCCCAGCTAACAGCCCAGCCCTACATTTACACCACAGAAGCACCCTCTGAATATCTTCACCTCCCTTTCCATCTCCGAATAAATGATTAGCACACAGGAGAGAGCCCTAAACACCACTTTGACAGAGATTATATATAGACACTGATTAAGGCAGACGAGAACATGACCCACATGCATAACATTTCTTGGGCGTTATGGTCTGCTACTGAATACGTTCAGGGCTTTACAGCTGGGAAAATTGCTCTAATTGTACCGTAATGTCATACTTCATTGTGCGTTAAAAGCGCCAAGGCTTCACTTATTTGCGGCCAGATGATTTGTGGTGACTGAATGGACAGTTACAGTATCAAAACCGAAGTGCTCAAGGGAGTCAAAGATAGCAGCTGCCCAATTTTTATTCATACAGAAACCCTGCAGCTGAGGTGGCGCAAATAATCACGCGCCCTCGGGGGGACGGGAACGAGAGGCTCCCTCCCGCTCATCAATCCTGTGGTCGCTGTTCTAGCGAGTGGACATCCGGCAACACAAAATAGATCCAGCCGACAATCGCAATCCCTTCATCAGCCACCTGAGCTTGATTTAACGCCCTTGTTTCCTGTGAGCACGCTTGTGATTACAGAACGTCTCCGGCCTCTCTACGTCCCATTACCTCTAGTCGTCTGCGGCGTCTGTAGTTTCTCAGGGGTGGAGGAGAGGGCAAATAGACCGAACGCAGGAAGGTATGGGGGTTAAGTACAATCATTTTTGGTTTGGAGAGCTCCGACAAGTCAGCAAACAGGTCGATTATGGATGATAGTCTGTTCTGAGAGGCGCTCTGAGAGGGGATCTGAAGGTTAACAATGCAACAGTTCGTGTTCTGAGACCGTGGCTCCATTTGGACCTGCTATTTACACGAACGCAAGTGGACGACTGGATTGTGGACAATTTAGAATGTAAGAGCGTGAATTTCAGTTGAACTTGCTACTCCTAACAGGAAGATGAACTGAATGAATTAACATTCAACAGTTCAACAGGTTCTCGAGTTCGACTCGCAGATAATAACTACGAATGATAAGTGAAGGATAGTAGGCTTATTTGGCGTGCTGTCCCAGAGAGAGGGTCCCGGGCCTGGTATGGGTTTAAATTTACCAGGGTTAAATAACGGTTACATGAACATCAAATAGAGACTTGCTTGCGTTTCATGCTTCTTACACTCCTGAGTCAAACACTCTCACATGTATCTCCTCTAAAGTTAAATAAGAGATGTCTATACCATCTCATACTGTGCTCAGACTTTTCACTTTGGATAGAGTCTCCTACATTATCACATTTATCTCCTCTTTCATAAGAGATCTCAGTAACATCTCACACTGTGCTCAGATTACAGACGTTAGCTAGAAACTTACACTCAGCACAGTGTGAGATGTTATGAAGATCTCTTATGAAACTTTAGGGGAGATGAATGTAAGATGGGTTAAGAGTCTCTAGCTAAGGGGAATAATCTGAGCACAGTGTGAGATGTTACTGAGATCTCTTATGAAACTTTAGATGAGATTAACTTTATCTCTCGTTTTGATATTCACTTTTGATTTCTGTCTAGGAGAAAGATGTGAGATGAGAAGGAGATCTCTTGTTTGATTTTCCATTCCTCTGGGCAACTGTCTGCTGGACACCTGTGAAATGAATAATTAGACTCACCTGTGGTTGAATTCTTGGTAAATTAGACGTTTTTAGTTTAAGATTAAGCTTTGCTCAAGAGACTTTTATGGGATCTCCTCATTGTTGCATCTTCCAAATTTGAGTTAAACTGAAAATGTTGTTCTCTAAGTAATATTATTCACCTTACTTTCATGTTATAAGTTAAACAGATGCTAAGATAAATCTTAGTCTTGTCGACATTTTGAAAATAGTTTTTGCGTACATTGAGATATTGTTTAAAATTTTACTTTTCAAAGGGGGATTACTGATTTACACAGTGCACAGGACATGTATAAAAAAATTCTTCAATAATATCAGTTGACGAACATTTGATGCATCCCTAAAGTACTTTATGCATGTATATAGATTGTATAACTTTAATCAGGAATCAAGTCAAACTTAATGCCGGATGAAAGACGCTGTCCTACAGTTTATCTTTGAGTTATCATTTCATTTAATTCTGTTTTAACTTTATTAATTTGTTGAAGCTATTAAGAAAAATAACACTGAGTAGAATCTACAAGCACATGGTTAATGGAATCTGTCAGGACATCTTGGACATACATGGCATCTTGCAGTAACACTAATCCAAACAAAATCATTACCTGCATGCAAGGTTTAATGTAATTTTAAGAGGTACACGAATCAGGAAAAGTGAATCAATCATAAAAAAGTTCAAGGGAATAAATCTATCGATCAATAATGTACATTAGAAATAAGTCCTAATAAAATGATTGATGTGCTAAATGAAGTGTAATAACAGCACCAGTCAAGAACGATGTGTTTTAGAATGCATGACTTAAGATTGTTAGGGTGATGTGCTTTCACTTTATATTTCGAGAATGCATCTAAATGAAGACATGAAAGTATATTATTGTCAATATGTTTTAACATCAAATCAGGCCATTAGAATATTTGTAAAATCTAAATGAATGAAGTGATTCAGAAGATAATTCAGGGTTTAAAAAATGATGACAGTATCATAATTTACAACATAAGTAGCTGTCTTAGAAATATAAGGGCACTGTAAATATCTCTAACCAACATCAGTTCTATCTGATTTAAAGCTGGATATTTGTAATGCCAAGCATCACTGTCCGTAACATATTTAAACAAACTTCTGACCTTAAACATTAAAGCTGTCCTGTATTGTCTGAGCCACACGCATGACTTTCACTTCACAGTACTTTATGTGGCTTTCTTGAGGAAATTTGCTTTTACTTTAACTTTCTTCAAGATTTTTATCTGGTAGAAGATAAAGTGGTAGAACAAATCCCACAGACCAACATCAAAGGAGATATCTAGCCTATATATTTACCAGAATATCATAGAGATTTTCGAGTGGACTCTTTTCATCCAGTAGGTAACCACCTAGCAACCGCCTCCGTGCATGAGTTACAAAGCATGCTAGGCAACCGCATAGCAACACCCTAACAACCAGTCACAAGCAACTGAGTTTTCGCGCTAGAATACATCCACACAAAATATATTTGAAACTATAGGAACATTTTATCTGGCAAAATCCCACAGACCAACATCAAAGGAGGTTACTAGCCCAAGACCATAGTTATTCACAAAAGATTTAAATTGGGAGAGTGTATTACATCGGCACACTTTTAATAAACATTTTGCGTTCAAATTTGGGCAAAAACCCTTCCTCGGATCTATCCAATATCAATTTAAAGTGTTAGTCGAACAGGGAGTTGGTGTAATGTTGATGTTTACACACTGAGAACAGATGGAAGCTGGTGACCTCATTACCTGCACATATGTCTCTTCAGCAGGTGAGGAGGAGGGGGGGCTTTTCTATTTTTAACCGACAAAAATAGAAAAACTTTCCTTGACACACCATGTGGAAGATCAATATCTCAGCACCACTGGCCATAAACATTACTGCTTTTGTCTGTACTACAAAACAAAATGTACACTGGTACTATGTATAATTAACTTATAAACATATATTACATTTTATGTTAAACAGTTTTACCTTACAACTGGTGTCAGCTATTGTTTAATCTCAGGAATATATATAGTATATACTGTATATAGTCAGGAATATATAGTTTCTTGCATATTAACCCTTTCCCACCAAAGTGTGTTTTTATAATTTTCACAAAAGATATTAAAATAACTTTGATAAAATATTACTTCCCCATTTTCCTTTCATTAATATATGAACATACAAGATATCAAAGAAAAAAAAAGATATATATCTTCATCTTTAAACCCCCTTGAACGTGGCCAGGTTTCTTCCAAAATACATTTTAAACCAAAAGCTGAAAAGACTTTAGCACCCATCTCAGATAGAAAATCCATAAGATATTGTGTAGAAACATCTGATAAACGTCATAGAAAATGCAGTTTTACATACATTCTAAATCATGAACATCTTACAGACATCTTTGAGATGTCTAAATAATATCTGACAGGAGAAATCCCAGAGAAGTATTGCAGATGAGCAAACAATTGAAAAAAGAAGGCATACATCACAAAGTCGTCTCACAGATGCAAGTGTGCTATACGGTGAAAGACTGTGGAAGACTCACCCACAGAACGTGACCAAGAGAGAACGTGATCACGGATTTTGGAACCCAGATGTTGAAGGGTATGTCTGTAGTCTATTATCATGAACCAGGTAGTGCCACAGTGTTAAAAACAGTCTCTTTTGAAAGAAAAGTATATTACACACATTTTCACACATTCACTTTTTGGTTTACTTATGTACTATGAATATTTTTTGTGTAAATTGCTGAGAAGCAAGTGGATCACTCGCACAACATGGCACTGTAACAGGAGTCACGAAAACAGCATTCAGCAAAATAAAAGCTCCTAGCACTTAACATCTTGTACCTAATCCATGTCTATAAACTGTGGGGTAATGAGAGATTTTCACATTTCCCCAAAGCTGCAACACTAAGAGGTGAAAGTGAATGAAAATGCTTCGATTTGTGTATTCCGGAGCGAAGCTCCTCTGCATAAAGCAATTGCATCTTCGGGTACTTCTGAAATGAGACCTGCATAACAATTCTCCTTCAAAGGCTACGAAGGGCCTATGAGAATTACTGTTTATTTGTTAAGGCCTCTCTATACAAAAGGCAATTTCACATAATGCCATCTCTCACGTCAAAATTAATTCTTGTTGTCTGACAATTACACTCCAAATGGAGGAATACGGGAGATTGAGATCAATATGGTACATTTAGCCGAGCTAAGTCACGCTGCTGTTCATACAAACGTGAGAGCGAATTTATTTAGCCAAGGACGAGTCGCTTGGTTACTGGGCCTGAATTCGCCTTTAAAATGGATGACTCGCTCGCCCAAATGCAATTTACAAAATATCCTGATCTGATTTTGCATGACCTGTGATGAAGGAGAATCGAATTGATGCATGATGAAAAACAATCGTCTTGACATTTTTTTGAGGAACATTAGATCTTTATGCTCAAAAAGAGCATTAGGCTATAATAAGATCAAGCAAAAAACAGAAAGCATTTTGTTTGTGTCATTGAAGTTGTGTTTCTCTAGTCATCAGTGATTGGTTGTTACACAAAATAGGAGCATTGTCTGTTCTCATCACTCTGTGGGCAGAAAACAACTACTACATCTCTTGTTATTGACTTTAAAGGGACACTTCACCCAAAACTGAAAATTCTGTCATCATTGACTCACCTTCGAGTTGTTCCAAATCTATGTACATTTCTTTGTTCTGATGAACACAAAAAAAGATATTTGAAAGAATGCTTATAACCAGACAGATTTTCCCCCCCATTGACTCCCATAGTAGGAAAAAATACAATGGTAGTCAAAAGTCCCTTAGAACTGTTTGCTGTCCTACATTCTTCCATATGTCTTCTTTTGTGTTCAACAGAAAATATGATGAAGTAATTTTACTACAATGGGAGTTTATGTAATGTAAATATCATTCATTTGTAATTGTTTTTTTGATTCTTGATTCTTCCATGGCAAGAGTAATTCTTTAAATGAATCTACAGTATATGATGGAAAAGGAGATTATACTGTAACTGAATAAATATCCATATGTGTGATGTAGAGTCCCAGTGTAGTATTTCAGCTCATAACCAACAGTCAGAATCGGTCTGCATGATGTGAAATTATAGCGTGCAAATCTCATTCAGCAAAGATTATTTCAAGAGTGCATGCACCGTACCTGATTTGCATAATGTATGAAGTGCTTCCAGAGGTCGCATTATCCGAATATTTGATGTTGCTGGCTAAATTTGTTCAGAATCTCATGGATGTCTGTGATTTTGAAAGATTATACTGAGGGTGATTTATTGCAACTTGTAACTGTAATTCCACCCCATGCCTTGCTGGTGGCAAGTGCACATATTATATTATGAAATATTATATTGTGTTGTGTGGTCTTTGATCTCGGTGCATTATGTTTTTGTCAAGTGCTTTTTGACTTTAAAGTGTTGATCTAGTGTCAGTGCGGCAGAGGAGAACGGGTTCAGCATTCAGAACAGAATTTTACTGTCATGAGAAGCTGACTGTCCGAAGGCAAAGAAACAAAATCTAATCACAAACTCTGGATCAGTCTCCATGTTCACCAGGAGGAAGTTTTGAGTTCAGACAGGGACAGAAAGTCACCTCAGTTCAGGTCATTGTTTATGTGTTTTATTCATATTTTAATAGTTTGTTAATAGTATATTTTGTAATATCACGTTTATCATATTTAATCAAATGATGTGCTTTTATAACCTCCGCTTATACTGCAAAACAAACATTCATCTGTTTTGTGTGATGTTGAAGATGACACACTTTTCGCTTTTAGATAGAATTGATCTTTTGTTCCTACACTTATTTTGAGCAATTTTACGTGTATAATTCATGCATGAGTAAATTATAACACACCAAAGACACAAAAAAACACGTACTCGCGCCATATGTGGCCCTTAAATTAAAGAACCCTTTTGCAAATTTTGTAATTTTGTCTTTCAGAATTTAGAACAACACAGGGGTGACTAAATAATGACCACATATTCATTTTCACTATTCATTTCAACTCCACATCTCATGAACTTCACACGGCTCTATCCACTCATGCACGCACTTCTAATGGGAAGGGAATCATTATGGTGTAAAATTTTGCAGTGTTTTGTAACTGGCCAGAAAAGGCGGATATGTCGGCTCATCCTAACCTCCTGCTCCAATCTGCCCAATTATATTCATAGCAGAGAGAATCTGTGGGAGCCGGAAACTGCTCTGAATAGTGTTAAGATTAGAATCCTGTTCTAATTGAACCTGGCAGTGATGAATGAAGTCCTTTGAAGTTCTTTGGCGTTTTCTCCGTAGACCATATGAGAATTTTTCACCGTGCTCACGTCAACAAATCCTCAGAGCCCTCAGAGCCACCCAAACTTAGCTATGGAACATTCATGCGATGTCAAACGGGAAACCATTGTGGGAATTTATCAAACAAAATGATCTTAAAGTTTTTGTCTTGAAATGATACATTGTTCTCAGTTTGCTATATAAGTCTATAGTTTAGCTTGAGTATTCTAACATTCTCTCTTTTCATTGGCTCAAGGACAAATGGGTCTTTTGGGGGTGTCTCAGTCATAGATGTGCACGTTCTTGCCCAAAGGCATGAATCTTCTAAACGTTCCTGCTCCGGCTGAAAGGTCTCTGCAGGGGTAATAGAGACTTCAGAATAAAAGATTGCATTCTTCTTCAATGTCAACGGAGCGCAGAGAAGTAATTACACTTATTTGTTCATTTAAAAAATGCTGTTTCATGGCAGCATGTCATTTTCCACTATTGTCTTTTTTGTTTGAGTTCACCCTCCATTCATTCAGATAAATAACGCCGCATTCAGAGAACCTGTCGCGGGAACAAAAGGCTTTCCAACCGAGTGAAAGGACAAAATTAATGAGCATTGTCTGCTGTGTTGTTTTATTAGAATGTCAAAGATTTCTCAAGACTTTTTTCCAGCTCTTACTCATCTTCATTTATAGTGAACATTTTGACATTTACATTTACGCATTTGAGAGATGCTTTTATCCGAAGCGACTTACATTGCATTATCCATTACATTTATACTTCACAAACTGGTGCAATTAATATATGCAATTACAGATGTTTTTTGTTTGTTATTTTCTGTTAATGATGACAGCAATTATCTAACAAATAATTATATTATTACAAATTGGAGAAGAATTAGGACCATGTCCAACACATTTTGTCTGATGCATCCTTGAATTTGTGTAAAATAAGCTGATTACAGCAGCATGTGTTTTCACATCGCAGCATGTACAGTGGCGTGCTTTCACTCATTTGCATATTAGAAATGGAATGCCAAAAGCTTAATATATATTTACCTTTTATTAAAAGCGACTGAAATACTTGAACACATTTATTAAGATGAATAGAATGGGATCCAAGCCTCTGATCACAACTGGAAAGTTTGTGTGATCTTTTTATTAAATTCATTCAGTTTCCTATAGCTCAGTGGTAAGAGATCTCAGGGAATTGCACATACGTTTCAAATACACATTGTAACTGTTTGGCAAGTTGTCATTGATGTTTTTACTATTATTATACTCACTTAACTTGGTACGATATGTAGCCTACTGCACTTTTACTATACTATACTTTTTTTACTATTAACACATTTGATGTAAAAATCCTTGGATTGTATCTCATAAATGCACCTATGCTTCCAGGTGGGCTGGTCCCAGAGGTTGCATAAGGCCAGCCAATCAGATTGGAAATGATTATTTTCTGCTACTGCCTGACAGTTTTGAATCAGATGCATAAGACAGTCAATGGATAGACAGTGGCTTCGTCCAAATACCTCCACTTGCTGTCTTGGCCACTAAAGAGCGCGTGATGGAAGTTAGAGCGCAGGTCAGTAAGTGCAGTGCCCTTAATATACACTAAACCCACACTGGGCCATATAGTACACTCGGCGCGATGCAGCGAAACAAGTGCTTTTGCTAATTTCAGCCCTACGCAGTTGTCATTTTCCCGCCCTGCAAATGAACGCGCTTTCACTTTAATTATTAGACAGAGGGAAGCTCAGCAGCTCACAAGATAAGATTAGATTAGATTCAACTTTATTCCCATTACACATATACAAGTATGGTGTAAAGAAAAGTAGTTTAGGTCTAACCAGAAGTGCAATTATTAAGTGCAGGATATACAGTGTGAATAAATACAGAATACAATATTAGGAAAATACTTTACAATGGGCATGTACTATGAAAATATGACAGTCGGTATGTACTATGAACAGTATAAACAGAAGGCTATATACTGTGAACATTAATGTACAGGTGGTTATGAACAGATAACAATATAGACTATACAATAGTGCAGGTGACTTGAGTGTGCATTAGTTGCAGACATTAGCTATTAAAGTTACAGTGCAGTAGATGAGTTGATGCGGTTGTTAAGGGTACGGTGCAGTACATGAGTTAATGCAGTTATTGAAGTTATAGTGCAATACATGAGTAGATGCAGTTATACAGTTACAGTGCAGTAGATGAGTTAGTGCAGTTATTGAAGTTACAGTGCAGTAGATGAGTTAATGCGGTTATTAAGGTCACAGTGCAGTAGATGAGTTAGTGCAGTTATTGAAGTTACAGGGCAGTAGATGCGTTAATGCAGTTATTGAAGTTACAGTGCAGTAGATGCGTTAATGCGGTTATTAAGGTCACAGTGCAGTTGATGAGTTAATGCAGTTATTGAAGTTACAGTGCAGTAGATGAGTTAGTGCAGTTATTGAAGTTACAGTGCAGTAGATGCGTTAATGCGGTTATTAAGGTCACAGTGCAGTAGATGAGTTAGTGCAGTTATTGAAGTTACAGTGCAGTAGATGCGTTAATGCGGTTATTAAGGTTACAGTGCAGTAGATGAGTTAGTGCAGTTATTGAAGTTACAGGGCAGTAGATGCGTTAATGCAGTTATTGAAGTTACAGTGCAGTAGATGCGTTAATGCGGTTATTAAGGTCACAGTGCAGTAGATGAGTTAGTGCAGTTATTAAGGTTACAGTGCAGTAGATGAGTTAATGCAGTTATTGAAGTTACAGTGCAGTAGATGCGTTAATGGGGTTATTAAGGTTACAGTGCAGTAGATGAGTTAGTGCAGTTATTGAAGTTACAGTGCAGTAGATGCGTTAATGCAGTTATTGAAGTTACAGTGCAGTAGATGAGTTAATGCAGTTATTGAAGTTACAGTGCAGTAGATGCGTTAATGCAGTTATTAAGGTTACAGTGCAGTAGATGCGTTATTGCGGTTATTAAGGTTACAGTGCAGTAGATGAGTTAATGCAGTTATTGAAGTTATAGTGCAATAGATGAGTAGATGCAGTTAGTTATGCAATAGATGCAGTAATGCAATAGATGAGTTACAGTACAGCAGAGAAGTTGGTGCAGTTATTGAAGTTACAGTGCAGTAGACGAGGTAATGCAGTTATGAAAGTTACAGTGCAGTAGATGAGGTAATGCAGTTATGAGAGTAGTCCATTAGTGCAAATGAGCATTCAGTGTAATATTCCTGGTGTGCAAGTGTGCAAGTACAAACATGCCAAATAAAAAAAATGTATAACAATTTAAAAGATAATAATTGTGTACATAAAGATATAATACGGCTTGTCCTATGAATGGTCTGCTTACGCGATTTGATGGAGCTCATGCACGACCTGATGCGTTTCCTCTCTGGAGAAGCGTCCAGTCTTTGCTCTTACAATACTGCAGTGTAAATAGCCAATCCGCCATGGGAGAGCGCAACTGGCTCTTAAGGGGAATAAGATATGAGACTTGACCATATAACTATATATTACAGATAACTTGGTTGTAAAACGTAAAGTGTTGCACATTTTATTGGTAAAAAACAAGGTTATGTATTTTGTAGAACTGTTTTTTATCATATAATTAGAAACACCACATTAATTACATGTTTGCACTTGCTATGTGTGTCCCATTGGGTTAAAGATAATACATCCTCAATTGGGATCTTCACGGCCACTAGAACACTTGGGCAAAAACAGGAATTACGTCATGAAAGTAGTCAAGTCTAAGTAGAGCAATTGGTATTTGGGTGCAGCCAGTATGTGTTTTTACATTTACCTATTATGCATTTGCTAAACACTTTTATTCAAAGTGACTTACTTTGAATTATTCTATACATTAGTATCCAAGTCTTTGCAATCCCTGTGATCAAACCCATGACCTTGGAATTGCTAGCACCATGCTCTACACATAAGCCATAGGAAATATGTGGCCTCTTTAGTCTCCTGTGTCTCAGATATTTCTCATGAGAAAAGACCCAGAAATCTCACAAATGTCTCCATTGGAGTTTCAGAAGAGATCTCAACAAAGCTCAAATTTGCCCAGTCTGCAATCAAAGCAATCAAGGAATCAAAATATGATTATCCCTCATTTCATATCAAAATTACCCAAATCCAGATGATTGTACCTCTACAATTTACATTAATTTTAATTCTCATGTATAAAAATTGTCTTATTCATCACTTATTCATCTTTTTCTCCTACGCATTTTAAGGTGAAACATCTGAGAGTAAGTTGATACTTAAAATAACAGTTCACCTAAAAATGAAAATTCTGTCATCATTGACTCACCCGCTTGTCATTTCAACCCTGTAAGACTTTTTACGCCAGAACACAAGAGAAGATCTTTTGAAGAATGTTGTTGACTGAACAACAGCAGTACCCATTCAATTCAATTGTATGGACACCAATGCAAGTCAATGGGTGCTTCCGTTGTTTGGTTAACAACATTCTTCAAAATATACTTTTTTATTTGTTCTGCAGAAGAAAGAATCTCATACAGGTTTGAAATGACAATAAGGAGAATAAATGATGACAGAACTTTCATTTTTTGGGTGAACTATACTTTAAATGAAATGCATAAAATCCCCTGTGAGCAAGAAAACTTTCATCCACGTTTCATGCTACAGTATCTCACAGGTGCTTTCATCTTTTTCACCTGCTTTTCAGGATCAGGAGACCTTGAAAATTAAAAGTCAAGGGCCGTTCTCTTCAGTTCAGGACTTGACAGCAAAATATCAGTTTCAGGTCCTGATAAATGTGATATCGGCTTTCTTTTGAGAGCATCTGGATCTCATCAGAGTTTAATTGTGAGCTGTGAGGGGTCTCGCAGAGCAGACGAGGGCAGCGATTGCAGATAGACGTGCCATTTAAAGGGCCGACGTGTCGTCTGATTTACACACATGAGCCATTGTAACTGCAGACCCAATGACTGCCACAGAACAAAGCAATATCCTTACAGTGCTGACCACAAAGAAGCCAAGAAAGAGAGAGAGGGTCCAAAATAGCACGCAGCCTTTCTTCTAGAAGTAGATAAAGGATCAACTCACTGTCGCTAATAAAAGCCATTAGCCCCAAGGATGCACCTGGATCATGCTGTCGGTTTGTTGTGTGTTCCATCACTGGCTTCCATTTGTCTTGATAACGTCGGCCAGCTGTGACACAGCAGAGATTTCAAATGCACAGGTGATCAAAGTCCAGATGAAAACTGTCAGCTGAAAACTAAAACTCTCTACGCTTCAAATGTGCTTCATTCAATGTTATCTGCTTGTAATGCTGATAGTAAATTAAGGACCTGATGAATGATTGTACTCAGTGACAGACCATTTTAGTCAACTTTATTTTTATCGGAGATGCAAATCGAATATTGGACTTTTCTTAAACATCAACAAAGACTACTCACAAACCATTTTACTTTTGGAGTCGAACATATTCCTAATAAAATCTGCCTTTCAGCTCACCTCAGCTAGTACATGTGTTCGGTCTGATGGTACAGATCTGTATGCCCTAGATATTTTCCTCAAAAGAATTGAGAGATTGAAGGAAAAAATCATTTAGTAATACTTTTAGAGTGAGAGCAGGCAGAAGCCCTAAATAGTCTCCAGGCAGTTTGAAAAGTCGTAGCCTCAACATCAATCAACCTTCAAAAGATATAAGCAGCGACCATCAATCTTTCTGCTCCACAACACCTGACAGTTCTAGAAGTGTGGCCATGACTCTATGTCTCATTATTGCTAACTGTAAACTGTGACACTGCTCTGACTTTCAATTTAGACCTTTCCAACCCTGACATTTCTTTACGTTTCAGCTTTTATGGTTCGGTTAAACTAAACTAAGTCAATGGAAAGAAACCTTGACATTTATTACTTTAGGTGACTAAAAGAGATTAGAAGAGTTGGACTGGGGTCATGTCATGAAAAAATATTATTTCACTGATCTTGCCAAATAAAATAAAAAAAGTGTGATGTACGATGAGAACACACATTTTCCGGAAAAAAATATTTCTTGTGTCTCCAAATACATTTATAGAAAACTAAGTTTCAAAAACGTTCTGATAACAAATTGATACCAACACATTTTCAGATTAAAAATGTAAATTCAGTCGCTGTGAGGTAAAAAGAAAATGGGAGAGATAATACTACTGTTAAACTAAAAAAAATAAGAAAACACTATTATTCCAATCTGTATATAACTAATAATGAGTGCCCATCTGAAGAATAGAAGATTATTTTTTAGAAAGATCTCTGATTATTTCAGTCTAACCTTCAAAGTTTGTGAAGCATCAATAACAACTTAACTAACAGCAATCCAGCAACTCATGAATCATCGTTACTTTTTCATATTCCAAAAACCTGGGAATTATAAGAGGTCATTTGCATATTTATGTTTTAAAGGTACAATAGCACCCCATTTATCAACAATAAACATTATTAGTACATCTTATGGGGAAATTGTTTAATTAAACATGTCTCAGTGTTATCTGTCAAGAATATAAATGATCATATTTTATATTGATCATTTCAATATATGATTTTATAAAAAAGATATGATAAAAACTTTGTCTTTTCCTCTGTCAAAAAGACAAAGTTGCGCAGCATAGACTGTGGCTTGAAGCTGAACAAGGAAAATCTAGTAAGGCATAAAGACCGATTCAATTTTACCTGATACAGATTCAGGGCAAAATTCTATACAACAGTATTTCCTAGCATTGTTTTTGCACACACTTTACACACAGCATCATAAAACACACCTGATATTACAGAGTACATCAAATACAAATTTTTCCTGGCTTTCTTAGAATTTTTTTGTCGTTTCTGCAATTTTACAGTTTTGAATGTATTTCAAAAAATACTTGAAATATCTGAAAAAAGGACCATTCTGTAATATTACAGTTTTTCACATTATTAGTCGAAAATATTTAAAGAATAGCAGAGACATTATGTAAAATGACGTTTTGTTTTGCACTTGTTGTCTGCATAATTTTATAATCTAAATCCTAAAAGAAACTGGTCAAATCTGGTAACAGATGTTACAACTTGTAACAGCTGTTCCCAAAGACTGACGGATGCCCAGTTATTCATCATCTGATACTCAGATAGGTTTGACGTCATGAGGTTTGGTCACCAGACATGTGAGAACTAGTGGCAGGCTTAAAATAACATCAATAAATGCCATGACTAGATAGATTAAAGAAACATTATTTGCAATTTAAAATTGTTATGATTTTTACCTCTCTTTTGCCATCTCAGTTTAAAACTTAAAATTGCAGATGCTTCATGTACTTATCTTTACAAGGGTTTAAGTCAAATTACATCATGATGACATTACCCGCAGAAATGGTATTTTAATCTACATTTACATATTATTATTTACATATTATCATTTCCAGAGTAAAGGATGTCTTTGTTTGTTGTAGTTTGTTATAGGTACTGTATGTTACAGTTCATAGGGACCACTTTTGTAGTATTCTAATAGGAATTTTTGATAATTTTCTGTACTTTTGATAAAAAATGAATGAGATTATTTAATGAATTTATCTCTAAGTAAGTTTTGAAAAAAATATTCAGCTCAACACATTTCTAAAACACTGTGGTCCTGTTATAATGAACATCAGCTGAGACGCAGCACTATAGCCATGATTTTGTGACTGGAATAACAAGTGCAGCGGCGAGGAGATGAATAATATATGAATTCATAATTATTTGAATTGTGTTGTGCTGTTATGGTCTCACTGGATGGCTTCTCTATGATCTCCTCAGCTGCTTAGAGGAAAATAGAAACAGTCCCATGGTGTCCCCACTCACCGAGCTGTCAATTTAGGGACAGTTCTGAGACCGTCTTACACAGAGACTGCAGGAAAACCTCTTCACAGCAGATGGCACGAGGGTACACGCGGGTTTCTTACTTGATGAAATTCAAAGAAATATTCTAAATTGAAATTGAAAGGCTCGGCACAGATGCAAATTGGAAATCTACAGTGTGTGTCAACATCACTTTTGGGAAGTCTATAGATCAACAGACATAAAAGCTTCAAAAACTCAAGAAAAGGAAAAATAGTTTGGTCATAACGTGGAGGAGTAGTAGATACTAAAATATGAATGAATGCAAAAAAATACAATTAATTAAATAAGTATTTATTAACTACAACATCCAATAACAAGTCATCCCTTTTGCACTTCCTCTAAAATCGTAAAATGAACAACCGTGCATATAAAAATGTGTGTGTACATATATACTGTATATATATAGATATATATGGATATTGTGACGCGGAGCTGACCTGCGCTGGATTAGCAGCCGGGCATTAAGGCCGCGTGCACAGAACTCTCGAGGTCCCGGGTCGAGAGGCTACAACAGCTGTTCCCATTTGCCCCAGAGTGGAAGACGGAAGAACAGCAAGGGAAGCAGAGACGAGGACCTTCTATCACAAGCACGGACTGATGATTATTATTTAAGAGCACCCTGAATGATACCTTATGGGACCGTATATTTTATGTTGTTTGTTAAATTCCCCACTGGGGGTGCTTGGGCCGTTGCTCTGTGTCTGTTGTGTTTCTAACCCCGTCACAGTTGGTGGAGAATGCGGGCGATTGAAGGTAGGAGACCGGTAGGAGAAGAGTATTTCAATCCTTGTACTTCCTGTATCTCGGACCGGACGGACACGCTCTCTCACTCGACCGCCCAAGAGGGAGGAACCCGGGGGCGAAGAGGAGAGGCGGAGAGATCGATGGCGTCGAACCAAGGGCTGATCCCGACAGCAGAATGAGCGGACAAGCCGACAGAGAGCCCTACCTAGCTGCCCGACAGAGCTGTCCAGCTGCCAGAGCCTGCTGCTAGCCGCCCGACCCGAGTCACCCAAGTGCGCTGCTTAGCTGCCAGAGTGCGACCCAGCTGCCGGAAGAAGCGGCTCAGCGGGACGAGAGCGCTGCCGAGGACTGGAGTTCTACTTAAGGACCAGCCGGAGATCAAGTCCGTCTTTAAGTCGGCCTTTCAACCAGCCAGCATGGGCTGGGATGTTAGGCCCCATTTCCCCACCCACCCCTACGATTTTCCCGAGGCGCCTACAGGAGCGATTGGCAGACCAGGTTGACACTTGGAGGGGGATGTGACGCTTAGCTGACCTGGGATCAGCGTCACCTGGGCAACAGCACTGATTGGGCTACAATCACGAGCACGGACTGGCGTATTATTATTTAAGAGCACCCAGAATGATACCTTTTGGGACCGTATATTTTATGTTGTATATTAAATTCCCCACTGGGGTTGCTTTCACCGTTGCTCTGTGTCTGCCGTGTCTCTTACCCCATCACAATATATATATATATGCTGTATATACATGCCATCTGCCAGATGTTTTCATGCACAAATGTCAACCTGCTTTTAAAGAGATTGTTCACCTAGTTATGTAATTTCAAACCTGTATGACTTTCTACCTCTGTAGAACACAAATTAAGATATTTTGAAGAATATTGGTAAAACAACATTGGCCCCATTGACTTCCATTGCATGAATACAAAAACACATTTCTCAAAATATCTTCTTTTGTGTTCCAAAGAAGAAACAGTCATTTACAGGTTTTGAATTCATAAATGATGATAGAAACTAAATTTTTATATAGATTTTTTTGATTGTTTAACTATCCGTACAAAGGACAAAGTATGCACTTTATGCAAAGCTTTTGGATGATTTGAGCCTCTCTAGATGAGACATAACATAATTATCAATGGAATCAACATAAAATTCACTACCATTAAAAAGCGCAATGATTGCCCATGGAGCACAAAAATCCTTAACATAAAGAGAAATCTACGAGGTGTGATTAGATGCTGAATTTTAATAATGTTAGCAACTTGTCTAGATGGCCACTTGATTTTACAGATAAGAGACGCTCTAATCAAACTCATATAACACCTATGTCTGCGTTTTCCGCGCGGGTGCTTGTGTTTGCTGTGCCCGCGAGCCTGGCCTGAACTAAGAAGAGGGGCAAATGATGGCCTACACGCCACTTAAACCAAGAACCAGGGGTGTGAAAGCTCTGGGTCAACAAACATGTTGAGGCACTCTGTGCCAGATGGTGTTCAATTCAGCCTGCTTCACCCATGCAGCCACTGCTGAGTACAGAAAATGAGGTCAGGCCTCCAAGAGACCCGCAAGCTTCAGGGAACTCAGTACAGATCCGTGTGTGTCCGAGTTCATTCACAAACCCTTTTTAAGCTTGGAAAGGTCAACGGGGGGCGCCGTTTAGAGGCCTCCTGACTATGAGCTGTCGGAGGTTTTATGTCTTAGTGTTCGCCAGAAGTAACAGGTGTGTCGAGAAATAACATGTTTTCAAAATATCAATTTAACAGAACATTATGAACCTGAAAAGCATTGTTGCAGCCAAGATATTTTTCAATGTAAGGACAACATGACTAAATTGGTTTAACGTCTTTCCATATGGACATGTATGATTTTTTTGCAATAGAATAGTTTTCATTATGCAGTGGGATTAAAAATATGTAAACATTATGACCTATGACAGATAAACACTACGAATAGACATCAAAGTGTATTTACAATTTACAAAAAAACCTAAACATGCGTTTTTCAATCTGTTAACATGTGTCTCAAAACAAATCACATTCAATATATATCTTCAATTGTAAATCGTAAATCCTTTTGATGGCTTTTTGTTTTTTACAGATGCCATTATATTAACAATACACAAAAATCAACCATTAGCAAGGATTTAAAGCTAGATTACATACCATTACTCCTGACGTCAAACAACTTGATAGAGCAAAAGTCTTCAAAAGACAGATGTCACCTCATGGGTCAGGAGTGTTTCTTTTTTTTTCTCTGGGCTTCTCAAGGTCTTTTGAGCTTGAGCTAAACACCAGGACATACAAATACAGGCCACGTCAGCACCGTCCACCCCACCTCACTTTTGTCCTTATTCGGCCTGTTCTCTGTGCAGTGAACGATAGATATCATGAAGGTTTATATTTGTTAGCAGATGTAGCTTCACAGGCTATTACTCACCGTGACAGCTACTTATACCTTCAGGGCTATTGAGGAGACACAGCGTTTGTCTTTACGCCAGTCCTACACTGTCATTATGGCTGTGGTCCATTTTCCACTTATGCACCACAGAACAATAAACATGCAATAAAACAAGGACGTAAATCAACTGCTCATAGACAGGGAAACCTGTAGCATGTAACTGGGACATCACTTCAATTTAAAGTAACTTTGTTCTTCATCACCAGGGACTTGAGAAAGTGGACAATGGCTTTCTAAAAATAGAATTTCAGTCAATGATAAATAATTATGACTTCTTTTCTTGCTTGTAATTTGGTTTTATCAAAAACATCATTACGCATCATGAATATTTGCTGACTGAGACTGTGAGGCATACACATTTCTACATTTTGTCCAAAAGCTACCAATAAGTTCATTATGATTCAGTATTTTCCTTAATGATATGACTATTATAGCCACAACAAGACAAAATACTTAATAGGCATATTTCGTTTTGGTCTAAATTTTTCCTAAACTTTTGTTTCCAGATTTCTTCCAGATGATTTTTGACACCAAGTCATACAAGCTTGATGTCTTCAGAATTTGTTTCTTTTTTACGAGGCTTCTATTTTGTATAAATTTGTAAAAGGCAATTCAATACAATCTCATAGAAATTCCTCATGGAAACTATTTTACAAGGGGACTAATTCGGATGAATGTGGACAATCTTATCAGACGTTTTAGTATATTTGCTTAAGCGCCAGTCTAATGCCATTCATATGTTTTTGGTTGATTCACATTGTTGAAATTCATATTAAATAGCCACCTCGTAAAATATTTAAGAATTCCTTTGAGATCAGATTGGAATTTTACAAAAAATGTATGATTTGTAGAAAAGCACTAATAAAGCTCCACCCATAAACCTGACTTTCACTGACGTTAAAGCTAATTGTACAAAAACATACAAATGTGATACAAAATATGTATTAATATAAATTAGCCATCTCATGAAGCAGTTATGAAATGGCAAAAGATTGTTTTGGGCATAGGACACTATTCTCTGTACATAAATACCACAGCCTTATGCTAATTTTTAAATGTAAAAATGTCACCCACTTGGCCAGGACCACTGGTAAAAATATACTTGGCCCAGATAAAAAAATGTATAGACGCGCTCCCTCAGGCCCAATGACTAGGCATACAGCAAGCCCCAAGACAACTCTGTGCCTCCAACGACATTGACCCCCCACTACGGGTCACAGATTCCCCCAGCAAAAGCAATAAGAACGCACTTACCCAAGTGTGGTCATGGTGACAATGGTATACCAGAAGGAAGCTGGAATGCTAGTGAATTTACTGGAGCTGGATCCTTTTTCTGCATAAAACATGACCGTGGCGAAGATGATGATGGCCATGGTAAGTGAGAAGAGGAGAAAGCCGAGCTCAGAGGCGCAGCTCTTTAGCGTGTATCCCAGAATCCTCAGCCCTTGGGAATGGCGGGAAAACTTGAAGATGCGAAAGACACGAAAGACTCGCAGGGTGACGAATGCACCGCTCACGTCTTCATTGTTGGTCATCACCAGGCCGATGTAGTAGGGCAGGATGGCCACCACGTCAATGATGCTCATCACACTTCGCATGAAACGGTAGCGACTGGGTGCAGCGAAGAGGCGCATGAGGTACTCCACGGTGAAGATCATTACGCAGGCTGTGTCCATGCAGAAGAAGGCCACGGTGTAACGTTCCCCGCACGGCACATCTTTTTGGTTTGGCGTGGAACCGCACGGGACCGTTTCCACCACGTTTGTGATGACAGAAATGGCAATGAAGAAACCAGTCACGTAGTAGAACACCAATGCCATGGTGCTGGTGTGGGGGTTCTCGAAGGCTCGCCACATGGTCTCTCGAAAGTTCATGTTGGGCAGTTTGAGGTCTTTGTTCTCCTCCTGGTCATCCATCAGTCGCTCAGCATTTTCCCGCTTACGGTCCTTGTACTCTTCGTAACAGCAGTCGCCGATAATCTCAGGAATGATGCCGAAAAATGCAAGCTCCTCGTCATAGGCTGAGATGCACTCGTATCGAGGATAGTGCAGCTTCCCCGTGCGGTAAAAGTTGAGGACACTTCGAAAGGAATCTGGGTCTCTGTCAAAAAAGTACTCCTTGGTCTCCTCATTATAAAAGAACTCCTTCTCGGTACTACCGAGAAGCGTGTCCGGGTAGCGGTCAAGCGTAGTCCTCCAGGTTTGAAAACGGCGCCCGCTGACATTCAGGACGATGAGCTCATCTTGCCTCTTGCTTTGATCCCTGGGTGCCACGGGCATAGGGCAGTTTGCGACTGGCATCCACCCAATGGCAGCTGCTCGGGCGAAGGGAAGCCATGCCGCAACTCCAGCTGCCATGGTGACTCGAACTTAGGGGCTGTGGTCAGTTGCGCCACCGTCAAATGAACCTCGCTCTAAAATGAGCCATCATCTTTGGGAGAGAGAAATCATACAAAAATAAGTCAAACTGCAGGATGTCCGGGTTTAAACACTCTGTTTAAACTGCTGTTTAAACACTCTCAATGTGAACTCTTGTTATTTCTGCACCCATTAATCGCACTGCAATCTGTTTGTTTCAACACATGCCTAAACAATGGCATGAATCGTGACATTATCCAAATAACAACACATATATTTTAGATTTCATTTGAAAGCTAGAAATGAATCGTATCTCATTAAATCAACTAGTAGTATTTTGTGATGTGTTTAGCACATTGCAGGTATTTTAAGAATTTTCAGCATTATTGTTTTAAAACTCTAACATGTTCTCCCATCATTATATTAATATTACAGTGTATTAGTGCTACACTTTTAAAAAGGTTGTTTCTTCAAAAAAATGACTTAATTGTCATAACATGATTAATAATATATAAGATGAAACCACACAGTTTGTTTATTAGGTACTTGAAGAAAATACCTATTTAGTCTACCATAAATCATATTTCATTCATAAGGTTGTCAAACAGTGTACAAAATCTGCATTCAATTTTGGTTGTTATATATTTTTTATGAAATTATGTCAAATATATTGTCGTTACAATGTAGTAACTATTATATTAATTAACTTAATTAACATTGAGAAAAATGTATGATGTTATTTTAATGCACAAATATTTAAAAGAGGCAGTTCACCTTCAAAATGAAAATGATGCCATCATTTACACAGCCAGTACGACTTACTTTCTGCAGTACACAAAAAAAGATATTTAGAAAAATGTTGTTGAACCAACAGCACAGCCCCCCATTCACTATGATTGTAACCAATGCAAACGGATGGGTGGCTATTAACAACAATCTTCAAAATATCTTCTTTTGTGTTCTGCAGAATATACTCATACAGGTTTGAAATGACAAGAGGGGGAGTAAATGAAGACATAATTTTCATTTTGAAGGTGAACTGCTCCTTTAAAGGACGTAAATATATTATTGCTATATTGTACAAATGTAATTAACAAAAAAACTAGTAAATAAGAGGCAGCTTGCTGAACTTGATCTTTATAAAAGCCTCATGTGCAGTGACTGGATGAGCTACCTGTTGAGTCATGCGCTGTGAGAAGTCAAATGTGCAGTTGTTCGCCTTTCTTTAAAATTAAAATCTACATGAAACCTTCAAAAACTACGACAAATGACAATCAGGTTATTCGATCATTTTATAAAATGTTTTGACATACTGGTATAATCAAGGGTAGTCATCGTCTATAGGGTAAGTTTATATAATATATAGTGCAGTAAAACATTAACAGTTTGGTATAGTAAATGAAGAAAGAAAGCCTTATTTCTATACGACACTTAAATGTAGCCGCTCTTTAGACGCATCGAGTTAAGTCACGTCAATAAAACCGCAATTGTCTCGTGCTTTGAAACATGACCGTTAACTACAACAGCAGTAAATAATATTGTTTTCCTGACAGGATGCGACCGCTGCTGCTTAACGTAAAGCCCGTTATACTTACCTAAAAGTCCGCGGTGTAAAACTGGATCAGCCTGTGATAGTAATTCCGCCTGGCAATGAACACTTGCGTGTTATCCAGCGGATCTGTGCGCAAACTGATCGATCAACACATCCAGCTGAACCAAAGCGATGCTCTCCGAATGAAACATGACATTCTCACATCAGTCTCTCCATCAGCAGCAGGCAGCACAACCTACAGACTGACTGAAGACTCAAACTCCACATACACCTGACAGCACAGTAACTCTCTCTCTCTCTCTCTCTCTCTCTCTCATACAGCACACTCTCCCATTCTCTCAATCACTAACTCACTCTAGACCTCACTTTCTTTTTCACTTTTTCTTCCTCACTTTTAAACATTCAATGGATCAACTATATATATAATTTATATAAAATATATGTTATAGTTAAATATAAAACTGTAACATTCCATTCCATTCCATTTTCTACCGCTTATACGAACTACCTCGGGTCACGGGGAGCCTGTGCCTATGTCAGGAGTCATCGGGCATCAAGGCAGGATACACCCTGGATGGAGTGCCAACCCATCACAGGGCTAAAACTGTAACATGTGAAACAAATATATTGTGTGAGTGGAGTCATATAGATGTATTCATATATACCAAAATATTGGTGACATCATCTAACACTCAAGGGCGTATCAACATTTATACAATAAAATGCTCTTGTGAAGTTAGACTGTAATTTAAACGATTTAACCTAAAGCTTTTACTTACCTGCCATTTCATGTCTTCATGTCAAACTGTTGGACATAAGCAAGGTGACGCTGGGTCAAAGTGACAGTAAATTTCACTTATTTTCCTCAAAGGCTCTTCTTGGCACTGCGGTTCTGTTTCTTCCTAAAACTGCAGTGTTGCATATTGTGGATATGAATGTAGCAGTCTTGCTGACCAGAAGAAAGGAAAGAAGAAAGGTTCTTCCAGTGTATGTGTTATTACAAATCATTTTAAATAAAGTGACTCGCTGTCCTGTGATGCAATCTGTCCTTACTCTACACAGTTTCTAAAGGAAATGTAAAACTTTAACACCACTGTGATGTTGATGGTTGCCAGAGTGTTTCTATTTAAGTTAGTGTGAGTGTGTTTCGGGTGGTTACTACTGCATGTAGTGTTTGGCTTATGTCAACAGATGTCAAAAAGAAAACCTTTTTTCTTTTTTTAAGACAGAACAAAGAAGAATAGAAAGTAGACATAGATTGCAGGTAACAATAAGAACTACAGAACATTTTGAAAGAAAACACGCAAAAAAAGACTATAAAAAAGAAATCGAACTTGGTCCCTTGTGTTGCGGACTCTTTTTTGCCGCAAAAGTCAGAGCATGGAACTGAGTTTTATGTTTTGTCGCTTATAACAAATTATGATTTTCCGCTTTTCTTTGTTTGCTTTAATGTTCATTTTTTTGACATTTCATGACTGAATTTGTTAGTGAGTCTTGTTTCTGCATACCGTGACATATGATTCAAGGACAAGAATATGATCAACTTTAATCTGTATTGAAAATTAATTGTGTCTCATTTTGACACATATTTGATACAGAAAATGCATTCTAAAAACACCACATGGTAAAGCGCACGTTTCGCATATAAATACTAGACTTGGGCCTGAAATTTGACAATCATTAATTTGAAGCAGCGAGACCGGCAATTATGTGCTGAGCAGTTTTCCACAAGCATTAGTTTCTCTCACTGCGAGGCCTAATGAGGCAAGGCTTTATGTGACAAAAGATCCAAACCCAAATTTGGTAAACCCTCGCAGTGTCCCTTCACAAAAGCATCTCTTTATTTGAGTGGATCAAAGCTGCTCAGCCGCAACACTAATGAATTATTGACCTCTAAGAGAGGTCTGCTCTCGGTGGATATGAGGGGCATACTGATAAAGTCATCATTAAGTGTTCAGGGCTGTGCATTGAATCTCTTCTCAGTTCTTACGGAATAATCTCTCAGCTTTCGCTTTTCATCACGTTGTATGTAGGCATAGCAATTCTGCTCTTTCAGGCTATGACAAAGGCAAAATCTGAGGGCGGATGTAACATAAAGCTTCAACCTTGCTGAAGAGAAAAGCAGAAACCCCTGTCGAACAGTTTATAAACTCATGGAGGACAGTTATGAATAAATTTGGAAGGATTAGAACAAATGTTTTTATTCTCTGAACATGTTCAGTGAAAAAGTACAGTCACAATATTTAAAGAGGTAGTTTTAGTTCCTGGACGTCATTCACTACCATAGTAGAAAGAATTGAATGTACTTTGTTGTTGTTGTTCTGTTGAACACAAAATGAGATATTTAAAAAAAATCTACGAAAGCAAACATTTTTCGGGCACCTTTGACTGCCATTTAAATTTTTCCTGCTATAAAGTTAATGATGTCCCAGAACTGAAAAAATATATGTTTATCAAATATCTTTATTTGTGTCCAGCAGAACAAAGTCCTTTGTACAGGTTTGGAACAACTGAGTAAATTATGACAGAATTTTCATGTTTGGGTGAACCTTTAAAGTCTGTAAGGCAAGTACACCATAGAGTACTGTATACTGTGCAATATGTAAAGCATTAAGTCATTGAAGTTGTAGTCATTGAAGCATTACTCATATTCTACAACAAAACATATGTGACCTGTAAAATATTTTTTTTCAGGTCTGACTACTTTTTTAGGCTGTTGTATATTTTGATATTTTGTCTTATGTATGTTATTTGCTCTATGTAAGCTGGATGGCCTACAGTAAGTGACATTAACTTATTAGAATACAAATTCATGAGACATTTTAGATGGGACAAAATTAAGCAGTAAAATCACAGAGTTTAGAAAAATTATGTTTTTTGGGGGGATCAGCAGATCTCTCTCTCCTCCTTTTATCACCTGAAGGCCTGCTTGATATTTCTTTCTGTGTGAGACATCAGCCGTATCAGTCATTACTTAGCCTACCTTTTTAATATTATTAACTGTATAACCCATAGCCTATTTAAAAGACGAAAAAGTCATAATTTCACCATCCCCCTTTTATAGCATTAACTTTAGTTACACATTTCAAGGGTTCAATTTTCTGAAATGTGACTTGGAAAAGAGAGTAGGAATACCTGTGGAACACAGAAGAATAATATAAAAACGATAAAATGAAACCAACATATGTATCATACATGTTTTATTTGTTAAGGTATTAATTTGATTGTGTGTCTGTCTCTGTCATTGGTTGTAAGGTGTTATCAAATTCAGAGGCGTTTTTGCGATTCAAACGGAGGGGGCCAGATTTTTTAACGAAGTCAGTTTCGCATGTGTAGCCCAGAAAAAAAATGGCAAGTACAAAATGAGCAACCAGACTAAATGTTTCAGTTAATTCGATTTGTTTTACAATATTACATTTAAAGCGGCCCTGTAATGATGTGTCATGCATTCTGACTTCTTTTCAATGTTAAACGTGGTGTCTTCTCATGCTTAACATGGTCAACTTTTCAAGAAACGAGTTGGGGGTATTATGTAGTATCTATGTCCTCGATACACTCCCCCAGCGATCGCAGAGGTATCGGAAAGTTTTTTTCGAACATATAAAACTTTTTCGCAACAACTTTTTTTAGTCCCTTATAGGACAATTCTCCTGGAAAAGCACGCTGCACGGGCACAGGAGAGCAGGAGAAGGAGCATGTGCAGACGTCACTTTCACTCGTAAGCAGGATAGAGAGACAGAGCATAGTTTTGAAAAGTTAAGGTGTTGGTTTGTTCACTGCATTTGGGTGATGAATGTTATATAAACTGTGGATATTGCTGGATTTGGAGATCGTTTGAAACTGATATATGGAGCCGTCCCAGCGCTAAATGATGCCGGACATGAACCACATGCGGTGAGTGAAGATGCGGGTCAACTCTTCTCAACCTTCTCCTCTCTTCTATGTACACCTCCACCTCCCGTCAATACCTCACTGACTGCTGATGACTTTGCCGACTTCTTTACTGATAAAGGCAAATCTCAACTCAACGCATCCCTGATCCCTCTCTTACCCCTTGCTATCTGCAACTCTCTTCTTTCTCTCCACTCTCAGAGACTGATGTCTCCAAAATTCTCCTTTCCACCCGGCCTACTACCTGTCCCCTCGAACCCGATCCCTTTCCACCTCCGCCAGTCTCTACTACCTCAACTCGCACACATTATAAACACCTACATCACCAATGCTACTGTACCCACCTCATTTAAACAAGTACTGGTAACACCTTTACTCAAGAAACCAACACTTGAGCCATCAGTGGTCAACAACTACAGACCGATCTTACTACTGCCTTTCCTTTCCAAGTCCCTCAAAAGGCTAGTATTTAACCAACTCACTGCCCATCTCTCACAGCAAGACATTCCACGCTCTCCAAACTGGGCATCTCTAGAACTACACTCAACTGGTTTGACTCTTTCCTCACAGGCAGATCCTTTTAAAGTATCCTGGAGAGGCGAGGCATCCAGATCTCCCCAGCTGACAACTGGAATTCCTCAGGGATCAGTTCTTGCTCCTCTCCTCTTTTCTATATATATACATGGGTTCTCATAGCATTTTTATGCAGGTGAAACACAGCTTTACTTCTCTATTCAACAAGATGACCCCTCCATCTCTGCTTGTGTCTCTGCCTGCCTTCAGGACATCTCTTCTTGGAGCATCACCTACAACTCAACCTCTCCAAGACAGAACTCCTGTTTATACCGGCCCACCCATCAATTGAACACACCTTACCATTCAGCTCGGTTCCTCAAATATAACACCCACCAAGACTGTGAGGAACCTGGGGGTGATGCTCGATGAACAGCTGAAATTCACCTCCCACATCGCAGCAACCACTCAAACTTTCAGGTATATGCTCTTCAACATCAGGAAAACCAGGCCGTTCCTGTCGGAACATGCATCTCCAAGCTCTGGTCATATCAAGACTGGACAACTGCAATTCTCTCCTTGCCGTCAATCCAGTCAAGACCTTGCAAATGATCCAGAATTCAGCTGAATTCAGAATTCACCACATATTACATTATATTTTTTGGTTCATAATTGAAGGAATTTCAAACAAGACTACAAAACCACAAAAAATTGTGACATTTAACGAAAGAAATTTATTCTCAAAATACACCAGACTGATGAATTTAACTTTTAAATGTATATACTTTTCTTACTGGGGAGAAGATTCATAAATAAGATGGTGCTGTCATTTTACTGGTAAAAAACAGTTCTCTGAAAAATACAACTGATAGGATTTCCTTAATTTGTTGTGTTATTTGCGATAGTTTGTGCAAACAGTTTAATTTAAAATGACCAAAAAATACCCCTACACCAATCATATCATTGCACCAATGTAAGCATTTCAATCAGGCAAAACAATGTATCACACTCATAATGTATATTATTGATCAACAAACACAGCAGACAGAGATGCACTCAGAAGACCAAACGGCACTGTAAAGGAGCAGCCTACATCTGCTTAACTGCTTTCTGTCTCACAGTTAACCAAAAGTGGGGAAATTAACTGGGTAACTCAGAACATTTAACAACCCCAGATGATCGACAGATTGAGGTTAAGCTATAATCGCTATAATCAAAAAATTGTACAATTAAAAATAAATGTTCTACTCCATTAAGATACATACAGTGTGAGCTATATTTTAAACGAAATGTAAGATTGACCAACAGAACAAACTGATAAGATTATATACAGTTGAAAGAAAAAGTATGTGAACCCTTTGGGCTCACTTGGATTTCTTCATAAATTGGTCATAAAATGTGTTCTGATCTTCATCTAAGTCACAACAATAGAGAAACACAGTCTGCTTAAACTAATACCGCACAAACATTATACGTTTTCATGTTTTTATTGAACACAACATGTAAACATTCATAGTGCAGGGTGGAAAAAGTATGTGAAACCCTAGGCTAATGACTTCTCCAAGAGCTAATTGGAGCCAGGAGTCAGCCAACCTGGGGTCCAATCAATGTGATGAGATTGGATGTGTTGATTAAAGCTGGCCTGTCCAATAAAAAACACACACCAGTTTTGAGTTTGCTGTACTGAAGAAGCGTTGTCTGATGTGAACCATGCCTCGTACAAAAGAGCTCTCAGAAGACCTACGATCAAGAATTGTTGATTTTCATAAAGCTGGAAAGGGCTACAAAAGTATATCTAAAAGCCTTGATGTCCATGTGTCCACGGTAAGACCGATTGTCTACAAATGGAGAAAGTTCAGCACTGTTGCTATACTCCCTAGGCGTGGTTGTCCGTAAAGATGACTGCAAAAGCACAGCGCAGAATGCTCAGTGAGGTGAAGAAGAATCCTAGAGTGTCAGCTAAACACTTACAGAAATCTCTGGCACATGCTAACATTTTTGTTGACAAATCTACAATAAGGAAAACATTAAACAAGAATGGACTTCATGGGAGGACACCACGGAGGAAGCCACTGCTGTCCAAAAAAAAACATTGCAGCACGTTTGAAGTTTGCAAAAGTTGTTCCACAGCACTACTGGCAAACATTCTGTGGACAGATGAAACCAAAATTGAGTTGTTTGGAAAGAACACACAACGCTATGTGTGGAGAACAAAAGGCACAGCACACCAACATCAAAACCTCATCCCAACTGTGAAATATGGTGGAGGGGGCATCATGGTTTGGGGCTACTTTGCTGCCTCAGGCCCTGGACGGATTACTGTCATCGATGGAAAAATGAATTCCAAAGTTTATCAAGACATTTTGCAGGAAAACTTAAGACCATCTGTCCGCCAACTGAAGCTTAACAGAGGATGGACGATGCAACAGGACAACGACCCAAAGCATAGAAGTAAATCAACAACAGAATGGCTTCAACAGAAGAAAATACGCCTTCTGGAGTGGCCCAGTCAGAGTCCTGACCTCAACCCGATTGAGATGCTGTGGCATGACCTCAAGAGAGCGATTCACACCAGACATCCCAAGAATATTGCTGAACTGAAACACTTTTGTAAGAGGAATGGTCCAAAATTTCTCCTGACCGTTGTGCTGGTCTGATCTGCAACTATAGGAAACGTTTGGTTGAGGTTATTGCTGCCAAAGGAGAGTCAAAAAGTTATTAAACCAAAAGGTTCACATACTTTTTCCACCCTGCACTATGAATGTTTACATGTTGTGTTCAATAAAAACATCGAAACGTATAATGTATGTGCGGTATTAGTTTAAGCAGACTGTGTTTCTCTATTGTTGTGACTTAGATGAAGATCAGAACACATTTTATGACCAATTTATGAAGAAATTCAAGTAAGCCCAAAGGGTTCACATACTTTTTCTTTCAACTGTATACTGTTTTATAGTTCAAAATTGACCCTGATGTCATGCAGAACATCACAATATCAAATATATGAATAGTTCTAAAAATAAGGATTCATCAGTTTTATAAATTTTACCCGCAGTCTAATTACAGTAACATAATGATGCATTAAAGAAACGGAATGATATCTGACACCATGTTTACCCAGTAAAAAAGTCCTAGTAGTAAAATAGTAAAAGTAGTAAGGCTTAAGATGATCAATCATCCATCCACATGAGATAACACCTTTGACCTTTGTTTTAGCGCCCACAATTCTAAACCATTATGTTTAAATTGGGTTTGACATTCAGTGGGTAATATGGGTTTAAAAGGCCAAAGAACATAAAGATAAACTATGTATTTTGAAAACTCCCAGATATGCACTTTAGGAGACATCCAGAGGGAGAAAAAAATATTTATTGGAGTTTCTGAATATGCCTCTGTAATGTTGTCATTATTTTCACACATTCCGATTGAAATAATGTAGGAAGAATGCTCACGAATATAAAATCATCGATTAGACCTTGACTTTTACCCATTGGTAGAAGTTAAATCCAGCTGCAGCTTTCTGATATTTCCTGACAGTTTTCTGATTGGACAGGTGGAGATTCAGACCGCATAATCCAATTTTTGACACATTCCTCATGGATTTGTTGGTAATCCACCTGAATCAGTTTTGGTCACAATCACTTCTTGAAGCGAACTGCCCTTCATGGAAACAAACAGGCTTACTTTGAGACATGTGCTTGTATACCTTTTTATATTCTCCACCATAGAGGTGCGGTACATATGTTATTTTATAGCTCATCCAATTAAAATTATATCATTCAATTGTACCCATACACCAAAAAATGACTAACAACATTCCGAAACAAAGAATATTTCATATTCCATAACTCTCTAAACTTGATGATTGCCTGTTATCTTTGTTTTATGTTCCCAGATATGAGAAGCAATTCATAGACCATATTTCATTTGAAATGAGATGTACCTCTTTTTTACCTATTATATGCCTATTATCTGATCAATATCAACTGACAACAACTGAAATCTTCAATGAATGGACAAGCAAGCTTTTTATACCTGCAATTAGGGCAATGGAAGATAATACAGCACAATACAGAACACAATGGGACATTTTATTAGGTAGAGACAATACATGGAAATGATGATGCTTGTTATAATTTCAAAGCAGAAGGTTACCTCTCTCTGACTGTGATGATTCAGACATCAGACGATAGACATTTGTCAAGATATGGCCAGCTTCAGCTTGACTAGCCTGCATTGCTTAAAATTGGCATCTTAAAACAGAATTCATATATTGAATGCAGGGATAGAATTATTATTGTTAAATTTCACAAATGTTAAAACATTAACCCACATGCAAATACTATTGTCTATTCAATTCAAGCTTATTTTTTTAGCACTTTTTTTAATGTGGCAAAGCAGATTTATATGAAAAAAAATGTTGAGTGTATAGAATGTTAAATGTATAATAATAGTTCTTACACTAAAGATTATTAGAATTTCTAAAAGCTACTACAGTATTGTTAGGATTGAGTTGTGTTTGTTTGGGTGTGTTGGTTTCTTTTCCTTTGTGACAGGTTCTCTGATTGGAGCGCACCTGATGCTCATCATGGCGGTTACTTAAACCTGTTATTGTTAGGTTATTGATTCATTTGATTATTGTTATGGCTGTATTTTGTTGTAATAAATGTTCCCTTTCTGTCGGTCTCTCGACGTTGTGTCGAGAACGACAGATGGGGTTCGCCCTTGAGAACCAATCAACTCTGACTACTATAGAAAAGGCCAATGAAATTTGGCGAATGCAATTTGCATGCCGGGCTCCGCCCCCGGAAATCCGGTATAAAAGGAGGCCGGCGTGCAGCATTCACTTACCTTTTGTTCTTCAGAGCCATCGCTCATGAGTACAACTCAGGATTCAATCCTCTACAACTACACGCTGGTGCTACGACGTGTTACAGCGGATCGTCCCTTTCTGCAGCGACCTTCCCCTGGGCGTCTCGGCGGTTCCGGAGGTGTTAGAGATTTTTTCTAAAAGTCCTTTTCAGGACTGACTGAGCATTCTCCAGCGCGGCATGTCCCGCTGTTCTCTTGGGTGCGGCACCCTCATCGAGGAGGGGGATGGACACGATCGCTGCATTAGGTGTCTGGGCGTCCAGCACACTGAAGCAGCGTTCGTTGACACATCTGCCTGCACTGCGGGCAGATTGTCATTCAGAAGTTGCGGTCACGGGTGGCTGTCTTCCTACGGGAACCAGCCACCATTTCGTCTGCTACCCGGGCTGTGACATCTGTGGCTACGGCCCCGATGACCACCCACGTTAGCAGCGTTAGTGATACGGGGAACTCTGCGAACGTAAACCCGCCAGCCAAGTGCTCACGGGCCGATCGCACCCCGATTCGCTCTTCTGAACGTTCCCCAACCGGCGGTGGCATACCGTCCGGATCCTCACGCACACACTCGGAAACGATGTGTGACGTAGATGAGATGTCGCTCGCAGCATCGGAGGGAGACTGGCATCCGACTCTGCCGAATCCAAACTCCACCCCCAGCGGTCGAGTTCAGGAGGAAGCAGAAGTGATGTCATCCGTGCTAACCCGGGGATACGTGGTTCCCGAGGTCGGTGCGCGGTGCAAACCGCGCCCACCCCGGGTGCCATGTTTTTCCCGGAGGTGCATGAGGAGCTGTGTAAAACTTGGAACGCTCCTCTCACGGACCGTTCCAGTGAAACCAGCTCCGGCTCCCTTACTTCCCTCGATGGTGAGGCAGCCAAGGACTGCGTCGAGATCCCCCGGGTGGAACGTCCGCCTGCGGTGCACCTGTGCCGCGGACGGCTACCACCTGGGGGGGGATCGACCACTCCTACCGTCCAAAGCACGTAAGACTTCGGCATCACTGGTGTCGAAAGTTTGCGATGTTGCGGGCCAGGCTGCCTCCTCTCTCTATGCCTTGGCCATCCTGCAGGTCCGCCAGGCCAGGGCGTTGAGAGGGCTCCACGAGGGTAAGGCCGACCCGGGTATAATGCAGGATCTCCGTGCCACCGCTGACAGCGCTCTACGGGCGACTAAGGCGGCGGCACGGGCCCTGGGTCGGACGATGTCCACGGTAGTGGTCCAGGAGAGACACCCCCGGCTATACCTTGTGCAGAAGAGTGACAGCAAGGAAGTCCGCTTTCTTGATGCACTCATCTCGCAGGGTGGGTTGTTGGTAACACCGTCGAGGACTGCGCTCAGCAGTTTTTTGACGGCGAAGCAGACAGTGGCAATTAACCACATTTTTTTCACGCCGCGACTCGGCCGCCTACAGGCCTCCGAGATCTCACGTGACGTCTGCTTCCCTGCAACCCAGGACCCTTTCGACATCGGCTCCGGTTCCTGTGCCCCCACAGGCGGCACCCCGGAAGCAGAGGTCGAGGGGGAAACCTCCACCCCGTCAGCAACCTCCTCGCGAGAAGGGACACTGACGGGAAGACCCCAGGGAGAACAACATCGGGCCCGAACCTTCACAGCCACGGCTCTGATCGGTCGGTACGGGACGACTCCTGCCTCGTCACCAAAGCCGGGCCCTTGTTAGGGCTTGGCGCCCACTTACTCACTGAGTTTTCTGTTCTCCCCGGGTTTACTTGCAGCCGATCGCACACTCCACTGGACTGTGCTCGGCGAACCGACCTCACACCCTGGCGAGGCGTGAGGTCGTACACATATACGACAGCCGTCACCACTCTCAAACCGACAGTGCGTGCCGTTGTCCCGCCAGGCAGGTAAGCAGGCGGAGCAAAAACCTTCCCTCCGGGGACTCCCCGCGACATGGTTAGCTCCGCCAGCCGACGAACCACCCCCCGTGGGAATGATGAAGCAGACCGTCCCCTTGGTCACCCTGTCACAGTCCCTGGGAGCTCGAGAGCTGCCCACACTGTCTCGCTGGCTAATGAGGGCGGTCCGTCTTGGTTACTCGATCCAGTTCGCCAGAGACTCACCCAAGTTTCGGGGCATCATCTCTCCCTCTGTCAGAGGCAGGGACGCCTCCGTACTTCGGGTAGAGGTCACCACCCTTCTGGCAAAACAGGCATCGAGTTCGTCCCTCAAAACCAAGATGTTCAGTGGGTCACCACCCGCACTTCATCGTTCCCAAGAAAGACGGCGGGTTGCCCCCAAAGGCTGCGTACCCTGAACAGAGCACCTTCACAAGCTGCCATTCAGGGTGCTCACACAGAGGCGCGTCCTGACATCTATGAGGTGTCAGGATTGGTTCGTGGCAATCGACCTGAAGGACGCTTACTTTCATGTCTCGATCCTCCTCGACACCGGCCGTTCCCACGGTTCGCGTGCGAGAGGCGGGCATATCAGTACAGAGTCCTCCCTTTCGGTCTGTCCCTGACCGCCCTTTCTCCCTGAGAGGAGGAAGGCGAGCGGGTACTAAACTATCTCAGCGACTGGCCTATCTTGGCACACTCGCGAGATCTGTTATGTACACAAAGGGACCTGGTGCTCCGGCACCTAGGTCGATTGGGACTCCAGGTCAACCAAGAGAGGGGCAAGCTCTCCCCAGTGCAGAGCATCCTCTTTCTTGGTATGGAACTCAGCTCTGTCACCATGTCGGCACACCTGTCCGCAGTTGTGCCCAACCAGTGTTGAACTGTCTGAAATGAACATTTTAGGCAGACAGCGGTCCCCCTGAAACAATTCAGAGGCTCCTGGGACACATGGCGTCCTCGCGGGCTAATACCCCTCGAGTTGATGCACATGACACCGCTCCAACACTGGTTTCAGAGTCGAGTTCCGAGGAGAGCGTGGCACACCGGCAGCAGGCGCATGGTGATGCCGCCCTGCTGCCGACGCACCATAACCCCTAGTCTTTATGACTTTTTCGACGGACTCAGGTCCCTCTGAGCAGGTTATGAGGCAGGTCGTGGTGACGACTGAAGTCTCCCTGCAGGGGTGCGGTGTAGTGTGCAACGGGCACGCAGGTGGGGTGTTGGACGAACCCCCGCCTGCGCTGGCATATCAATTGCCAAGAGTTGTGGGCTATGCTACTTGCACTGAGCAGGCTACGGCCTCTCGTGCGAGACATGCACGTGCTGTTCCGAGGACAGCACTATAGCTGTAGCGAATACAGATCGTCAGGGTGGCGTTCGCACACAGCAGCTAAACACAACTTGCTCGACGCCTCCTCCGGTGGAGTCAACAGGTGACTCGTTCCCTGCAGGCCACACACCCCGGGCAAACTGAACTAGACAGCCGACGTGCTTTCTCGCCAGTTTATGCCTCGTGGAGAGTGGCGACTCCACCCCCGTGCAGTCCAGCTCATTTGGAGGCTGTTCGGGTAGGCCCAGGTAAAACCTGTTCACCTCCCGTAACACCACCATTTGCCCGCTTGATAGTCCCTGCCCTCGGCACGGATATCCTTGCGCACAGCTGGCCGCGGGATGGGCGGAAGCACACCTTCCCCCCCCCAGGAGCCTTCTTGTACAGACTCTGTGCAAGGTCAGGGAGCAGGAGCACCAAGTGTTATTGGTTACACCACACCGGTCTAACCGCACTTGGCCTCAGAGCCGATGCTCTGGACAGCGACTCCCCCTGAACCATTCCCCTGACAGAGGACCTGCTCTCTCAGGGGAAGGACACGTTCTGGCATCCCAGATCAGACCTCTGGAACACCCATGTCTGGTCTCTAGACGGGACGAGAAGATCCTAAGATGGCTACTCCCCCTATACGGCTGAGACCATCACCCAGGCTAGGGCCCCATCTACTAGGCGGTTACACGCCTCTAGACGGTGCCTCTTCTCGTCCTGGTGTCTTTCTCAACGAGAAAGACCCACTGAGGTGCTTGATCAGGATTGTGTTCCCCTCCTCACGAGACTGGAGACTAACATCTCCCTTCCACACTGAAAGTGTATGTAGTCGCTATTGCCACTCATCACGACTCAGTCGGTGGAAAGTTTCTAGGGCAACACGACCTGGTCACCAGGTTCCTAAGCAGCGAGAGGGCGGAATCCGCCTCATCTCCGCTCCATACCCTCTTGGGACCCTAAGTGGTCCTGGGGAGCCTCAGGGCCCCCCAAAGAGCCCCTCGGAGGTTCCGATCTTCCTCATAGAGTAAGACGGCCCTCCTGACGGCGCTCACTTCTTTCAAGAGGGTAGGGGACCACCGAGCATCCTCCGTGTCCCTGGATTGCCTTAAACTCGGCCCTGGAAACTCTCACGTTATCTTGAGACCCAGGCCCGGATGCGTGCCCAAGAAGTTCCCACTACTCCCTCCGGGGCCAAGTGGTGAACTTGCAGGCGCTCCCCATAGGGGAGGAAGACCCAACCCGATTAGTGTTGTGTCCAGAACGTACTGGACCGCACGCAGAGCTCTGAAGCTCTGACCAGCTCCGTGTCTGTTGGAGGACAGCAGAAGGGGAAGGCTGTCTCCAAACAGAGGCTGGCGCACTGGGTCGTGGACGCCGTTACGACGGCATTCCGATCTCAGAATCTCCCATGCCCATTGGCAGTGAGGGCTCACTCCACACGGAGTTTAGCCACCTCCTGGACACTGGCAGAAGCGCCTCTCTAGCAGACATCTGTAGAGCTGCGGGTTGGGCTATGCCCAAACACCTTCGCAAGGGTTAACAACCTTCGCGTAAACCCGGTGTCAGCCCACGTCCTGCGTGGCGACATGTAGGACTGGCATCCGGGGGGGCGTATGCCTGCGAAAGCACCTTTCCACCCTCTAACAGGTTGGGTCAGTGTGCTATTTACCTTTTCTTCTTACCCGAACACATCGCTAAGAAACTGGTACCTCACCAGCCTCCCTTCTTACCCAGACACTGGTTAAGAATAGGCATTCCATCCATCACCAAACAAGCACCCCCTGGGGGCTGGCTGGGCAGAGCAGCCTTCCCCCTTAGGCCGGGATACCATGTGAGCTATCACAGATAGCTCTAACCGGACCTAGTGCTACCGGACGTCTGTAACACCCCCTCCGTGGGCTGTTCCGTCTGATGTATCCTCATGAGAATGGTTCCCACTCCTGGTAACCCATGAGCTTCCCCAGGTGGGCCTCCACCTCGTGGTTAACTACTCAGTCCGCACGTTCCATGCGTTCTCCTCCAAGGACGAGACCATACCTATATCCACCATATTCCTCCCCACGGGTAGGAGGTGGCCTCTGTAGCGCTTCTCTGATTAAGAGTCGCGCTTACCCGGTGTAAACTGATCTGGATGGCCTCTCGCCTATAGAGAGCTAAGGCCCCGTCCGTGAAAGTTACCGGTCAGGGCTGTACCCATCTTTCTCCAAGAAAGCTCTGGAACCCCCCGACCACCACACTGGAAGGTTACAGTCTCATGAAAGCTTCGAGATGACACGCCCAGGCTTGTTACCGTCGCTTCGCTAGAGATTGTGACGCGATACAGCGTTGTGGCGTTTTCCATAGGCAACCCCATCTGTCGTTCTCGACACAACGTCGAGAGACCGACAGAAAGGGAACGTCTTGGTTACGTATGTAACCTCAGTTCCCTGATGGAGGGAACGAGACGTTGTGTCCCTTATGCCACGAACACGTATCTATTCTGCTGCAGTTTGAGAGGTCTCAGGCTCTTCAGAACAAAGGTAAGTGAATGCTGCACGCCGGCCTCCTTTTATACCGGATTTCCGGGGGCGGAGCCCGGCATGCAAATTGCATTCGCCAAATTTCATTGGCCTTTTCTATAGTAGTCAGAGTTGATTGGTTCTCAAGGGCGAACCCCATCTGTCGTTCTCGACACAACGTCTCGTTCCCTCCATCAGGGAACTGAGGTTACATACGTAACCAAGACGTTATTTCTTTATGGATTCCGCCATGTCGTCTCCCTTTATGTTCCATCTTTGAGCCAGGTGTAACATATGGGGGCTTGTCTAATTTAAATAAATTTGATTTGGTTCGTTTGATAAAGATTGGTTGGGAGCGTGCTTTCTGAAGGTTGTAGGAAAAAATGGTCTTGAGATAAAAAGAATTGATCTGAAAGTAAAAACAACACAGGATATTCACCATTTATTTCAGATGGGTTTGTTTCTCTTTTAGAGGGACAGCAGAGTGTACCGATAAGAGTTTTGCAAGATGCTGGATCATCTTAGTCTTTTATTTTGGAATCAACATTACCATTTACATCCAGTTCACATGTTGGTATAAATGTTCTAATCCGGGGGATTCCACACCAAACATAGTCTGTCCCTTTGCACAAGTTTATTTTGCAATCGCAGTTGGTCATGGAGGGGCGACTATGGGATTGGAGAGAGATTATTTTGGGCAACAACTTGGCTGGTTAAAGTGTGTGTGGACCCCTTCACTGATTGTCATATCGTCTTCCTTTAGAGATCAGGGATCTTGTGAGTTGGTTGAGGATGCGTCTTGTGTGGTGACGCGGTCTAAGACAATGATGTTGAACGAAAATAGTCATTTGTGTGATACTTGTTTACCGGTTAAATCAGTCGCTCCTGGATTGTCTCTTTTGTCTAAAATTTCTTGGGAAGAACTCGTTATCGCTCAGAAGGATGATCCTGGGTTAAAGGGGTTATTTGCTGATGTCCTACTTTCGGTGGATGTGGAGAGTGCTGCGAGTGGATATTTTATATATGATCGGGTGCTGTTGCGCAAGTGGCTTGCATGAAGAGAAGATTGTGGTGGTGAGTTACTTGTTTAAATTGTGATACCTTAGTAATTCAGAGAGGTTGTACTTCGATTGTCTCGCAGTGCAATAGTCGGGCACTTAGAAGTAAAAATGACTTATGATGGAGTTTTACTGCTTTTTTATTTGCCATTGTTGGTAAAAGATATCTCCAGGTTTATTAAAACATGTCATACTTGTCGAGTGACCGGAAAACCGAATCAGACACTGAAACAGTCTCCATTGTATCCAATACCTCCAGTGGAGAAACCATTTGAACATCTGTTGGTGGACTGTGTTGGCCCATTACCGCCTTCTAGGTCGGGAAGTAAATTCCTTCTCACTGTAATGTGTCAAAGTACTCGCTACACAGCAGCTTATGCGATGCGTAATATCAAAACTTGTTCTGTTGTGAAAGCCCTTTCTCAATTTAATTCAATCTTCGGTATCCCCAAGGTCATTCAAAGTGTCTGAGGTACAAAATGTATGTCTAATATATTTCTGGAAGTCTTAAAACAACTGGGAGTTCAGCATCAATGCTCTAGCGCATACCATCCACAGAGTCAAGGAGTATTTGAACGTTTTCATTAGACGCTGAAGTCTCTCTTATGTGCATATTGTGTTGAATTGAATAGAGACTGGGAGGAAGGACTTCCATGGCCACACAATCTAGTTTGTGTTTTAGTCCTAACAAAGTAGTTTTTGGACATAAGTTGCGTGGTCCGCTTGCGGTTGTGGACGATCAGTTACAAGATAGACAACCACAAAAAAGTTAGCTTGAATATGTAAACAGTTTTAGAAGGCGATTATTCTTGGCTGGTAAAGCCCCACAGGAACATATGGAAAGAGTGCAGATAAAGTGCAGAAACCTGAACATGTATTTAATCCTGGGGACCAGGTCCTGGCATTGCTGCCTTTAGTGAGTTCTCCGTTCTGTGCGAAATTTGGGGGACCATATACTGTTGTACGTGCACTAACTACGCTTAATTATGAAATCGCTACTCACGACAGAAAGAAAAGAACCCAAGAATCTGTCATGTAAATTTATTTAAGCCTTTTTTCTCCTGCGTTTGTAAACAGACTGATGTTAAATCATCCGCTGTGGTCAGTCCTGTGACTGAAGGGCAGAGTAAATCTTCGTTGGGAGAGAAGGAGGAGGTTATGGTTTTAGACGATGCTTTGATGCAACCTCATTAAAAAAAATTGAGACTGAAAGATTTAGAGCATTTGTTGTCACATTTATCTGTTTTGCAGCGAACGAAGTTGTCTAACCCTAACCCTAACCCTAAGTTAATACAAGAGTTTCCATCACTGTTTGGAGACAATCCATCACAAACTCATTTGATAGAGCATGACGTGGATGTGGGTGACGTTTCACCTATACGTCAGCACTTTTATTGTGTTCCCTTTAAAAAACGTCTAAAGTTGGAGTCAGAGATTTGGTATATGCTGGAGAATAACATAACAAAATCGTCTGGTTCGAGCTGGGCTTCGCCTTGTTTGCTAGTCAGAAAACATGATGATGCATTCAGGGTTTGTACGGATTGCAGAGAACTTAATAAAATCACAAAACCTGATGCTTTTCCACTCCCGAGAATGGAGGATTGTGATGATCAAGTGTGATCGGCGAAATATGTCAGTAAATTCGATTTACGTAAAGGGTACTTGCAGGTGCCGTTGATACCCCAAGTTCAGGAAATCACTGCTTTTATAACTTCTTCTGGTTTTATTCTTATTATGTCATGAGTTTCGGGTTACGCAAGGCTCCAGTGACATTTCAAAGATCATTGAATCATGTATTCTCTGGCTTAGAAGGCTGCGCGGTTTATTTGGATGATGTGGTAGTCTACAGCGATGGCTGGGATCAGCATGTGACATGGTTTCAGGAATTATTTTGCCGTTCAGCGGAGGTCAATTTGACCATGAATTTAGCCAAATATGACTTTGCACGGGCAACGGTTTCTTATTTGGGAAAAGAAGTGGATAAGGTTTGTTGCAGCCTTTGAGAGCTAAGGTGAGCGTGATAGAGAATTTGGCGTACATACTTGAATTAGTACTATTCCACACATGCGAGGACCTTGGTAGTTGGAATGTAATACTGGGGAATATACGTCTAATACTGAATCTCACGAAATGTAAAAAAATTAGTTGAAGGTCAATTTTAAGTTGCATTTGTCTGTTCTAACACACTGAGAATAGGTTTCACAGGGGCAAAGACACAACTGTCACAAAAGGTCAGCATTAATGTTCCTGTAAATAACATTTCGTGTGTCAGAGAACTATGGGTATTACGATGTGAATGGCAGCCATGTGTATTTTGCTAAGCCACTGGGATTTATATCCAATAACAAATGGATTTCAAAAGGAAGACACACACGCTCTCGTGATTTCAATAAGAAAGCCTCTTCTTGCTCAAATCCGATGTCTGTGGAAGACATCAATGGTGAGCCATGAAGTATCCTGGGTGTCTGTAAAACAAACACACCCATAATTGGTAAGCAATCAAGTGTGGCTCGAATTGACATACTATGTCTTATCTCAGCTCTGGGAATAGCATCCATGTTATTCAATCACATGAATACACGAAAACTAAACACACGCATACGTCAATACACACGGTCTTTGGAGGAGTCCATGTCAAAATGACAATATCAGTGTGCTAAATGTTCCCGCGCTGTGAGTGGAGGTGAAGCAAGGCAATTTAATTCTCCTTGACATACTGTAGATCAAAGGAAAGGTGAGAGAGGGAGAAAGAAGGAGAGAGAGCGAGGTAAAGCAATTATGAATAAAGTGTAGGGGTCACGGAGTCCTCAGAAGAACAGACAGAGTGGAGGAGGATAGAGTTCAGAGAAACCTCACACAGAGAACAAACTCCAGTGGATGAGAACCACTCTGAGAGTCAACAACAAAGCAAACAGTTGGAGGTGGTGGGGCTGTCCAATTCAAACGGCCATCTAAGACTGAAGATAAACGAGACAAAGTCTGCCCTGTTTTGTAATAGACTGAAAATGCTCAGTTTTTGTTCTTTTACCTTGTAAATGTGTGTGATTAAGCACAATGCCACTTATTCAAGAAAGACCTGTCGCCATGCTTTATTGTTTCTAACAAAATTAAATCTACAAAGGTGAGATGTGCCATTTTCTCCAGCTACACCTGTGATCCGAGCGCAAACATTTGTGGACAAAAATGCTTTTTAAGGCTATCCGCACATTGCTAACTCAACACAAACCTAAACTTAATACAAATGAATGATAGGAAAAATGTTGAGTTAAGCCAAATTTGAACTCCAAGTTGAACCCTAGACTGAATGAAATGTTTATTGGATTAGAATGTGTCTGACTGACATAGCTATTCAGAAAGTAAACGGACGATACATTGTGACATTGTTGGAAGGCCAGATTTTCAACTATGTAGAGACCTTGAATACAAAAATATTAGAGTCAAACAAAACTCAGAAAGATAGCGGCTCGAGGAGTCCTTTTTGAGATGGAAAGGTGTAAGGCATAACTTGCCTGTGGAAAGTTAAATCGTACACAGTCACACACTTTCACGTAAATCTAGTTTTCACCCAAAACACACAACAAAAAGCCTGAACAAATCACAAATGATGAGATTTCAGTATATTTGTTTCCACATATGCCACATAATATAGAAGAGAAGAGGCTCCTGAGACTTTCACAGCCCAGGGTAAACAAAACATTTCAACAGAAGTATTAAATCAGAGGTCAGAAAGAAGATGGAGGGTGAAAGGAAATGTGGAGAACTAAATTTGACATTTCATCACATTCGTGACCCTGGACCACAAAATCAGTCAAAATAACACAGATGTATTTGTAACAATATCCAACAATACATTGTAAGGGTCAAAATTATTGATCTTTACATGGTACCAAGATGGTATACATTTTATGCTCAAAATCATTAGGATATTTAGTAAAGATCATGTTTCGTGAAGATATTTTGTATATTTCCTACCATACTTAAAAGCTTTATTTTTGTCAGTGGATGCAGCACAATTGCTAACAAAAATGGCTGAAAGCATGCCCACAAACACATGCTGCTCGCTCGCTATTTGGGAGTTACCAACTCTAGTTTGCTATCTATAAAGCTTAGAATTTCTTTTTTCAGGTTCATCTACTCTTCACAACGTCATTACAGCAGTAACCCAATGTGTTAAAACAAACCTGTTTCTTCTTAGCAACGTCCCGCTTCTGCAGCTCGGATTGACAACTTTAAAGGCGATTTTCTCAATATTTCGATTTTTAGGCACCCTCAGATTCCAGAGATTATAATAGTTGTATCATGGCCAAATACGGTCCTATGCTAACAAACCAGTCATCAATGGAAAGCTTATTTATTTAGATTATGTTATTTATAAATCTCAATTTCGAAAAATGTTCCCGTATGGCTAGTTTTGTTGTCCATGATAACATTGAATACACATTTTTGTGATTTATCAGTCATATTTGTATGTAATATTTAGACAGAAGGCTCTCACCTAGTTCTTTTCTAGGAAATCTTTAGTTGTGTCCATACTGTGGAAGCCTTTATTGTGTAATGCTATAAAGTGAAGAAACCTAGCAGCAACTAAAGCACTTATTTAGTCTTGGAATAGAGAATTTAAAAAAACACTTTATAGACAATGAAGTAAAATTGCATTAAGTATTTAAAGAGTGCAGGCATTAAACTAACATTTGACAAGAGAGCAAATAGAAATTTGTAAAGGGCAACAGATTTATACACTGAAGGCACTTCAACCAACAGGTTTTATTTACTGTAGAAGAAGCAGAAACAGTGTTTTACATTATCCCACAAGCACCTTAACCTAGATATGTTTTTAGAAGACGTCAATTCCCAAAGCCACTCTGTTTTGAGCAGACTTAATTATCCAGAAATAAAACAACCAAGATGAATGATGGAATTCTTTCCCCCCCTTGTCCAAAAAAACGATTGTTAGAATATAAGTACATTGTAATAACATTACTGATGCAATGAATAGTGGCTGTTGCAGGACCCTTAAAGCAGACACTGCATAACAATTGAAGCTATTTAACTACTGTTTACAACTGCGAGTCTTCCTGACAGAGAGATCACATAGGATTCATTTTCTTTAATCTCTATGATCCCTCATCATTTTTAATAAAGTTATCAGTCCGTTTACATATATGCTTGTGTATCCTCTCTTCTAATTTTTAACCCTTGAAGAAGAAAATTAGACCCATGGTGGCTTTTAAATGAAAGAGCGCAAGAGCATGTGTTTTACAAGGCATCGTTCTCGCATCCTTAGCCTACCCTTCTTCAAACTAGACAGCAATGATTGGTAAACACAAATAATGTTCTCAGCCCTTTATATTAACCATTATATCTGTGGTCAATGATGGGTTGATAGGACTGTTATCCCAGAACCAGCAAAAGATGCAGCGTGTCATGCCGTTAATCTCAATCAAAATAGAACAACACATCTAACACGTTGGGACTCCTGACACGTTTTCATGTTAACATGACATAGTTACAATCTATCAGACATATCTCAGCATGTGTCCAACGATTTTTTTGATCTTGATGGATCTTCGGTGTTGGTGGTCAATATGAAAGGAATATTTCCAGCTCGATGCTAGTCGTCATGTTAATCAGAAACATTGTCCCAGTCAGCGTTTTAATTAAAACTCAAATGAGCAGACGGCATACCAGACTCTAAGAGAGATATGTCAAAATAATGAATCACCTTCAATAATTGGAACGGCTCAATAAGGCACGACTTCATAAATAGAAAGACACATACAGACGCCAAAAATAAGTTTTCAAGGGGAAAGAGGTTGTTCACTGGCACTGAGCCACATAGGAACCATTTTTGGGTGAAAAGTGAATCGCCCTAAGTAGAACACAGGTTTCCACGTCTGTGTTAATGAACCGATGTGTGCCTGTCAGATTATTCAAATACGACAAATGAGGAGTATGCCTCCCGATACTGTAGAGCGCTGCTTCATTACTCTTTAACTGCTTTGAGCTACATTAACTTCTGAGTCGCCAACGCTTCCCAAGATTCTGCTCACACCTGTTTGACTCCTCAATAACAGGTGTCAAGAGAAAGATGTCTTGAGAACTGTTATCTTTTGATTTTAATGTAAACTCTACTACCTGTGTTTTATATGTTGACTGCATTGTTTTACCCTTTGAGTCACTATAGTAAATTCACATTTTCTAATAAATCGTGCAGCACACAATTTGCATTTGGTAATTGCCATTTTGCAGGGTGATTCAAGTGCTACATGAAGAAAAAATAATCTGGCGTACTTCATCTGGCGACATCAACAATAGCCCACCGCTATGTTCCAAACACCTGAAGTAGCCCTTTTATGCAGAAAGTAATGCAACAGATAGGAACGTGTGACAGAATATCTGCTTCGCTTTGAAGGCATGTGGGCTGTCACTTGAGTGTGGGCACACTCATATCCTGAGTAATAACAACTCTAAAAGACTCTTCTATTCTTTGACCGTTCATAAATTGAATAACAACATCCAGAATGTACTGTATAGTAGTGGAGAAAAGTGATATCTGAAGGGCGTATTAGGGATGGGTCTGGGGGGAGCTAAGCGGGTATTGTCAAGAACTTTTTATGACTTTTTTTTGGTTCGATAAACCCAGTTACAAACATAAAGTGTGACAAATATTTATATAGAAGGACAGCAGCGATGAATAAATATATACAAAATGCTCAAAGGAAATGTAAACATTTACTATAATTTCATCTGTTATTAATATTTTGTTGATTTTCTCTTTTTTAAGTCATTCTCCAGGGTCTTGACAAAGTAAGCGATTCTCATGTGTTGCTTATATTTATTTGGCAATTCTTCTCAAAGCCGAGCTTCACTTTACACTCCAAGCACAACTACACATCACTCATATAACTGTTGAATACATCTTTAAAAATATATTTGAATACAAGTCATATACTTCGGTTGAACTTCACTTTTGGCCACTACTGTCAATCAACCACATTGTTCAATCAACATGGTCAAAACTGTTACACGCACTGAATCTAAACAATATCTTGGTGTCATTGTTTTGAAAAATGGTATCACGAGGCTTCTTTTGTATATTGTGTTGTGGTTTGACATTTGCCATCTTTCTCAGAATATTAAAGGAATTGTACAGTCAATACTGTCTTTTTCTGAAGCAATCAAAGACTGTGTCATAACCCCAAAGGGTAATGGTAAAGATGGGTTATTTAAATGCTGTCTAGTGTATTTGTATGATGGTTGTAGCTGTCATTTTTGCGCCTCTGCTCTGTTACCTTATTACTTTCAATTCTAAACCCCATGAGAAAATGAAGGAAAATGGCTTTGACCCAGGATGATGAGAATCTTCACAGGAGGTTGGAACTATGGCAACCCAACAGGCTCAATAAGAGCTGAAACAGTCCCCCCACCGATAACAAACACTGTCATTGTGTATATAGTTAGGCCCTGCTATTTTGTGGATCTTTTATCCTCCCATTAAATAGTTCTTCATCATAGACAAATTGCTTTGAGCAATTGGCACAGTCGGGGACTCTACATTTCAAATTATTCAAAAGTACAGCCCTCAAATGAGTTTTACAATGAAACGGCACATGTGAAATGCTCCTATAATGCAAGAGGAATATGAACTCAGTTTCACACCCATAATGGGTATCAAAGCATGTATACAGAGAGTTAGAATGCATTAGCAATTATGATTGGGTTCGTTTTACGTGGATTGACTTTAGTTCGGTTGAATGAATTCACATCATTGGCAATTCATAAACTGTTTAGGAATGCATTAGGCATGTTGTTGGCTGTGAATGTGTGGGGGAACCTTTATTAAACACCCAAACACTACTACAGTGTTACAGGTGTGTCTAGAGATCCAGTTTCACAATTAATGAATGATTTGTTTCTCATTATTGGGAACATAAACTTTCAGAATCCAAAACTTAAAAATAACATAAATTCAGTAAATCATGTATCAAACTTTGTAAATGTTTGTGAATGCAAATTCAAAAAAGTTTTAGTTTAAGTTAGTTACTCTCACTGTGCATTAACTAATGCTAAAAAGCAACTTTTGATTTAAAGAACCATGAAATATAAAATAATGTTTTTTTCCAAATATGCTTAGGTACCTTACTATACTGATGGCACAGATGTCAACATTTGGTGGTTTAAATACCCAGGTGAAGTTTTCTAATATTAATATTAACCATTATATCTGTGGTCAATGATGGGTTGATAGGACTGTTATCCCAGAACCAGCAAAAGATGCAGCGTGTCATGCCGTTAATCTCAATCAAAATAAAACAACACATCTAACACGTTGGGACTCCTGACACGTTTTCATGTTAACATGACATAGTTACAATCTATCAGACATATCTCAGCATGTGTCCAACGATTTTTTTGATCTTGATGGATCTTCGGTGTTGGTGGTCAATATGAAAGGAATATTTCCAGCTCGATGCTAGTCGTCATGTTAATCAGAAACATTGTCCCAGTCAGCGGTTTAAATACCCCGGTGAAGTTTTTGAAAAGCTTTTAAAAAAAAAATTAACGCTTGATTTCAATAATTGCTGTTTTAAGAATGGTCCCATCCATAATGGAACATATGCATCATAAATGAGCAAATGAAAACAAGTTTATGTTCTGTAAAGAGCCATCTCTTCTCTTGTTGGGTATTATTGCTTCTGGTTTGTGCATTTTAATTCACAGAAATCCTACAATGAATGTTGTCTCTCAAAAACAGTGCACTTTTTCCGTGTATGTTTATTCCCATTTTAAAATAGAAAACTTGTCTATAGGCTGATAGTTTCTCATGTTTAAACACTATTAACTGGGGTTTAGTAAAATATAAAAAGATGGTTCTATATACAGGGAACAAATATGTTTCATTAGGGTTTATATGTCACATCCATAACGGTCGAAATGCCCAAATAGTGACAGCAAATTCGCCCATTTACCTTACCTAACTGCTCCAGGTCTACATCACATCCTATCATCTTTGGTCTGAATATGAGCGACGCCTGGTTGTTCCATCACAGCTAGGCACCAAAACACCTGCAAAGACCTTTACTTATTCAGTTCCTCTGAGGTGGAATGAACTGCCAGCCTCCGCCCGAGCCGCAGTATCCTTTACAACCTTCAAAAATCAGCTCAAAACATACCTGTTCCACATTTATTTGACTAACAAATAAGTGTGTATGTTTTGTCTAATAAAAGAATGTCTTTCATGTTGTTCATTCTCTCCCATGTGTACGTCAGCTCAACTCCTCCTTGTAATATGGCCTTGTAAACAATCGCTACTGTTTAGTGTGTAGACAAAATGTTATAGGCTCTACTTGTAAGTCGCTTTGGATAAAAGGGTTTGCCAAGTGAATACATTTAAATGTAAATATGTTAATTAATGTAGCTGGCTAATGTAAACAAATGCAGCCTTCCTGTAAAACTTTTTTATTCTTTTTATGCTAGAAACTTGCACATTGCTTGCACCTTGAACCAGATGATTAGATCTATGCTGTAAAAATAATATGATTTGTTGTCAGCTTTATGACGCTAACAAATCAAAATCCTGTCAAGTCTCCACAAGCAACAAATGTGCTATTGAATTTACAACAATATTTTGGTAGCACAGGAGCACGCAGGTCAATGCAGTAGCTTTATTTTGAGGGACCCTACCTCAAATTGTTATTGCTTTTTCTGTTTGACACTGTCAGGGATTGTTCTTGAGGTGGGTCTGTTGCTACGACATATTTTAGGTGTATAATATTTAGGTGTAATATTTATACTTAGGTGTAGATATTTTAAAATATGATGTAAATAAAGCTATTCTCTGTTCCTTTGAGTGAAAAAACGTCTTGTTTACTTATGTAACCTCAGTTCCCTGATGGAGGAAACGAGACGTTGTGTCGAGAATGACAAATGGGGTTCGCCCTTGAGAACCAATCAACTCTGACTACTATAGAAAAGGCCAATGAAATTTGGCGAATGAAATTTGGATGCCGGTCTCCGCCCCCGGATGTCCGGTATAAAAGGAAGCCGGCGTGCAGCATTCATTTACCTCTTGTTCTGAAGAGCCTGAGAGGCTCTCACGACTGCAGCAGAATACGATACGTGTTTGTGGCATAAGGGACAAAACGTCTCGTTCCCTCCATCAGGGAACTGAGGTTACATACGTAACCAAGACGTTCCCTTTCTGTCGGTCTCTCGACGTTATGCCGAGAATGACAGATGGGGTTACCTATGGAAACGCCTCAGCGGACTGAGTAGTTAACCGCGAGGTGGAGGTCCACCTGGGGAAGCTCATGGGTTACCAGGAGTGGGAACCATTCTCATGAGGATACATCAGACGGAACAGCCCAAAGAGGGGTGTTACAGACGTCCGGTAGCACTAGGTCCGGTAAGAGCTATCTGTGATAGTTCATATGGTGTCCCGGCCTCAGGGGGAAGGCTGCTCTGCCCAGCCCAACCCCCAGGGGGTGCTTGCTTAGTGATGAATGGAATGCCTGTTCTTAGCCATATGTTTGGGTAAGAAGAGAGGTAGATAGCACACTGACCCAACATACTGGAGGGTGGAAAGGTGCTTTCGCAGGCATACGCCCCCCGGATGCCAATCCTTCATGCCCCATGCAGGACGTGGGCTGACACCGGGTTTACGCGAAGGTTGTTAACCCTTGCGAAGGTGTTTGGGCGTAGCCCAAATAGTTGTCTTCTAGGCTCTACAGATGTCTTCTAGAGAGTCGCTTCTGGCCAGTGCCCAGGAGGTCTCATGTGCATCAACCCAAGGGGTATTACCCCCGTGAGGACGCCATGTGTCCCAGGAGCCTCTGAATTTTTTCAGGGGGACCGCTGTTTGCCTGAAGTGTTCCAGGCAGTTCAACACTGACTGGGCGCGTACTGCGGACAGTCGCGCCAACATGGTGACAGAGTTGAGTTCCATACCGAGAAAGAGGATGCTCTGCTCTGGGGAGAGCTTGCCCTTCTCTCGGTTGAGCTGTAGTCCCAATCGATATATGTGCCGGAGCACAAGGTCCCTTTGTGTACATAACAGATCTTGCGAGTGTGCCAAGATAAGATATGCAAGTACACCCGGGGAGAACAGAAAAACTCTGTGAGTAAGTGGGCGCCAGGCCCTGAAAAGGCTTTGGTGACGAGGCAGTAGCCGCCCCGTACCGAACGATCAGAGCTGTGGCTGTGAAGGTCGGGCCCGATGTTATTCTCCCTGGGGACTTCCCGTCAGTGTCACTTCTAGCGAGAAGGTTGCTGACGGGGTGGAGGTTTCCCCCTTGACCTCCGCTGCCGGGGTGCCACCTGTGGGGGCACAGGAACCGGAGCCAATGTCGAAGGGGTCCTGGGCTGCCAGGAATCAGATGTCACGCGGGATCTCAGAGGCATCTAGGTGGCCGAGTCGCGGCTTGGTAAAATGTGGCTAATTTTTTTGTTTTAAAAGTTTTCACAAGTAACTTGACGAAATGAAAGCGAAAAATTAAGAGATTTGCCAATTTATTTTATACAAGAATACCACCGGTGAACCAAAAGGTATCTGTCAACTTTAGTGATGCTATTTTTATTCTGCAGGCATAACCAAGCAAATCCTTTCAAAGTGGACATTGATGTGCTGGAGAAGGGGGTGTGGCTTTGAAAAGTCTGACAATTTGATCCTCTGGATTGATGCTGCCGGGTTTCAACTCTCAATCTTGACTGAGGCCGTTCACGTAAAGCAACACAAGCTTTTCTTCTCACATCTGGGTCCTCTGGGACTTCCCATGACAGTAAGAGTGACAACACCTTCCAAATCTACACCTTTGACAGGCTTTTGAGAGTGAACAGAATGTTTATATAAATAAACATGTAAATCCCAACATCAAATAGATGTCATCCAAACGAATAGTAGGTAACTCACAAATTCGCCAATCTCAAAATCTGGTGAAGCAATCATAGGATCACAAGGCTGTAAACTAGCACAAATACCTATTTCTTTAAAGTGAATGTCATTTTATTCCTAACCAACTTACATTAGAAAAACTGAATAAAACTTAGTCATTGGAACAACCATAATTGAAATTTCTGTTCCTCAGATATTTACAATGTAGGACATGCTTAAGATTCTAGAGAGTATTTGATTTCTCAGAAAAATCTGATGGGCTGCTGAAGTGCAGAATGATGTCATTAAACTCACTGACCCATATTTGCAGAAGAAAGAGACCGTCAATTTATAGAGCTTCTTCTAAATTCTTTTTTATCAATGTTTTGGAGCAAACTGGTTTACAGATACCATATATTTATACACTCAATCTGATTCAGGGGGTTATATAAAAGGCAATGCAGAGAGGATTTTTCCAATAAGGAAATGCAGAAAGGTTGAAAGTACAAGAATACTTTAGTTTTTATGAATTTCCCACAAGCAATTTGGCTGTCAAACTTTCGAGGATGTTATAATTGAACGAAAAATCTGTCATGAAAAGAAGCCCTGTGACACATAAAAAACAATCCTGAGTGGAAGCTCATGTTTCTTGAAGGTGCCATATGCAAACCCCAGAGAAATATTGTGAGAGTGCAAAAATGAATAAAGCAAAGCTAACAGGCAATCTCCTGGCAGGATGGCGTGATTTAGAGCCCATTTATTCCCTTGGGGTGTCAGAAAGCAGGTGTTGAGCAAAAGAGATGGGGTATTTCTTTCTTGGCAACGGAGAGTGATTACATTGTTATTAGTTACTGTTCACAGGCTTAGAAGGGCCGTTTCTATAATGCTTTTAAGACGGACAACCTTATTATCAAAGAGAGCCGTGTAACATTCAGAAACTTCAGAAAAGATTGAACTAAAGCTAAAGATACAAGTATGTTCATATTTGGCAATACATTTGATGACTGATTACATTGTACTGAATACTGTAGGTTAACAATTTCTAGGTTGATTTCCCCGTAGATCTGTGGAGCTTGGTCTGTTTGTCTGAGCTGTTAGACATTTCATCTGGTTGAATGTGAGTTGGCCTATGTTGACAAATCAATCTATAATCTATATATATAATATATCAATATATAAATCAATGGATTAGTTGTTTTTTTGTATTCCCACACTCTAAATGAAAGCCTACTTGACAGACATACAGTTAAAGAAAGGATACAGTATAAAGTTAAAGTAACACATAATATGAAAAACTTCTTGGGTTATTGGCTGTAATCCTTTTCCCTGAAAAAGCGTGAACGAGATGCTGCACGCCTACAGTGCACCATTGAGGCGCAGCATCTCGTTCCCGCTCTTTCAGGGAACAGGGTAACAGCCAAGTAACCCGAGACGTTCCCTATCAAAAGCTACACTCGATGCTGCGTTTCAAACGCTATGGGAACGAGAATACCAACGCTGCCGCACTGGAAGTGTCTGGACCCCCCAAGGTTGTGTGACGTGTGTGCACAATCCGAGAGGAGGCCTCAGATACGACTCTGGGATGTAGACTCCAGGACACGTGAGCCAGAAGTGGCATGGACAACCAGACTAAAAAATCTAACAAATGTGTGCGTAGAGGACCAGCCCGCCGCATCACACACTTGCTGCAAGGGGACACCTCTTGCTAAGGCTATAGACGATGAAACCCCCCTTGTGGAATGAGCTCTGACTCCTAGAGTTGAAGATTGACCGCTCGCCACATAGGCCAGAGCAATAGCATCCCTCACCCAATGTGATATTGTTTGCTTGGTTGCAGCCGCCCCTTTGTTGCGGCCCCCATAGCATATAAAAAGTTGCTCTGATTTGATATGCCACTGGCTAGTGCGGTGGACGTAAGTCTGAAGAGCACGTTCTGGACACAGTAGTCGTAATCGTTCCTGCTCCGACTTCGTGAACGGCGGAGGGCAAGAGGCCTCAAGAACAATCGGATGCACGGTAGAGAACGGAACTTTAGGCAAATAACTCGGGTGAGGATGCAGAATAGCTTTGACCATCCCAGGGGCTAAATTTAAACAGGAATGGGGGGTCGAGAGCGCCGGCCAATCTCTGATTCTCTTAAGAGAGGTGATTGCCATTAGAAAAAACATTTTAAAGGCCAGAAGCCTGACAGGCGCTGACTCCATAGGTTCGAAGGGGGCGCTAACTAGACCCTCGAGCACTGTCGCTAAGTCCCATGGAGGGACTGTCCGTCTAGGAGGCATCAGCTGCCTCGCTCCACAAATAAAGCGGGCGACTAAAGGGTGTTTCCCACAGAAACCCCCTCAATCAGGGCGTGGCATGCCGAAATGGCGGCCACAGAAACTTTGAGTACCGGGGCTTGTCCCTGAGGACAGTTTATCTTGCAGAAACTCCAACACTGAAACGATCTGGCAGTAATTGGGTCTGCATGGTGTGCCATGCACCATCTGTCAACATGGCTCCATGTTAGGGCGTAGCTCCTTCTAGTGGAGGGAGGCCTAGCACTTAGAATAGTCTCTACTACATCAGGCGGAAGCTCGACATCTCTCAGCTGGTGCCCTTCAGGGGCCAGGTACAGAGGGTCCAGAGCTCAGGATGGGGATGAAACACTGTCCCCTTCGCCTGAGACAATAGATCTCTCCTGACTGGGAACGCCCATGGCGAGTCGTCGAGGAGGGATACTAGGTCTGAGAACCGGATTCTGGTTGGCCAACAGGGAGCCATCAAGAAGAGGCACGCGCCCTGTTGACAGACCTTTGCCAGGACTCCAGGGAGCAGAGCTATCGGAGGAAATGCGTAAAGACGCAGTCTGGGCCACGTATTGGCCATAGCGTCCAGATGCAGGGGAGCTGGATGAGGCACAGCACAGGCACAACACACGCACACACAAAACGGTCCTTGAAGACAAAAGAACCTGATGACGCGTCCGCATTCACGTGTATTTAAAACCGGCAGGTGCGGGTTTAATTAGTCACGTCAACTGCCGAGGTTATTTAAAACCAAATTTATCCAAAATATTTTTGGCGTGTTTGACACACATGTGTCACAACCGGTCGAACAAAGACTGTTCTCCCATAGCGTTTGAAACGCAGCATCGAGTGTAGCTTTTGATAGGGAACATAACCGTTGTTTGCCAAATATTAATTTTACTTGCAAAGACCACCAGTTATGCATATACAAAATTGCATTGACCTACTCGCTTGTTTGCAGGTTTTGTTGTTTGTTTTGTTTTAGGTCTTCATAAACAGCACGCATGAAAATCAAGTCTCAGCACTTATGCGATCAGCCTGCTGTAAAATAAAATATCTGTTGTTATTATCATGCACAGTGGCTTTGGAAACTTTTCAGGAAGTTGTTACAATAGCTCATAATCAGACAGCAAGCCATAACTCACCGTATTACCACCCGGGTCTAAAATATACATTTAAAGCGTTTCTTTGCATGAAAGAACTCAACAGACTTTAAATCGTTCCTTATACATTTGCTCTGGAGGTTATGTGCATTTGTCTGAAAGCTGCCATTGCTATTTGGAATAGCTAGAGATTAATTTGAGAATACAATTGCAGTTTATCCGACAGTTTAATATGCCTTTTCATCTGAGTATGCATGTGATTGCATTCAGTGAATCTGATTTGATCAAGGAAGATGATAGAAAGACAAAGTTATATTACATCTCAAACGGTTCTGTGTTAACTAGTGGAAAATAGTTGTCATATTTCAATCAATTGCTGTATAGAAAAAATAATCCTAAAAATAGTGGTTATAACCAGAGATTGTTCAGTGCTCAGATTCTTCATACGAGGTGAAAGATTGTAGCTTTAATCAGCACTCAATTGCTCTTCTCCTGCATTCAAATTAAATGTCAAATCATTCTTTAAAAATGCATTACGAAATTTAGCATGCTGCAATGATTGGACATACTTTCGTGTGCATGATTGTTAGTCAAAGTACAGACAAATATCTTTATTAAAACAGCATCCTTCTGTGAATGAATTTAAGATTTTCAAAGCATTCCAACAAAAAAACTCACAAAACTGGTTTCAAAAATTTACATTTGGATTCTATATTATGGTATATTTCAGAATCAAACAAGACATAAAGGGAGGGCCGTGTTTAACTGGAATTATTTGGATAGTTTAAAAACCGCTATATGACCCCAATATAGACTATTATAGTGAATTTTTGAGGATTTACTCCCTTCAAACACCATGAGATTTCTGGACCAGGACAAAAAGGCTGAAGGCAAAGTGTATCCTTGAAATCTCAGTTTTCATATTATTGTCAAACTATACCTGTAAGAAAAGTCTGCAATGAAAGGAATTGACAAGTTAAAATGTTCCCTCCACGTTATCCCAAAAATATGCTGGCTCATGGCATTCATGGCAACACTTTATATAATTGTTCAGTTTTAAGTCTTTTGTACGCATTTAGGTGATAAACTAACTGTCATGAACTGACATGAGATACAAGGCAGGAGAACCCAATTGCAGGCAAGCACGGTGGATAAAACAGGAGTTTATTAAACAAAGAACACTACAAAATGACAAAACAAAAACCCACGAGGGGGAAAACAGGACTGGAATAACTATTAACAAAAACAAGAACACTGACTTAACTAAGACTACAAAACAAACACTTGAATATAAACACACTAACTAAACTAGACTTACTTGACAGGAACAAGGGACAAGATCAAACGTACAGGGATACTTTAACAAGAGCTAACAGGTACAGGTACAGGTACAGCTACAGCTACAGCTACAGCTACAGCTACAGCTACAGCTACAACACGAGGTAAGACGTACAATGAACCAGCACAGGACAATGAAACATGAGGACTATGTCAAGGGAAACAAACACAGGATAATTGGTAGGGACCAGGTGACACAGATCAAACACTAAGGGAAAGCTAACGAGACAGAAAGGGCGGGAACAGACGAGACTCGGGGAGAGAGTATGAAAAGCCAAAAGGCCAAAAACGTCTCTCCCCACATTAAACAAAGGATCCTGTATGATTCCACCTCAAGACCAAGAATTACATAACAAGAAGAGGTGGAATCATGACAGGACCCCCGCCTTAAGGAGCAGCAACCTGATGCTCCTCAAAGGCACAAACAGGACAAGACAGACTGAGACAAAGACAGGAACCAAAGAGACATGGTCAACAAGATAAGGGGCAGACAAGAGATCACAAGGAATGGGTTGGGGTGAGACAATAGAAACAGCAAACAAGGGAGGGGGGGAGGGGGAACAACAAAGTTCATTGGGGAATGTCCAGTAGGGTTGGGATGGGGGGGAACAAACTTAGATCAGGGTGACGCTCGAGAGCGCGAAGCACCGGGGGGCTTAACGGGAGAAGTCCTGGGAGGCACAGTCTTAGTCCCTGAGGACTCGGTAGGGAGAGTCGGCGGCTGCCCCGGACTGGACGGCGGCTGCCCCGGACTGGACGGCGGCTGCACCGGACTGGACGCCTCCCCACGGTGCCCCCCCAAAAAATATTTGGGACTCGGAACCTCCGGACTCGGGACCTCCCGACTCGGGACCTCCCGACTCGGGACCTCCGGACTCGGGACCTCCAGCCCTGGGGACCTCCGGACTCAACTGCATTCCCCTCCTCGGTCTTCTCGGGCCAACGGGACGTGCGGTCGGCGGCAGAGAAGCGTTGGAAAGCGCAGTTAGCTCTGTAATGGCGGAGTCGGACGGGGAGTCCCGTGACTGCCTCCGTGGGCGTCTCCCCTGGATGCAGACGGGAGGTGAGTGGGATAGGCTGGCAAACCTCACCCGCCCAGTGGTCAGAACCCGTTCTTCCGGGACGGACACCAGACCGGAACAAGAGGAGTTCTGATGGCGGCTGGAAGAGGGTTCTTGGGCCAGCTCCTCTCGAAGCTGCAACCGTTCCACCAATTGTGGAAACGAATGATACACCAACTCCTCCCTCTCTGGAAAAGGTGGAGGGTTGTCCATCCCGGCCACCAGGTAGGCACGGACCAGCACCTCAAGGACGGAATCCTTCCTGGCCTTGATCTCACGAGCATACTCCCGCAGTGGACGATGGCACTGGGCCGGGAATGGGCCACCTCCAGCATGTGACTGAGAGGCTATAGCCTCCCACCACACAGGATTGGAGGTGCAAGACCACCGGGGAGAACTTGCACCACACATGGTTGACTGCTGGGTTCGTGATGGCTGGTTCATTCTGTCATGAACTGACATGAGAGACAAGGCAGGAGAACCCAATTGCAGGCTAATTGCAGAACTAATCATTAAACAGGAACCATGTTGCCAAATCAAAAAGACAAAACAAAACCAATATCAAAGTAACCTTGAAGTCAACCTTCCCCCTTCCCCTTTGCCAAACCTCTAAAAAGAGTTTAAATGCCTCATCGTGCCAGGTTTGACCTCACTGATGCACTGGTTCTTGCATTTGTTGTAATCACAAACATCAGTTCCCATATCCTTTGTATTTGTTTATAATAAGAGCAGGTATTATGTAAAAAGGTCCATTTTGATGTAAACAGATGTAATGTATGTGACACGTCAACTAGACAAAGAACAACTTTTTTGGTATAAAGTGGCATTAAGTCTGTGAAAGATTTGAAGATTTTGAATGTCAAATCAGGAGTGTCTGCCAATGCATCGCTGTGTTGTTAAGTTATGAGCATTTTGTGATTGCAAGATACACTGCAGCTGTAATATCAGACTTGGCAGTGCTCTGTATTTACTCTTGATTTTTATTCCCTTCTTACAGAACTTCTCCCTCAACTTTGTAATTATAATATCAGCGGCTCATTAGCTCCAGGGGCTATTGATTTAATCTTGTGTTATTTATTGGTTGGAGACCTTCAGCAATACAAGATCTATGTATTCCATCAAAAATTAAAATGTTCATTACTTATTTACGCCACCTCAAAATCTTTTGAATAAAAATGTGACACCTCAATGTTACTCTCCATCAATCTTCATTTCGATATGCAACTTGCTTGCAAAAATCATTTCTGCGTGAAAAGATTTTGGGCTTGAAATCAGCCTTCAAGATATGCTAGTATTAAAAATGTACATGACAAGAGAGTTTTTATAAGGCACAATGAACTGTCGCACACAATGAGTGAAAAAATAATTCATTTTGAGTCACAGCGGAACACACCACTGAGTCTGGACTTGTCAGTGTCTTTAATATCAAACAATAACCTGATTTGAAATGCAGATGTTACCAGCCCTATACTACATGTATACACATCAAATGGGATAAGCAAGCATGAGATTTGAGTGCACTATGAAAAGGCTAAAGGCCACGACCCCTAGTGTCTGTTGCTAGACCATCTCCTAAGGCTCGGTGAGTGAGGTTTACTGCTCAACTCTGATGCACTCACTGCCCTCCGTCAACAGGACAGAATTTTGGCCCTATATCTTGCAAGTCAAAATGTATTGCTGTTGGTTACTCCAAATATGATTTTAAAGAACTGGAGGATGTTCATGCCTAACATTTCATGCACAAGTAGGAGAGTAATATCAAGTGTGCTTGTGGCTTAAAAATTAAATATCCACCAAACACTGCAAATTTGTTCTTCAAAGCTACGGTATTGAGCCTGGGGTTACAGTCGAAGACTGCTCCCTTGAAGCCAAGCTGTCAAATGTGCAATGTATGCAAGATAAAACAAAAGAAATCTATTGTTGTGGAAGTTTCCTTAACAGTAAAATTCAAACTAGTCAAAAGCCTATATTTCTATTATTTGCACACATGACCATACTCACATGATGTAAATTAAGTAATATGCGACAGGACAGAAATTATTTCACACATGTATATACTGTATAACTCTTATTGAGGTAAAACAATTAAGTAGATAAAACGGCCGGTTTGCTCACAGCATCCTGCATGGTCAAATGTTGCTCAGCTGTTTCTGCTGTCGGGGATGCTGGTCTCCCTGCTTGACCACCTTTTAAACCGGCCAACAGATCCAACTGTCCCAAGCTTGTTCTTATGATTGGTTTAATGTTGATAAATGTGAATTATTTTAAAGCAGGGAGCAAGTTCCCACAGTTAGTAAGAGCACTTCAAATTTAAAAACATCTCCATAAAAGTGATTTCAGCACAACCTGTACTACAAACCAATCACTCTTTATAAATAAAGTACTATTCTAAAGATGCATTTATGTTGCATATTTATATGTATCGACAGACTTATATCTATCACATCTAGCTAGTGTGTCATTAGCAAAACCAGTTAACATAGTTATTAGCTCTAATTAAGACCTATTATAGTGTTTTACCTATATGTGAACATCAAATAAATTAAGAGTTTATTTCCAAAATGAGATAACTCCGTTTTTAAAATTGTTCAAATTTCTTTTTCTTTTTTTGCATTCCAATTAATATTAATCGAACTGCAGTTTTTTTTTAGCCTTGATAACTCAAACAATACATAACTTACAAATAACAATTAAATAACAAAAACATGTTTTCTGACAATGTTTAAAACAGAGTTGTCTCATTTTGGAAACAAACTCTTCAAATATACAAATTATTAAGTTATTCACATGCTCTTATTCATAACAAGTTATTGACATCATGTGATGTTTTTTCTTTAGATTGTGTACAATTTGGGACTTTTTCAGAAAACAAAAAGATTCTGACTACAAAGTCAAATGGAATGAAAAAACTTTGAACCTAAAAATCTCTTCCCGTAAACTGTAAACATATTACAGACATCCTCTAGATGTCTATAGGACATCTGACAGCAAACGTTTCAGAGACGCATTGCAGACGCATTGCTAAAAAATTTGTCTTGCAGATGTAAATGCAGACAACAATTGGACATTGCATGCTGGCTTTGGGTTGGCTGATACCTTTTTGGAGGATCTACTTGTAAAAAAAATAATGCTATTGTACATACCACTAAAAGTGGTTCTTTGTTCCTAATCATATAGGGGAACCACGTTTAGTGCTTTATAGCACTATATTTTGGTGCGTCAGTGGTTCTTCAAAGTGACTGAGGTGCTATATATCACCGTTTCCGTATATAGAACATGTTAAACCGCTGTATGGTTCTACAGCAGTTCTACATAGCACCTCTATGGGATTCCTTTTGTGCCAATAAGTACGAACGCGAAATAAAAAAACCCAAACAAAAATAAACAACACGAAAGAAGAAATACACTTTGAAAACGAAAACAATGAACTCAAATTGCAAACTTTTAACATACTTTCAAACAAACTGCATTCATCATCAAATGTTTTCTAAATATCCTTTTCGAAAATCATTGTTTATGAATACGATGCCCGAGATTTCGTTTGCGCTTCATTATTTTTCGTTTACGCTGCAAAAAGTTACGTTCGGACTTTTGGCACAAACCTCTCGCGTGGGCGGGAGTTAACAGTGCTTTACTCTCATTGGCTAGTCAGATTTTGATCGACAGGTCCGTGACCTGGAAGTGGAAGAAGTCTTAGTGGCGGCGCGCAACTTTAGAAAGCGATCTGGAGGTGGACGGTGAAGTTACTTGTGATTAGTTACCTTTGTTATTAAACGGGTTTTCTTGCTACAGTTTGGATTGAAATGTACGGAGCCCGGCTAGTCTTTTTGCATAACCTTACATTTTTAGAAACATCTACTATTCATTTACATTCTTAACAAGTAGTGCTGTTATTTTCCTCAAATGCGGTCAATTATGTAAATGAATAAAAGGAACCAGTGTTTAAATACATTGTACAGAATACTGTCTAGTAACTCTGTCTTTCTATCTCTCTGTTTACCCTTATGTGTTAAAACTGTTAAGCGCAGATTGTTTATTCCTTATCATATGATATGGACTGATTTGATTTAATTCAATATTACTTTGGCTTGAGTCTACCTTATAAAGAGATCCTTTATATATTTAAGTGTCAAACACAGGATATCTATTAGTCTAAAGACACTCAAAAAAATCCTGTGTAGAAATGGACTATTTGGATTTATTGACAACACAAAAACAGCCCAATTAGGGATATCCAGCGACATTTACGACGTGGAGATGCTGACCCACTTGCTGGAGAGAGGAGCTTCATCTATGGCAAAAGCAAAGTTTCCAAATTTAGGGATATATGACAGAAGTCATTCACCTGATGTTTTATATGTCCCAAAATAATCTGAAAAGTGTTTAACAGGAATACAGACCCTCATGTCATTTAATTTCTGTTATACAAAATATATACATTTTGAGAAATGTGTGGTGTCCTTAACATGGAAGGCTACTATTACTTCTAAAACTAATAATAACCATATTAATTATTCTAATTATTATTATACAATAAGGGCAATGTATTCTGGTTATCAACATTCTTCAAAATATATTTTGTGTCCTGCAGAAGGAGGTCACATAAGTTTGAAACTATATCTACATGTTTGTTTTGATTTTATGACCAACATAATTTCACTTCGATTCATGCTGTCCTTCGTTAGGAATATTTTCATGTTAATCATATTGTCTGGCACAAAAGTATTTTTATGCTTTAATAAGATTTCCTGTGTCTCAGTGGTAAGAACATGGCGATTGGTTCGATCCAGTATATTGCACAACGTCAGAAACAAATGTATAATATAATGCAATGCTCGTCGCTTTCAAAGCATCAAAAATACTTAAATTATGTAAATGTTCTGTTTGAATTCTATTATGTATCGAGACAAAAACATGATCTCTATGTATGTTTCCTCACTGGTAACCGACTACCTTGCGAAGCTTATAGTTTTTTGTAATAAAAGTAATCACTTGTTTTTGGGTATTGATTATTGGCAAACCCATGGATTTTACTACGGTGACCATGTTCTAAACAGTAGTGAAATAAGGGCTGTATGCTTCGTGCAACATTTTAATAAATCCATGATTCTACGTTTAATAACAAAGGTAACTAATCACAAGTAACTTCACCGTCCACCTCCAGATCGCTTTCTAAAGTTGCGCGCCGCCACTAAGACTTCTTCCACTTCCAGGTCACGGACCTGTCGATCAAAATCTGACTAGCCAATGAGAGTAAAGCACTGTTAACTCCCGCCCACGCGAGAGGTTTGTGCCAAAAGTCCGAACGTAACTTTTTGCAGCGTAAACGAAAAATAATGAAGCGCAAACGAAATCTCGGGCATCGTATTCATAAACAATGATTTTCGAAAAGGATCATTAGAAAACATTTGATGATGAATGCAGTTTGTTTGAAAGTATGTTAAAAGTTTGCAATTTGAGTTCATTGTTTTCGTTTTCAAAGTGTATTTCTTCTTTCGTGTTGTTTATTTTTGTTTGGGTTTTTTTATTTCGCGTTCGTACTTATTGGCACAAAAGGAATCCCATACACCTCCGTCATCCCAATGAACCGCTGAAAAAACAGTGAAGTACCAAAATATGGTGCTTTATAGCACTAAACGTGGTTTCCCTATGGTTAAGAGCCAAGAACCACTTTTAGTTCTATATTGCAATACTTTTTTAGAGTATGGGGTTTTAGAGAAAGGACTTGTTGTTAAAGCTAGCAAAATGGCCAAAACTGATTGCTGCACTTTTCTGTCTACCAGCAACAAGTTTTCTAATGTATTTATACCACATGCAAGTTCAGCAAATCAAAACAGAGAACATTTGCATGGAAGTATTGTGACCCCTTTGATTCTTATAAGAGTCAATGGGCAAATTCACTGGCATTTTACTTGTATTCCAAACAAAAACATTGCCAGTAAATTTGCTGTCTTGTTATGTTCAGTATGAATTTCCTATTAAGGTTCTGTCTTCTGTGTCTGGCCAAGTCAAGCCACACCTGAATCTTCTTCAGAGTGGACTGTTTGGCATCTGTAGCCTCATTCAGACAGCCTCGGAATCACAATTAGTGTAACTTCATTTTCCGCTCACGCTGAGAACATTCTCCACTGCCTGAGACTCAAACCAGAGCTGCCTGAACTGCAGAAAACCCACTCAAGTTGAAATTGGATCACACGGCTCTCTTCCACAAGCGTTGAACGTGATTCTTAATAATGGAGTTATCACGACAACTTCCAGCTCATTGCTCATTGGCTGGCTTCATAACTTTGAGTGAGTTCGAGATGCTCAATGTTTCAGATGCAAAATTTTAAAGGGTGAGTGTACAGCGGGTAGGCAGATCAGAGGGCTTTGCAAATAGGTTTATGCAGTTTGTTTTCTCTTGTATTGTAATATTGCTCTTCAAATTCTCTCATCAAGAGGCCAGTGCGGGTTTGAGAGATGAGCCATTTTATAGTCAACTGACAACATCAAACACTCTAAAAGCTTTGAAGCTTTCAAGTAGATCGCATATTATTGTTTAAATAATCTCTCAACAATGTTATTCAATCTCACTTTGAGAGACCATGTTTTCCCAGAAACAAAGTTTCCCTTGATTTGCATATTTTAGTGAGTGTTTTATATTCCAATCACTGTTGTTACCAATAAGTGAAAGCTGCTTTTGCGCCTTCTAGGAGACTAAACAAGCATAACTAAACATTTATAGGTATTAGTAACTTAAAAACACTGTAGCATAGGCCTAGGTTTTATTCACAAAAAGTTAAAGAATTAAAATTTTATGATTATTCATTCTCTCTTATGTCTTCCAAGACGCCCATGTCTTTATTTCTTATGTGGTATCTAATCTAAGGTTGTTTTGCAAAACATTTATGAATCTTCCTCCATATAATGGATTTAATGGGAGGGCAACTTGATCTAAGGCAGTTGTGGCATAGTGGTCAGAGAGTTGGAGTCATAACCAAAAGGTCACCGGTTCAATTCTCAGGACCAGCAGATACCGACTAACGTGCCTGTGAGCAAGGCACCTAACCCATGTTTGCTCTCAGGGTGCTGCAGTGATAACTGCCCACTGTTCCAGGTGTGTGTTTTCACAACATAATGTTTTATTAACAAAGTTCGGGAGGAGCACGTGCAAATATTTTCGCAGCTGCTAGCCATTAACCATTCCATCTCCCGTCCAATCAAATCAAGAGCAAACTCTATAAATAGTTAGACAGCCTTACCTCCTTCACTCTACAGTTTTGCAATATTCCTTCTCCACCACTACTCCTCACTATTAAACCCTCTCCTTACCCGGGGGGAAGAGCTCTGGACTCGGGCAAACCCTGAGATCGGAGCCGGACAAGGGGGAGTGCTCCGGGATCGGGACAGGTAGCAGACCCTGGAGCCCTCTCCCGGGACAGCACGCCAAATATGCAAACAATATTCTTTTCCTAATTAAACTGATGCCTTTTTAATTATTTGGTAAGGCGAACTTAAGAATTGTAGTCCGTGTGTTCACTACTCATTGGATTGGTTAAATGCAGAGGTCACATTCCGGTTATGGGTCACCATAGCTGACAAATAGGTCATTTTCACTTAAGGTCCAAATTTCAGTTTCTTCGCAGCTTTAAATGGCTAAACGCGACAACCTTTCCAACGTGATTACGTATTACTGGAAGTTGTGATCGAGCAACACGGTTGGGTGCAAGCTGTGTATTTATGGTTATAAAGGACTAAAAGTTTAATATTTCTTAGAAAATGTAAAATATTGTAAGTGTCATGTTTTTCCATGTAAAGCCGCAAAGAAACAAATCATTTGTATTTGACCCTGTACATAAACTCTTGCATCGATGCCTTTGAGTGGAAGTAGTAAATATGGTCAACCTAACATACATTTTGCCATTCCCATTTGTCAGCATTGATTAGCCTTCAGGTTTAACTCAAATCAATCAAACTAGCAAAAGTTCAAAAAGACCACGTCTTAAAAGGTAGATTAAAAGCTTTCACTGTCACCTGAAAAAAAGAGAATACTATCGCTTAGCTAAACTTCAGAACACCATCCAACCTCCATATCTCCAATCTGCAACATGAACAGATGTGAAATAGGATGATTAGCCTGACTAAAAAATGAAAATTCTCTCACCGTTTACTCACTGCCGTGCCATTTAAACCCCTTTAAGTTTCTTTCTTCTGCCAAGTACAAAAGGTGACTTTTGAGGAATATCCTGGGGCTGTTCTGGGGGTTGTCAAGCTCTAAAATGACAAAAATGCTCCATAAAGTATAAGAAAATTGGTCCATGGTACTCATGCGTGACATTGCAGATTATTTAAAGCTAAATGATAGCTTTCCTTTTCTGTGATTCTGTGAAAGTCATTGTGCCCTCCACTGCAGGTCTGAAATCAAAAACGGCACCTTTATGCATGACACATCAGAACATATGATACATGATGTCATTGATTTAAATCCTCATGCAACATGGCTGAAAGCACCACATTTATTACAGGACAACAGAGGAGGAGATCATCAGTCGATCCTTTCACATTTGGTGTTGAAAAGAAGTCATGCATGTTTAGAACCACATCTGAATGAGTCAATAAAACTGACATCAATTTTTGCAAAAAAGTTAGCAAAACTGTTCCTTCAGGAAACGTTCTTGTTTTGCAATGCTTAATGCTTTTTGATTGTCCCATAAATCATCCAAAGCCTTGGTTCATTCTCCTTAAGATAGGATAGAATGTTGTATTCAGCAATCAAAGTTTGCCTCCACAGTCCTTAAGCTGGTGTAACCAGAACGAACCACACCTGCACTAGGCAGGCTTCGAACCGGGTCGGTCCGGCATGGGAGTCGGGTGCTCTAGCGAGGAGGCTAAAGACCGCAGTCTCTAGCGTCTGTCGCTAGAGAGTCCTTGAGGTCAGGAAGTGAGGTTTACATACTGCACAGCTCCATACTAGCTTGCCTCCGTTACACTGGCACGACTGCCTAATGCTAATTGTTGGCAAAACTCTCTGTCTCATACATCATAATACAAGGTCAACGGTAAGGGCTGCTGCGCCCGTGTCTAACCTTCAGTTTCATTTGTCCTTGACTGCTTAACCTGCGGCACCATCCAAAAAGTTTGAGTGGAACTTTCTCCATTAAACCAATTCCTCCCATGGTCTCTAGCCGTTCATTTTACATCCTCAAAAGAGAAATCATGTGAGTGAACATGAGTGATAACCCACGCTTCGTTTCGAAGTGTATCTCCACGGAGTACTGGTCGCATTTTAAATATTGCATTTGCGACTAATAAAGACGATAAATTGAGGAAAAGGAGCCTGAGGGTGATTACAGCCAATCAAATCTCATCTCCTCTGCAGCCCGAGCATTGGCACAGTTGTCCCTCTCCGGCCTGTTATTACTCACAAACAGCGTCGTAAAACTGATGGGGCAGATTTATTTTTCCTGACTAGGGGACAGACCTTTTGTAATGCATTAGATAGCGCCATATGCCAGCTCAAATTTGGCCCTAGGTTCCCACAAATAATGGCAGCCAATGCGCAGAGGAGCCAGCGACTCCATTTGTCATCGCTTTGTGGCTCCTACTATTTCTTCTATGAGCAGTTTGTTTTTTGAAACGTCAGCTAGCCACTCTGGATCTCTGCGGTTCGAGAAGGCAGAAGAACTAGAGCCGTTGAAAAAGTTGAAGTGTGCCGAAATGCGTTATTGGTGCTCCATCCTCTCACGGACAGCCACTCAAAAAAGACTTGTTGGGGTTGTTATGTAAATCCCAGGCAGACTACACCACTGTGATTTACACATATTTAGAATGCGAAAACCTTTATTCTCACAACCGGGCTTCGTTTCTCTATGGTTAAGACACCGGTAAAGCTGAGGGGAGGTTGTATACCTTCCTCCAAATCTGCATTAAAGCAAGACAGGCAAACGCAATACAGAATACTAATGAATCACTAAGACCCCTCAGAACACCGATGCCAGGACACACAAAAAGTCAGCGGATATGGATTATGCTTCAAAACCATTGGATTCTACTACAGAGATCCTGCTTCTATACTTTAAAATATCTGTACATAGAGAGCCATACTAGAGTGGATATTAAATCCAGCCATTGATGCAGACATTGAGAAACTGGGGCAAGGTGAATCAGTAGCTCGATGCTGAAGAGAAGAGGCCACACATTAAAATCCATCCTGATGGCATAACACGGCCACAGTTCAGTATGCCTGTCTATCAGTTTATACAAGATATTGATCTAACCACCCACTTGCTTCTCATTTACTCCAGCGGTGTCGCTCAGTGTCTCTCGCAAGCTACTGGGAGCAGTCAGGCGAGAACAGACCTTGAGACGGTGCTGGTTATAATAGCGCGTAATATACTGCGCGCTGGAGACAACGTGCAAGGTGAAGTTAACTTCCTTTCAGAAGAACGCAGATGTACCTGAAGATGAGTATGTTTAAAGATGGAAGCTGGTAGTGTCAGGAGTTGTCACATATATAAAGAACATTGCATAATGTACAGAAAATTAAGAAAAATGTGACTAGAATCATTTATCCCTGAACAAACCGCATCTCTTGATTTTTCTTATTTATGTAGAAAAGACAACCTTCACATCAAGAAACACCACCCCATCGCAATCTCTCTCTCTCTTTCAAGTGTTTTGAGTGCACAATACTCTGCAAGTACACAAACCAAGTGTTCATCACTCATCACCATCATCCTCTACAGATTACACCGGATACTTGAAATGGAGTGTTGAGGTTGTGTCTCGGCCTTGAGACCTCTCTACACCACCTAACCATAGCCTTTGTCTGGATCTCATGACTCAGTGTTTTGGTCTGTATCTGGTCTTGGGAGATGTACACAGTCTGGTTTCATTACATTTAAAGTGGTAATTGCTTCAGAAACTGGATTGTGTGTTCTGTTCACCTTTCTCCAGAAATCTGTTTTAAAGAAACTGCATACTAAATGTCACAACTCACTGACACCATTTTGTTCATTGGGCCTTGTATATAGCTATGTGATTTAATTCAGTGTTCAAGACTGACTGGAAACATACTGAGCACAATTCTCGCCGCCATTGGGAGTTGATCTGATTCTGGGCCCTTATTCACAAAACATCTTAAAGCTAAAAGTATCTCCTAACTTGCCAACTGTTTATGAGACAGGCAAAATGTATACGATCAGCTGAACATGATGCTTTATAAATACTTTATTAACATATATTTTATTTGCTAAAGGTAACTCCTTTTTTAAATAATTCAAAAATCATGTTGTTTTTGTGTTGTCGTGTGTTTATTGTGTTTTATTGTATTTGTTAAAGTTGTTACTTAATAGAAAACAATAAAAAGCACACTGTTTGATTAATATTAATTGGAATGCAGGGTAAAAACATGAATTTGTTTTTGTAAAATTAACTGTTGTTGAATTAGTAATTAAGTGTATTATTTTATAATCTTAATTTGAATATGGTAACAATTATATTTTAAATTATTTCATTTGAATATGACTTCATTTGTATTTTAAGATCTTAATTTAATCTTTAATTTAAATTTGTCATCATGAGTCCTCATTCTATGATATTCCTATGAATAAATGACTGACAGAAACCCATCCTCTATCGGCCAATCACTGATGTCATAGTCAGTAAGGTTGCTGACATCTTCCATAGTATCGAGGTCAGCCCCGCCCTTTCTCATAGTTTAAGATTTCTCTTTCCTGTGTGTGCTCTGAATAGGTTTTATGACAAAACTCTTGACTAAAAACTTTTACAGATGTCTTTGAGAGCTATTTGTGGTAAGATAAAATGTTTTGTTACTGCGAGCACTGGTCTATACTGTATAAATTAGTTCAAAATAGGTTATTCTGTAACAAAATGTTGCAAAATCTGAGAAGGTGTTCTTATGAAGCCGAGGTACATAGCCTGTTCAGTTCAGTTACCATACATTATATATGATGTACAACATAGCATAGACAGACATAAACAGAAATCAAATATGTAGTGAGTGTCAGTCATACAGTGTTTCTGAAAAACTGCAAAGTTTTGAGCCCAATTCAAAGTTTAACTGTCACTGGATTGTTTGATCTTTTGTTTGATCGCATCATTATGGTTTTATTTTTGAAGAAGTGCTGCACTCTTCTGGCTATTTTGAAGCATTGCTTCATGCTACCATGCAGGATTTTAAATCTATGAACATGATCTGTATGAATAGTTACTTAGGATCCAGTTGAACTCTGCGGTGTCTATTGCAACACTGTAGTATTGGGATTTTGTCAGGATGAGGTGTCAAAATGAGTAATGAAACCTTGTGGTAAAATTATGGTGAATAAGTTTTGGATTTTACCTGCTGGAGAGTGCTGAAGGAGAATGAGTATGAGGAGCAATGCAGAGTTCACACATGTTCTCTAGGAAATGTACCCTTCAGTATGTGTTGCTTCAGTAGAAGCTTGCAATTTGTGTACAAGCAGTTCATGTATGCACTAAATCCTACTAGACTATTACTGAAAAATTGTAAAATCGATTGTTAACCCTGCGCAATTTCCTATGTAACAGGCCTCGTCTGTTACAGTCATGGGTACTAACAAAGTTACTAACACTCAGTCCAGTTTTATATTTCTATATTCTACAAAAATTCAAAGCTGAAATTATACACACACCTATTTACTTGTTAAATATTACCTTATTTCCTGAGTCTCTGGTGATGTTCTGCCTGAGAGAAGTCTGAATGTTGCGTGTACAAACATTTACTATATAAATCATGAACAGTTCCCCTTCAAAGGAAATGTCAAAGGGTAAATGAATGTAGTTGCTGTCCGTCAGAAACCTTGTTTGTCCAAATTTGCTGTTTTTCACAAATGGAAAAAACACTGAACATTTTCAGTGCTTGCTGTGTTGTCAAAGTTGACAAGCACCTTTTAAAACTGGTTTTACAGTTAATTTGCAAAACCCTGTGACAAGCATAAAGGGTGAGTAATAATAGTGATTTATGGCTAAAAATATAAATCACAAAAATATGGTGAAACAAAGCTTTAGAAGGGCAGCAGCGATATGTATGAAACATTAACATTTTCAATTAAAATCAGGAAAATATGGAAAATAAGCTAAATTATTTAATTCATAAATATACACTAATCTGTTACACATTTCTGTTCCTGGTTTTTTTTAGATAAAGGTTTTATATTTATTATATTTTGATGTAGGAAAGGTTGTTAATGTAAGTCGTTCTGACATTCTAAAGGGACATTGGGCAGGATTTATAACCAGAAATCAGAATGGCATTGAGACGTTTATTGTTTGATTCTGTACTCCATTTAGGCTGAATGCAAATACAGTAAACACACACCATTAAGTACTATGTGGCTATAAACTCTGAAAGACACGTGTCAATGGAAGGGGTCATGACAGTAGTTTAGGAAGAGATATCCAATGCTTCATTCCAAGCACAGAGCATCAGGTACTGTAGCCGCTTTCACTTTATTTGTTCCAGTGGTCCATCCTTCTTAAACTTGTTTCATGTCAAACTCTATTACAGATCTACAGCAAGTTGCACCAGTCAACAGAGATAAATACATTTAACTCCATTTACAAGATTCATTACATCCCATGTGACAGACTGCAGACCCATATTGATCCACGAGATCAACTCTTAAAGTTTCAAAGGATCACAGGTAACATCTTGTCTTGCCTCAGATGGCATTGAGTGAAACAATAAGGCACCCAATATTGATATGACATTGATATTCTCTCATATTCATCATCACAGTAACAGCCCTAAATTGTGTTGGTACAGAAACAATCACTTGCACACTTTTCTTTTAATGTTTCAGAGTCAAACTGAGTCAAACACCTGCGCTACAAGACATCGCCTCCTCCCTTCCAAATTGGATCACGTTGTTACCGTTTTATCCCAAAATGAACAGCAGATAAACATTGCTCGAGCAGGCACGCGCTGAAGATTTTAGTTGAATTGTAACGTTTATGTTTACCCCACCAATGAAAGATAGGGTGTGGTGTTTTTGGGAAACTTGTCTAAATGATGCCGGTGGTGCAAGAATTATACCATATTCATTTCAATACACTCCATTTAACACATTTCACCATGCTTGTATCTATCTTGCACGTTTCAACCCAAATCGGTGCAGAAAACAAAAAAATTGCTGCCTGGACCTTTTGCAGTATAATCGGGAAATTCAGTGACACTACCCTGAAAAAAAATACAGATTCTCATGTGATTCACAGATGCATTTTAACAGCAGATCAGACATGTCCCGAGGGTCTTCCATCCCTCAGGAGACAGCAGTGAGACGTACAGAGCCATGGTTAACAGTGACAAGTTTGTGCATACAGCCGTAATACGGAACATGCTTAATCACAGTTTTCTCTATAAACGTAAATGTTATTGCAGAGTTGTTGACAAAAACAGCTCACAGTTCTACAAATCCCCTGTGTTTGTTGTATATTCCTCAGGCTACTTTACTAAGAATGCATAGAATATATACGATGATCATTTTTCTTGAGTGGAATCCAACACAGATCAGGAGATTGTAATATTCACACTGCTGTAGGTGGTAACATTTAAGAGACGGAAAACCCAAGGGCTCACATTTAGCAATCATATAAATACATCCAAGTCATACAGCATAACTTAAAAAAGCAAAGAAAAATAAATCATTCATTTCAATAAAATCTCTATAAAAAGTGTGTTGGTAAAAATTCTAACATTGCCCGTCGAGCATCACTTCAATAAATCAAACCTAGTGTGCTACCTTGCTGTCTACTCCCTACATAGGCAGCATCCTATATTAACTGTAAATGAACCTGTTGGAATGTTCGCTGTCAATGCCACATTGCACAATGGGATTGCTTTCACTGTAAATAATGTTAGCCAATAAGCAGAATTTCAGTATTTCAGAAGGCAGAATTATTTTTGCTACCTTTCAATTTTGTTCGCTCGTATGAAACTTTGAAGTGATGCCAAAATAAGCAGCTCACTATAGGTTTTAGAACAGAGCTTGGTGTCAGGTTGAAACAGCGAAATTGGTTTGATCCTCTAAAATTGGGGACGGGAGGAAAAGCTAGAGCTGACATGTTGCATCTTGCCTGCAATTCAAAATGCTGCATTGATTTTAAAATGATATACATCACATAATCTTTCGCTTTTTATGGGATGTGCAGTTCGCGTCGTCCCTTGTTTTGACTCATGGGTCTCAATAAAACAACAGCATCTGTACTACAACCGGTTTGATGCATGTGGGCTTCCACCATCCAAATCTGCTATTCGTTTCATGCATACGCATATGATAATCAAATTGATAAATATTCATAATTAACAGGCAAACACAAGATCAACTATGTTTCAAAAGTCTTTACAAAGCTAGAAAACAGCAATCGAGTATATTAGTTAACGCTAGAGGCCGACCCGTGGCTCTATTATCCAGGGCAGCATGGGTACATAGCTTCAGTGTCAGTCCAGACTTCTCCAGTGAATTTTAAAAAGTCATACATGAGTCCAAAATGGAAGACTGAAGAACATGATGAGAAGAACCGAGTAATCCACTCTGTGATGACAAAATCAGGAATGGCAGGTTTATATAGAACGTCCCAAAAACGCTGTATACTCAACCGAACCCAAAAAAAGGTTTTTAAACTCTGGGAACTGATGTAAATACGTGACAGAATGGAGTATTTCTTTTTCATATCCACTCTACATTTTACTTTAAACTATTGACATTTATACAATTTAGGGTTGAAATCTCTTAAGGACTGTAGATGACTCAGGGCTTTATACAGTATAATGGAAGGAAAATACTTTGCATGGTACTGTACAATGCGTTGACATCAGGTGATGAGACATTGTAGGTTTTGGATAGATTTGGATGCAGGGTAGCTGAAGTGGGGTAAGACAGGACAGTGGTTGAGAGGGCTGTTTGTGTTCATTGTTCATTAGCGTGAGCCATCATCTCTCAATAAGAATATAAAGCAAAGGAGATTTCCAAAACGGATCTTCTGTCAGTGTTGCCAAACAGCACCCTCTAGTGATCAAGACTGCAACATGTAGAAGCATAATACATTATGATATACACTTTCAATAAAGAAGTCAGACATTGAAACACTTGATCAAGAATACAGTATATTATACATTTATGTTGAGTGTCAGCCGTACCTCGGATCGCCGCTGTTTCTCTTCAAATGTCGAGTCTGTTTCCCTGACCACCACTGCTTTAGTCACCAGCATGTCAGGATGCTGTTGTTTGGCTTCCTGTATTGCCATGGCAAGAGCCTACAAGTGAGCATGAAAACACAGCACATGAAGATACATTGGGGTCGAGAAGTCTACATTACAATGATTTCACTCATGATATTTGGTTTGTCCCACTTTTAGATTAGTGGTATGGTTCGAAAGTTTTCAAAAATTAAAATGATGTTATTATATTTTTACTTGATTAGGTTCAAAGCCTGTGTATGAAACTTTATTCTGTGAAACACAAAAGAAGATATTTAAAGAAATGTCTAAATAGTCTTGTGTCCAAACAATGGAAGTCAATGGGGGTCAATGTTGTTAGGTTATCAACATTCTTCAAAATATCTTCTTTTGTGTTCTGCAGAAGAAAGAAAGTCATAGAGGTTTGGAATGACACGAGGATGAGTCATTGATTAAACAAATTTCTCTTTAATGACAGCATGTCACAATGCCTCTTAATATTGCTTACACATCTCTTCTTAATTTTCTGTCACAAGGTTTCTCTGTTTAGATTGTCTCAAAATAATGCCACTGTGTTTATTTATAGGTATAAATGAGATGAAAAAGACAGCTTTTTATTGTGATCTTTGGATCCAACTGTGCATAACATTCAAAAACAATATAACTGTACAGATTTGTTTACTGTATACCTGATGTTGGTCAACATCGTCATCGCCTGTTATGATTATTCTTTTCTCAATCCTGGTCTCTGCATACCCTCCCTTCACCGTCTGAAAAGAGCCAAAAACATTCTCCTATTGAGATGAATGCCAACGTGACGGGGTATTTCATCATCTCACCTTGTGGTGGTGTAAAATCATCAACGTCTCTTACATTTCTTTTTGAAAATGTAATTTAAAGTATATTTCAGTAACATTTCAGACTATTCCCTGAGCATCCATCAACAACACAGGAATGATTGTTTGACTGAATTTATTAGACACTCATTTGAATATTGATAGAAGTGAAAAACATGCTATTGTGTGTGCTCAACAACATTCTGCACTGCAAAAAATGACTTTCTTACTTAGTAGTTTTTCCAGTAAAAATGCCTACACATTCTTGAATCAAGATACATTTTAGTGATGAGCAAAATTACCTTAGAAAATATGTCTTATTTTAAGCACAAACTTACTGAAATTTCATATTTAAAAAAAAACAAGCACAAAATCCGGCAATTTCGGTAAGAAAAATAATCTTGAATCAAGGTTTACTTTTTTCTTAGTCACTTAATTCAAGATAATCTTTGTTAACCGATTGGCAGATACTTTTGCTTGTTTTAACCACAAATTCACTGAAACATTATATTTTTTACAAAAAAGACTTGTTTTCTAAGGTCAGTTTGCTCATCAAGAAAATGCTTCTTGATTCAAGAATGTTTAGACATTTTTACTGGAAAACAAGACGATTTTTAAGAAAAGTAAGAATGTCATTTTTTGGACTGTGAAAGTCAAGTTTGATAAGACACACATCTCATACCTTGGTCACTTGAGTAGTGGTGGCTGATGTAACATTTTCTGTGGTTATGGTGAGAGGAGACGCCACAAATTCTCTTCCAAGACTGTTTGTCCTCACCTGTCATACATCCATGTTACACATTCTGACCAAACCAACACATTCTGCAACCCTTATTACACGCCGCACGAGTCATCTTGACTGGTGCTGCTTATATTATAAATTATAAATTTATATAAATTTAAAACTAAACTATATATATTATATTATAAATTTGGTTTGTTATAAATGAGGCAATAAACTATTTGAAATCAATGTTTCGTGTCTGTCATTTTACTGCTATGGAAAGTATCTGTGTAATAAGCGTGACAATTTATATCCAGACGGTTGTTAAAGAACTATAAATCCCATCAGGATGATACAAGACATAACACAAGTCCTCATAACAAGCTATAGTTAGTGTTTTAGTAAAGTAGTTTAGGCAAAATGGATAATTAACAGTTCGACATTTGAAAAAATGTCAGTGTCATCTGTTCATGGACTCACAGGGGAACCGTTCTCTTTCAGTTCTTTCAGCTCTTTAACTCCGATCTCTTCCTTTTTCTGCAACACACAAGGGACAAAAACAAGTGGTAACCACAGAAAATACAGCCTCAGTGCCAGCAGATGGCAGCATAGCTTTACTTAAGCTTACAATAGAGGCGCACTAGCCCGCATTACACAATAAACAACACAAAGTCTAGCTCATTATTTTAGCTTATGCACAATTTGGTTTAAGATAAAAATATGTCAATAGCACAAACTGTTGAACACGAGTTTACAAGGACAAGTAAAAGACCAGTGTCATTGGACACCTACCGTCTCCACCTTCTGTGGTTGTGTGACGTCATTACTGGAGACTTTGGTTGGCTTGCAATTGACAACAGTCTTATTTTCCTCTGAAGGCTGTCACACACAAACACATTTTAAAAGATATAGAGAGGCCACCTGACTGCTATTTCCCAAAACGTAAAAGATAACCTCTTAAGCTTTGATTATTTGTTAAATGGCTAGTAAAGAACGAAGTATTAATTTTTAATAAGACACCTGTAGGGCAATGTGCACACACAGACACACATACACATTATCACAAACACACACATACACACAGCCTACAGAGATGAATGAGGATTATAGCATTTCATTATCAGACTCATTAATTTTCTCAGTGATTTTTTAAATCCTTGATATACAGAAACATGGAAAGTTTAACTTCAGACTAGTGTGTCTACTAGTGTGTCTACTCAGGTAGAATCAGAAAAGATAAAGATATAACACAATTTGAGAATGTGAGCATCCTAAATGAGCCATACTAGTAATGCTGGCTGCATCATTAATGATGTCATTAAGAGCACTCCTACTAATGTCACTAGACAAAATGTCACTATAATACTATTTTTAAAATTTATATTTTATTATGGCACTTAAAAAGTATACACATATGCATGCTATTATGAGTACAATTCTGTTAAAGACTGCATTATGGTTATTACTTCATTTGTCATTTCCGATTAATCAAAAGTGACCGTAATGAAAATCTCACATGATCAGAGCTGTGTTCAACCTCAGAGTCATTGGAATCTGCTGTCCCTTTAATTTCTCCTTTTCTCAACATCTGAGCAGTGCTCACAGCACTGGCGTCTTTCTTGGCAACAGGGGGCTGATGGGTAAAAAAGCTTATTTTAGTATGCAAGTACAAAATATGTTCATCGGGTATTTGTCTGTGTTACAAAAACAGTGTTCCACAGGAGGTTTAAAGACAAACTAATGGTACACACATTTCAAGTCTGTAACATTAATTCAAAAGGAAATTTCACTGTACACTAAAACAGCGAACCACTAATAAGTATCTCTAATAAATCAAATTGTACAAAAAAGACAAATTGGAAAACATATGGTGTGTTAGTAGTCAAATGCCTGGACGCACAACTGAATGTATGTTTATTCCTCATGTTCAAACACTTATAATAAATGACAGATGAGTATAAAAAATATGCATTCAATGTTGCTTGTCTTTGTGTTATTTCATAGTTTTGATTGCTTAATGATGCATAGATGTGTCCATACCTTTGAGCAATAGTGTAAAGAAAATAAAAACATGGAGTGAAAACAATCAAATGTAAATAAATCAATCAATTAATAAATAAAAAACAAAACGAAACGAAACGAAACATAAGTGATGAAATAACAAAACTAGGCAACAAAAATGTACAATATAATGTAGTCCGAAATGTGTTATGAATGAATTCTGCAGATTGGCCCGCTGAGAACAATTTGGTCCTTACAGGCTCTAGATCTTGATGAGCGCGACCTTCAAGAAAACGCTCCCTTCCGGGCGACACATCTCGCAAATTCATGCGGCGGGTGGAGAGAGACTTGGGTATGTCCTCAAACCCTTCCCCGCCCATCTCCACCCACTGGTCCTTCTCGCCCAGCTCAGCCATGCCTCTTGTGAACTCCTCCACTCCGCTGTGTAAGTCCATGACTACAGTGAAGTCCACCTCAGCTTCCAGGCTTGAGGTGGAACTGACTGTCATGCTTGAACATTTTCTCTCGATGGCCAGGTGGGTGTCCTTCAGCCACGCCGGCTCGCGATTACTGTCGTCCTCCAGGACGGAGGGCGGTCGCTGCTGTTGAGTAAAGAGAGGGCAGCGTTGCTACATCATGTCCAGGACATGTCATGATAGTGAATGAAAGATGCAGTGGTGATGACGCACATATGGAAAATCAGAGGTGCTTTGGAGCTGTTGATCATGCTATAAGGGAATCTGAATAAAAGGAGAGGATCTCTATGGCAGCGCTTACATCCAGCACTCACAAAGGGGAAGAACATGACAATTGTTTTTTATTTTGGTTATGTTCGGCTGAACATAGCGAGTGTATGGGGCCATAATGACCCAACTATAGGTTTGTTCATTTATGCTATAGACTGTTTCATCTGATGTGCATGAACCTGACCCCCAGTTAACTTACGGTTTGGCTAGTGTCTAATAAGATATTTATATTTGATTTGATTTATGTTAATATTAATTTATATTATTATTTTACTATATAATAATTGTGTTAAATTAACGATTTGTTGAATTGTGTTGTATGTTCATTTTATTAAATAAATATTTGTTGACAGGGTCCTTTATTTGGTCGCATATAAAAAAAACGTTTGGTATTTTGACATCTAGTGGTTGAGCTTGGTATCACAGTCTAAATTCAAAATATTGAAGAGAAAAATGTAACGCTTCTTCTCGGTTTCTTTAGATCAAAATCATCTTACAGGCATTGTTTGTGAATGTGTACTGGCAGTAAGGTTGAGGGTCGAAAAGGTGTGCATGCACAGTACAATTTGTTTATGTTGTTAAGATGAAAGCGACTATATACTGAATACATGGTGTATATTTAAAATAAAAATAAAAAATAAAATAAAAATCAATAAAATAAAATGAGATAATAAAATAAAATAACAACACAACACATAGAAACAAAACAAAATATTAGCCAGATTGTATCTGTACTAGCTGGCCATTTAGCTAATCTCCAGTAAAATTTTAATGTGGTTATATAAGTGTTACAAGATTATAAATGGAAAATGAAGTGCCTTTGAAGAAAAACATGAAAGAATATGCAAATAGGGTGTTGACTTAGAATTTGAAAGACCTTATCATAATCCCGTGGGTCTTCATAAGAAGCAGAGGACAGAGACTCCTGTGAAAGAAATGTACAGAGAAAACAAGAAAGAAATAGAAGCAGTCTAATATTAGCAGTGTTATGAAAGCAAGACCCATGAAAGAAGCCAATCTTTCCAAGATACACAGCAAAACATTTACTGTACAGCACTTATGACCTTTCATTCTTAATACGTCAATTCAAGATGCTTTTGTTGGTCATAATAATCAAAATTAGTCAGAAATGTTCATTCTAATGTAACTTTTTTACTCTCACACGATATTAAAGAACTCTCTGCAGATTAGTTTTACATTAATATTTTCATATTTTTCAATTGAGAAGTGCTGTGGTAAATGATTTTTAGCTTAGCTTTGCAAAAGAGATTTTATAAACCTCACTAGGAAGAATGAAGGGCACAACTTTTTAGGTGGAAATCACCAGAACTTAGAAGTAAACATTGTGTGTGCTTTTTGACAAAATGTATGCATGTATGAGTAATATTGGCCATTGAAATTAGAACACAAATCCATTTTCAAAAGTCAAGGGTTCATACCAGCAAAGAGGTTCTGTTGCAAAACCCAGTGAACTGCCTTAATGTGCACCGCCTAGACATACTGCTGCCATCAAATCTTAGCATTCCAAATGTGATTAAGTCATACCACAGAAAATACTTTAATGACATTGAACCTTCACTTTACATTTATCAATGTTATGTGTTAATCCAGTCTTGGATTTGATTTTTCACAAGTGCATCTTTGATAATCTAAAATACTTCCTAAATACAGGGAGTTCACTGGGTTTTAAAACAGAAAGAGAGAAATATTTTATAAGGAATACATGAGGCATGCTCCATTGAAGATCCACTGCAAATAAAGATAAGACAAATCCAAAATGTTGCCCAATGGCCAAGCAAAAATAAATACAAGCTAAAATGTGTTTACCATTTTGTCATTGGCAACAAGCAGAATGGCAGTAAGCCAAAGATTGTTTGCAACCAGCATCCCGCTATCACTTTTTTTGCTCATATACTGCAAATAAATCGGTTTGTGCCAACACGTTCCACAACTTGAGTCAAATGAAAGCAAGGATGCGGCTTCAAACTTTCAAGATAACAGCTTATTTAAAAAATCCTTTCATTCCACTCACAAACATTGCACTGCGGTAGAGTGTTTGAGCAGTACTGTTGGTAGATACATTCCCAGTTATTCTTGATTTAAAAAATCTTTATACACTTCGTCCAGTGTTGGCCATTTAATCAGAAATCAAACACGTGGGTGAATGCTCAGTTTGGTTGCTTTAACTGGCATATGGCCATTTCAGTTAAAGCCCTGGTCTATAAATCTAAGAACCCATATTTATAACTAGAAAACTTATAACAACAAAACAATAACAACAATGCCACAACTTGTTTCATCCAGCTCTTTCATTCTTCAAAACAAAACTGCGGAAAAACATATAGCCATGGATGTATTGTAGATTTTATAGATCACCACAATATGAAGTGTTTTTCAGTTTTGTGGAATGAAAGGAAAATTAAAAAAACATGGCTGAAGAGAGGGGGTATCAAAACTAAAGGCCAAAGCATCAAAGCATCCAGATGCTTATTGGTCAATCCAACAGACACTCTGATTATACAATTTTGGTATCAGTAGAGATTTAGGAAGGAATGACGATGACAATGTTGAATGTGTGAACTTGAAGATCCAAAACCATTCATGCAAAAGTGACCTTCTCCAACCCCTCTCTTCAAAGGCAAGCAGAGATTATGCTTATTAACATCTAATTAAAAGTTTAAGGTAAAAAATAAAAAAAGAATGGATGCGTGTTTGATCTGAATCTCATGCGAGACTTTTTGGCCCAATGACTGAAAATGCGGAAGATGCCAAGCTGATTTACCGGAAGGCTCTTCTTGTCTTCCATAGTTGGGTCTGTGCTGAAGTTGCGACTATTGCGCAGAATAAGAACAGATTCTCTGGCTTTCTTTGTTTTAATTGGAGGAGTCGGAGGGGCATTTTTTTGGTGGACTGGTGTCCTGGGGAGATGAGTTTGGACATCAGAAAGTCCTTCATCGGGCTGCAGAAGATCTCCATGGACCACTCGGCCTTCGTGTGGTGAACCGCCAACATGGCTTGTTTTTTGCTCTGAGCTTCCTAAAATATAGTGATCTGTCATGGCCAACGATGATTCCTTCGGACTCATTTTAGCTTCCACAGGACTCGTGGTGAAACTTGCGTTGGAAGAGCTTGCATTGGAATCCCTGCACTCAAACTTGCTGGGATCAAACTGTCTTTCGAAAGATTCATTCATGCTGTATCTTTTGAAGCTTCTTTTCATCAGTTCTGAGTCTTGCTCTATATCTATGTCATCTTTGTAACCCTGGCTCTTCGCTCTATCAGGTTTCAATGGAACGATTCTTGTTATATCAGTTCTTGAGTGTCCTGTTACTCTCAGGTTGGTCTTACTCGATTCCTTGGCTGTTTGAAACATCTCAGTTTTATCTAGTTGAATATTGCTTATCTTCCTCTCAAGATCGAACTCTTCCATTCTTTGCTCGTCTACAATCTCTGGCTCCTCTTTGTTCCCGTTGTTGTCAATCATGATGACTTTCGTAACCTCAAATCTGATATCAGTCTTGACTTTTTCTGGCTCATCTCTACCAGGATCGTCGACCGAATCTTGGTTTTCTTGTTTGTCTTCAGTGTTCATGATCTTTATTTCGGTGGATGGCTTCTCTTGACCTTCTGCTTCATCAGATCTCGTCACTCCTTGATTGGGAATGTGCAAGTCTTTTTCCATGACTTTATCAAACTCCCTTTGCTTCTCTTCGAGAGGTGACCTGGCATCTGAAGGCTGATTTAGCTTTTTCATCATGGATGGTGACCATGCGTCTGTTGTTGGATGACAAACAGCAGTCTCTTCAATAGATTCAGTATTATTGTCCTCATCCGACTCCACACTGTCTTCTGTGATGTTTGAACTTTTGGCTTCTGTTTCATACACAAAGTCCCTAGACATACCCAGGTTTAAGCTTTCAGGTCTTTTCTCTCTTCTGACTTTACGTGGAGCACTTTCACTTGTAGCATCTGGATTTAAGGTCTTCATAGTCTCAGAACTTGATTCATCAGGTGAACATGGCATTTTGTCTGATTTATCGACCGTATATAAATCTGATTTCACTTCGATTGTGGAGGAAAACATATCATATTCCCCCTTTCCATTTGATTCTGTTGGCTTTTCCTTCTGTGTTACTTTTGTGGATGTAAAAGTCTCCATTTGCAATTGAGTTTCTTCACCATCCTCTCCCATTAGCTCAATGTGTTTCATCTTGGTAATTTCGCGTTGTTTTTCCTTCTTTTTTCTTGGAAGCAGATCAACGACTAGTTGTGGGGGAGACGTGCTAGCTTTGTTCAATTCTTTCTCCTCTATGTCAAAGTCCGTTTGATACGCGTCTCGTTTTTCGATCAACACCCATTCCTCAGAGCCCTATTTAACAATATAGATTAGAAAAAGGTTATTTCTGTAAATGTAAGGATTATACTGTCTCGCCAAGAAATTAGTAACTCAATGGTGAATCTGAATGTCAAAGGAACCTCAGGTGAAGTCACTACACTCTTCTGTATGAAGCCCTCCACAGTGAGGCTGTTGACAGGTTCTCTTCCGCCTGCAACAACAGCCTCCTGACACATGGCCAACATCAACAAAAAAACAGAACAACGTCAAGCAACCTTCATTTATAAGCTTTTCACATTAATAAATTGCTTTCCAATATTACTCCTGTGCAGAAGACAGAACCGGGATAATTTATAAATGAAACTAAAACTTAAGATACAAAAATGAAATGAAAAAAAATAGAATCCTAAATCGTTTTTGAAAAAATAATGTAAACTAGTTAAGGTTATTCAAATCAAACCTAAACTTAAACCAAAAAGAAAGCCAAATAGCAATATTAAAATAGTAAAATGACAGCACATAACAAAACCGCTAAATATTATAACTAAACAAATAAAAGATGTTTCAAATTATTAACAAATCTAATAACTTAATTAATATTATTAAAAGTTAAATAAAAACAAAAAGTAAAATAACAGAAGACTTAAAAAATTGTATGGAAAAATGTCCATCCAATTCCTTGTATCATTATTGTAATAATTTGTGACATACTGTACAAGACCATATCATTGAACAGATTTCTACTGATGCAGCCACATAAATACATAAAATGACAATATTTTTTCATAATAATCTGTTTTTTAACATAGCCATGCTCTCATGAAATGTACAACTATTCTCAATTCTAAAGTAGGCCTTTATCAAAAAGAAAGAAAGAAAGAAAGAAAGAAAGCAAAAAGAAAGAATACATTTAATTTTATGATCATCAGCATCATGCAAACATCTAAACAAAGCAAAATTATGACAAGCACAATTATGAAATGTCAAACAATTCAGACTGTGCTGAAGAACCAATATTACTTCCAGTAAAAATTGCCTCAATACATTCAAAAGTCTGACACTGCACAATTACATCTCTTTCTGTGAGGTTTTAATATTTCAACCCTTTCATCATCCTCCGGCATGCCCGTGGCTTTATGTTCAGACCATTCAATGAACAACAAGCCCAAAAAGTTCAAGCATGCATTGATACAACTGAACCGGATCTGTCTGGATAAAGCTTCAGCACACCATCAGTGCAACATTTATAATGAACATACAGTATACACTGATCCCAGATAAACAACAACAACAACAAAAAAAGAACCAAACTCCAGAACATACGTCGAAACTAATACCCCACAAATCATTATCATCAAACTTTAGATGTCAGACTGAGGGTCTTACAGCCCTCCTGTTGTATTTTCATACTCACTGCTGCCTTCTTCTCTGGAGTTTCACCGGGGGACGTCGCTGACAGGCGCTTTTCTCGGTTCACCAGCTTACTGCTGGGCTCCCTCAGGGCTCTCTTCAGCTCATTGATGCTGGCCTGGTGCTTCAGGAGAACATCATCTGACTTGTCTAGAAACTAGACGCCAGCGGAGGAAGAACAGCCATGATTAAAAATAAACTGTACTGTCTAGCCATTTATGAGGCTGATCTTCAATGCACTAAAATTGTATAAGATCTGAGCTTAATGAATAATTAATACCCTATTAAAACATGATCAGGTCTATCTATTTTGCTTCAGTGTTTTACTTACAAAAAGGTACATGGACAGTACTGCGGTACAGTGATGATATCAGATGGTAATACTATTTTTTTTTGCATTAGTTGGCTCAGGCAGGTCCCATAGGGAAACTTGTGCAGGCAGAATATACACAGGCAGAACACTTGTACTGTACAGGCTTACATTTATTAACAAAACTTTGCTTGATTAAACCATCTTACTTGCAACATATGCTACAATGAGACGAATGTTTCCAAACCAAGGGCTTGGGCTGCTCTGCCTTTCATTTTGCTAAACTAATAACAGGAAAAATTTGCAGAAAATAATGAAATTATAAGATTTTTGCTCTGTACAAGCTGTCCTGATTTAATTAAATTTACACTACAGTTAGTCATTCAGCAGACGCTTTTATCCAAAGCGAAAATGAGGTAAAGAATAGAAGCAATTGGAACAACATGAGGACAACCAAAATTATAACACCATGTCTACACCAGGTCTCATTTAGCCTACCACAGTATACAAACCAATGTTTTGGGTTTTTTTAGATATAAAGAGTAATTATTATATAAAGAGTAATTGTAATAATACAAAATTATTATTAGAAATGCTTCTGCAAACAAAATGTTCTGAAAAGTTTGCCAGTTTTTTATATTGAGGTATTCTGTTTTTAAAAAAATATGTTGTTTGTATTGTTTACGTCTTTTGTAATTCACTGGTTATTATTTTCTTATCACTTGCTTGATTCATTTGTGAAAAATAAACAAACAAACAAACAAATATATAACATGACTTTGCCATTCTGAACAATAAACTGTGATTTTGCTGCAAATAAGAAAGGTTTCAATTTATATTAGGACACACAAATCCATTATTAAGTGCTTTCACCTATGAATGCGTTATTCTGCAAGACCTTATTCTACATCCCTTAATCCCACCCAAAACCTAAACCTAAGAACGACCTTATAATCATTAATAAGGAATTGATTTGGGCAAAAACTGTAGTTATTACTTAGTTAATAGTGAGAAATGGACCCTAATCTAAATTGTGTCGATTTGCTTAGACAAATGGTAATCAATCCACCCAAAAAGAAGGTGAGTTCACTTTTATTATAATGAAACCATGGATAATTTACACAATGTATATTTAAGAGTTGATACTATATTGTTACATGTTAAAACAATTGTGAATATACCATCTCATGGTTAATGTACAGTATGTTGTATTATATTTCATATTTTTTGGGAGAGCTGCTTTGTGGACTAAAGGATGTGTTAAAACAGAAAAGCATCAGAATAAGCATTTAAGGTAGAGATACCTCCTGCTTGTGTAGAGGGGTTAACTCCTGCTCCAGGTGTAGAGAACAGGCAGAGGAAAGCAGCGGGGATGAAGGGATGAACAGGGTGGAGGTTGGCGTTAGTCACAGGCAGGACGAGAGGTCAGGGAGCACAAGAGCAAATAGAAACCAGCACAGAAAGCAACAACAGTTCAGGATCACGCTGGATCAGGAAGGATCAAGAATTTGGGAAGATATCAGATGCTATAGGGATAATCAGAGGTCACGATTGATATCCAAAATAATAATAAAAATAACTTTAATATCAAAATTGATAAGTACATGTAGTGTGGACTAAAGTTTTATTTTGCTGGGGACATCCCTGGTTGGAAGAGCTACTGTAAAAGAGCACTGTATTTATTTTATACTGATCCGACTCTTTACACACCTTCAAAACATATCTAATAAATTTCTATCCACTTAATACAAATGGTTTAACGGCACTATACGAGGACATAAACACAAGATGTGTTCTCATGATTATAAACAATGGGGCAGAGTGCAGCTATTGAATGAAACAAAATGGAATAAATGTTTAAACATGTATTTTTTTTCCTGACACTATGCCTTCAAATTCAATGCACCATTTGATGCTGAGAAAGCCCCAAAACAATGCAACGGCAAAATACATCAATCTGCTAAAATTGGGCATTGACCAAAAGGAATTTGCCGATTTTTCTGTCAAGTACTGCATGCGCATCCCTAAATCTCACACATCACAAACACAGCGGTTTGTCTTTCAATACATGATCCAAAGGGTTAAAAAAAGAGGTATAATACAAAGTTTGAGCAATCTTTAGGGAACAGATTGGATGATGTGTGTGGATTAGGGAAGGGAGACTGTCAACTTCTGTAGTTTAATGCAAACAGGCATTTTTTAATATGGCTGTGAGTGAATAAAAAGCAGCCTAGCAGATTAAAATCCCAAACACAATTGTAGCAGCAACTACTTCAAAGTGTCAACTATGACACAATATTACTGTCGACTTCATATCAAGCGGATTTCTCAAAGAACACCTGTTGGCATCAAACGGGAAAAGCAAAGAAAGGTAGAACCACAGACACTAATGCTTAAAATACCTCCTCTTTATCAAGAGCCAGACTTCCATCCTCCTTTAGCCAGGAACGGGTTAAGGGAGAGATAGATCAGAAAGTGGTTTCATGAATCGCATGTTAAAGAGGTTTAGTCATTATTAAAGAGAGAGTTAGAGGCAGATGTGACAGCGATGCTGAAGGGCTGTATATATGAAGGGTGAGAGAGTCAGACTATGTTCTAGCTAGCGCTGAAGTCAGTTGAAATCAGGATTGGGATAGCTTTGACTAATTCAGAGAGTCACTAGTATGGACAGGCGTAGAAGAGTGTGTCAGGGTTTATGAAATACTGAACTAACAGCCCAAAGACATTTGCATACAACTCTGAGCTGGTGTTCAGGACAGTTCTAAATAGTCTGTGTATTTCTTGTGTTTCGATGTAAATAAAGTAATGAATATGAAATGATAAAAAGTGAATCCAAACATTTGGACTGGAATCAAAATAAATCAACTTCTGCAAAGTTCAGTTCACTCAAGGACAATTTTTTGGTTTAACAAATGCTAATCTAATTAGAAATTCATAATCCAGTAAAATAAAAATGTAATGCAATATAAATGCAAAGTGGTTCAATGTTTTAAATGTGGGCTAAAGCAAAGCTGTTACAATTGTGCTTCATCTAATGGAGTACGATATTACCTTAATGTCTTTTTTCCTGGTAGGGGTCATGTCCTCACTCTTGCTCTGGTCAAGATCTTGGTCTTGGTCCTGGTCTTGGTCCAGACTGAGATCATGTTCAGCTTCATCTGCAGACAGAAACTGTGGCTGCTCGCTCTCACTCTTCTGGGACAGAACATCATGGATCTCACCCAATGTGGACACCGGTCTGGAAAACTCTGTTAAACAAACAACAGTAGGAAAAAAGTGTCAAAGTGTCCATAAAAGCAAATCTTACATGACAATGGGCCAGAACAGAAATCTCCAGTCCTTACATGGAAATGATTAGATCCTGTTCATATTCAGTATATTTTCTGTTTATTTATAATTAACAACACATGCTGAAATAATAAGTAGTTCAACCCGGAGAAGCACAATACACTTACACATTTTACTATTGGCCAGAGAAGTTTTACAGGGGGGGATTTTTTCAGGGACCCACCTCATTATATGGGTTATTAGGCAAACTGTATGTCTACCAAATCCAATTTACATTTTTATATGATATTGCACTATTTTTATTTTGTGTTTCAATTACCTTAGACTATGCAATGCTGTGCTTTAAAAAAGATGCTTTTGGATACAACAATATTCATACTCTTCTTAAACAATTTATGAGTTATAATAAACCCAATAATTAAAACAACACATTTAATGTAAATAGTGTTATAATAATAAAACAACATTTTATAATTTATAGAAAATTATTTTGATTAACCCTTGACTATGGATTGCAAACCACTTTAAACAATATCCTAATTACTAATCTCATATAAACTTTATCTTAAAAAACAGCCTATTTACAGTAACACCACATTTCAAAATGAATTATGTGTGTGTTTTAATAGAAGCAAACAAATATCACTTTTACAAAAACTAACAGTCAATTTTGTCATTTAAGTAACTTGCGCATCATAAAGTGCATCATAAATATTTCAAATTTTACTCTCAAAAGTCTTGTGGATTTCATCATATTGCCTATCGTCCATGAAATAATATTATGTATAATTATTATGTAATAATAAAAATAAGAAACCTTACCAAGTGTACTTTGTCTTTTTTCCGCTGGATTTATGCCTAAAATATATTCATAATATATTAAATAAATGAATTTCCGTTTTTAAAGCCAATTTGTAGAACTAAACCATATAAGCTTCAAACAGAAGCAATGCTATTACAGTATGTCTACTGTGTACTTAAGGTGACCCTTGAGTTGTTTTCAACCAATAAAATGTATTTGTTTAATTAAAATATTTAAGCTTTGACTGTTTCAATATGGGATACTCCATTCCATTCCATTCCATTCCATTTTCTACCGCTTATCCAAACTACCTCGGGTCACGGGGAGCCTGTGCCTATCTCAGGAGTCATCGGGCATCAAGGCAGGATACACCCTGGATGGAGTGCCAACCCATCGCAGGGCACACACACTCACTCATTCACTCACGCTCTCACGCACTCACGCACTCACGCACTCACGCACTCACGCACTCACGCACTCACGCACTCACGCACTCACACCCTACGGACAATTTTTTCCAGAGATGCCAATCAGCCTACCATGCATGTCTTTGGACCAGGGGAGGAAACCGGAGTACCCGGAGGAAACCCCCGAGGCACCGGGAGAACATGCAAACTCCACACACACAAGTAGGAAGCGGGAATCGAACCCCCAACCCTGGAGGTGTGAGGCGAACGTGCTAACCACTAAGCCACCGTGCCCCCCTTATGGGATACTCTAATAACAAAATTAATTTAAAATATAAATATAGACAATAAGTTTATTCTAATCTAACGTGCACAGCCGTTTGCAGTGTTTTGAACTTTGAAGTTCACAAGAATCACCCCAAACCTGACAAAATTATTGATGACAGAGGGAGTTTGGTCTGCTAGATCTTGAGCTTTAAAGTTTAATGAGTCTCTTTTTGAATTTTACTTCAGGGTTTTTTCTCATTTTGACCACTTCAGTTTTATACACTTTATTTGCTTCTGGCAAACATCAAACTTTCTGTGTACTGAAAGAAAAACAAAGACAAACAATTGTCTGCAAGCAGCAAAAAGATAAAATGCTACAAAAATGAGCTTTGCCACAACCTAAACAATCCTGTCAGAGTAAAATCCAAGAAAAAGAAAAATGAAAGCGCTCCAACCTCCATCTAGACTGCGAGAGAGAAGATATCTCTTGCTAGTGGAACGTTCAACTTGTGGAGCGGGTCGGTCGATCAGAGCACTAGCCTGCCGTGTCTGGGCCTGAGTCCTCCCACTGTACCTGAACTTTGAACCCATCACCATGAATCCCTTTGGTGGCGGCTCTGGAGATACTAGCCTACAACAGATCAATACAGAAAAATATGAGATGTAAGAAGTATTTATTGAACTTCAATAAAATCAACATGTAAACTACAAGAGAAAAATGATGTGAAAGATGTGTCTGTTAAAATATTATTTTACACTTTCTACAGACAGTATGGAAGTTGTTGCTTTCTTATGAACAACACATTGTTATTGTGCTAGGATATTCTGGGTGGTTGCTAAAGTAATGCTTTGTGGTTTCTAAAGTGGATGAGGTACAATAGTGGCTTAACACCAAGTCTTTTCGACTGCTTTCAACCATCACACCAAATGTTTTCTAGCATGAGAACAAATGTTTTCATGAACAAATGAATCATAGTGTGGACTTTCAGCACAGTAATCCAACCATTCAGAAGACAGTTATAATGGTTCAATGTCTATTAATGTCATCTCACAACTGACTGCTTATCACTCGCCAAAGTCTCTCAGTAGTTGGAATGTTGGGTAAAGTTGATAAAGCTATCAACATTTCCTCCAATCCCTACAACTTTCCAAAATTCCCATAGCTCGTTTTGCAGAGCATCAGTCCAGTGGTTCCATGCTTTGGAAAAGCGATACTGCATCGCTTCTAAATAAACCCACAGTCTGACATAATCTCGGTGCAAACTTTAAAGTGTGTTTAAAAAGTAGGGTTAGGGGTTTCAATGAACACATGAACCATAAAATAAGAGCATGTTGAGTCTAAACAAGTCTAAACACTGGACAAAAATTGACAAACACTCTCGAAGACACTCCACACCTGGAGCGAGGGAGGACATGCCATTAGAGGCCTTTGATCTTACAATCCAGGTTAATCTACCAGAGATTTCTCAAGCACTTAGTGGCCAGCATGACTGTTGGGTATTGGGAAGATGAAAGGTGAAAGATGAAAATAACACAACTTGAAATCTGTTAGAAATGAGCAGGATCACCTGAAAAAGGTGTGGTGTTCGATGCAGACCTTCCATAGTCTCTTGGCAGCTCTGTGGTTGGGAAGCTTGAAGCCTATGGTGCTCTCGAACTGCTCATACTGTTAGATAAAACAAAGGAAAGGAGAGATCAGATTTATATGTCATTTATATGTCACTTCTGCTTGGTAAATGGGAAAAGGTCCATGATAAATGCATTCACCGAGAAACTGATTGTCTCTTCTCTGGCCATAACTGAGCCATTACCAACTGCTCTCATTCAGGAATACCTTCTCTAGCGTAACAGCTTTGCCTCTGAGCTCGATACAGGCTCTAATTACACTTAATCTTTGTCTTCAATCTCCAGTCTAATGACCTCGAGAGAGAGTCCTGCCCTGAGACTCTCTGGGGAAAGTAAAACGGCCATTTTTCAGACACAGGAGATAAACACGGCCGTGGCATTTGAGCACTCTATATTGGGCCATTTCGCTCCTATTCTGGGCACTGGCCGCAGCTGCAGCGGTTCAAGGAGCTCTTTATACGTTTCTCTCAACTGACTCACTGTGTCGAGAGACGACTACTGAGCCAGACGCCCTGTGGACCCAAAAGGGCTTGAGTTTAATGACAGGATGGCAGAGAGGGACAATTACACCAATCAGAATGCAGAATGTAGGAATTCTGGCCACCCATTCGCTTTAAGATTCAAGTGACTTCTATTGGTATGCAGGTCAAGTCAACATTACTCAACATCCACTCAATGGAAATCAACGACACACTAATAATTGATATGACAACAGCATATTAGTAGATCTACAGACCGTTTAAAACTGCTTTAATGCAAAAGCTTCTGAATTGAGGACAAATGCATGCAGACAGGTATCATTAGGTGCCTGGAGCCATTTGTCACGAGGTCTCCCTGCATCACAATTCGACAACGTTCATCAAACATATGTGACTGACACAGATTATGTTGTCAAGTATGTATATTTTTAGTATTGTTGAAACATCTGAACAGTAATCACAAACTGAGGGGGTACTGTTACTGTAAGATTGAACGCTTCTTTGTCATGTTCTTAATATTTGTGACGCAGTCTGTGTAAACCCAGCTTTTTACTCTTGAAATGGTAAACTCTGTGATCCGTGTTCGAGTCTGTCCTAGGTCATGCCCTGGGCCCATAGCCCAATCTCTCATCGCTTTTTTCCTGACTGTTCTCCACTGTCTTGTGTGAACAACTGGCAACCCACCTCCCCCCAAAAGAGCTTGTCAGCATTGACCACACATTCTTTAATTGTTGAAAAAAAATCTGTGTTTTTAATTTCTTAAAAATTAGTTTTGGAGATTTGGAGGTTTCTGCCAGACGATCTTTACCAGCATTTACAATTTTTCATCATAAAGTTTCCCATAATTAACAAGTTTTTCCAGCTATACATTTTATGATATGTTATATGTTCATACAGGAGGAAATATTCAGGGGGGTCAGAAGTTTTGGAAAATTATAATAAATCCTGCGAAAGGCTTGTTTTAAAACAAAGATGTACCGATATCTGCCAATAATCGGTCGATAAAAGTAATTTTTCACACTATAGGCTAGCGGCTGATGAATTTGTGCTCTGTACATAGAAAATGAAAAGAAACATCACCAGTTTGATGTTCAATATAAACAGCTATTATATGAATTAATGACATTCAGAAAGTTAAGAAATGTTCATTTAATTCTCAGAATCGGCATTGGCAGATATTACTCAAAATAATCGGCTGTTGCTTTCAAGTTTACTATATCAAAATTTATGATCTATCATTTACATCAATAAACACGTTTTACCTATTGCTATCATTTTTATGGATTTTGATTACTACTGTAGCTCAGTTGGCACAGTAATATATTAGCACTGCAACAGTTGTGGGTTCAAACCCCAGAGAGCACATATACTGATCCAAATATTTACCTTGAACTGCAAGTCACTTTAGATGAAAGCTTCTGCCAAATGCACAAATGTAAGAGATACTTTCAATTATGAGCAGCACGTCACTTGACAAACTGTAAAGTACAGTAGCTTCCCTAACACTCCTATACACATAAAGGGCGGGTCCCCATTGCACGGTCAGTAATCCTGTCCAGCTTTGGTGGAATTTCCATGGCTCATCACAGAGATCATCAAAAAGCTCTGTTTACCTCTCCAGGGCGGATCTTGATGTAGAAATTGCTCCTTTTGTAGGAGATCTTGAGGATCTTCGGCCAGGCAAAGCGGTTGATCCTCAGCCTGTCACGGTAAATCAATAGACCGTTGGCGCACACTCCCAGCATGATATCAATCCCTTCGGAATCCTGCCACAGCAAAAAAAGGGCAAAATACTGTTTAAAGGTACTGGACAGTAATAACTCACTGTCACTATATATAATGCCTAAAAAACTGAGTCAGCAAAATAACACCGATATCACTGAAGGACAGCGGCCTAAAGCCAACTCCAAAACATCAAGGAACGTACTGGATGAAGTGCAAACATAAAAGTGCAAACTTCTTCATTACGAAAGTTCTTTATGTCACTCCAATGTGATTTCAACCCTGTTGTATTGTCTTTCTTCTATGAAATTCTTTACTATTCAATGAAAGAACAGCGAAAACTTTCTACATACTTTCTCATTTTATGGTGGATTAATGCTTAAATGTATTGAGTTTTAGTGAATGAACCATTAACTATATGTGCTTTTTAATGTACCTTAGCATGATGCAGGTCAACCCCATACATGGAGAGTTTCTTTGCATTCTCCAGAAAGTTCATTTCTGCCTCTGCCGGCGTCATTCCCCTGAGCCACAATCACAACAGTAAAGATTAATTTCCATTTCAATCAGTTTCACATTCATTTTCCACTCACTATTAGTATTGAAATTGAAAAATTAACTATTGTAAATTCTGCCGTGGTACTACTTTACAACGATCACGAAATGAAGACGATACATTGGCATTCACTGAAGGAGCTATTGCAGCATTCGCCAAATACCTCAGATCTGACTGTGTGATTTATCTACAACATTAACTGAGTGACTGAACAAGAGTCAATATATCCACATAACTTTCAGACAAACATCAAAGACAGATGCTGAATAGTAAGAGGGTGTTTGTAAACAGATGTTTTATGACAGATCCTAACAAGCCAAGAAACGATCATCAACAGTTTAAAAGTAGCTCAAATAAAAATGCCTGGGTTGAAAAATCCTATTTTGAATATATTATGTAACTTTCATGAGATATTCCAGCAAAATATTTAAAACTATTTGATTATATGACAAATGTTAGCAGTAATCTCACACCTGTAAGTTCTGTGTAGCTCCATCACCCTCTCCTCCAGCTCACGGGTTTGATTTGGAGCGAAATGTAAATCACTGATGTAGTCTGAGCCATGGTCTTCCTGATCGTAATCTCCCAGCTCCGCCTGGACGGTGTAGGATCCCAGCAAAGCATGTGTGACGAAAGAACAGGGCAAGCGGCCGGAGAGAATGTCGTTGCGCAGCTGCAGACACAGATAGTACCTGAAACAGAGATTGAAGACTTTCGTATGCATTGCGTATACTTCTGATCTAGCATTTTTCTTTAGTGAACACAGTGGTAAGGATACTCTGGTCTCCATTTATTTCCAAATGTTTCCTAATTAAACATTATTTTACATTTAAAGTATTATTTTACATTGTTTCACAATATATCTATCTCTCTAGTACATTATATAGGTCACTTTGCTTTCTAGATGTCATTGGCCAATAAAAACTATTATGAAGACCATTATCTGTGAAAAGATCTTTGGTCACCTGGTAATGTCTTCCATGAGCTGAGAGGGGTCCGGCGGATAGAACTTGACAGCAAAGGTAAAATGCCAAGGACAAGCTGTAAACAAACATACAAATGAGAACAAGACACATGTAAACTGCTTAAGCTTGCAGAGGAGCAAACTTGTAGACATTCAAATATTTCTCAGGGGAACAGCATTTCAGTGGTCTCTGCGTGCAGCCCAAAAAAGCAAAGGTCAGACTGAGTGTGCCACTTTAACAGGCCTGAGTTACTGTTCAAAGTCTCTCACATGGGAAATAGCAGAAGTTAAATGAATGGATCGATGTTGTTGGCCTTATATTGAGGTGAGCAGTATTGAACAGGACAAGGCTGCAATGGAGACTAATTGTGTGCCTGTGAATGTGTAACATATGATCATTCATAGGACTGATCCACTCACTTCTCATCTGTTTCTTGATTTCCTTGGATGGGTCCAGCCAGTTCTGCAAAACATATTGGGTATATAAACTCAATGAAATTCACATTTCACTGTTGCAGCAAATAATTTTATAGGAATACATAAGAAGCCAAACTTATTCATTTTTCGTATTGAAGCTTAGGTAAATAGGGTGGGTCCGTGTACTTTTGCGTCCATTCGTTTTTCTTTTTTTATCCATGACGAGAAAAATAAAATATAAACGGTTGTTGTATTTTAAGCAAAAAAAGTTACATTCAAAATTTTGAATTAGAACAGTATTCAGAACATTCTACGAAAAAATGTATATTACGTATATAAATATAAATTATTAATTATAATTATAAATTATTATAAATGTATATACGACAATATGTATATTGACTTATTTTCAGATTTTTGTTTATGACTTTTTGCACCTTACTTTACATTTATAAAATACACAAATTAATATCGAATAAAAGCGAATTGTAGGCTACTAGTTTTCTGAGGCCAAATTAGTGACCCGGAAATATTTTTTCCCGCACCATTGAATGCGAAACACCATGTCTCTGGAACCGTACAGAGAAGTGATTTTGGACGTGATTTTAAAACACCACACACACAAGGACGTTGCTGAGCATCTGTCTCAAATTGGTGTTGGACGAGGTTGTTCGGCGAGGACTGTTAGAAGATTTTGTGCCAGTCATGGTGTGAGACGGGAGGTTTCCGACACTCAGCTGGAGATAGCTGTATCGGCAGCAGTACAAGAAGTAATAAAATGCAATATCATTCATAAGATGGTTACCCTAACACACCTGCCGCAATAATTATTTTCAAATTTCTTTCAGTAAATCAACTTTGGCAAAAAGTGGTGGGGACATGGTGCACTTGCAAAGTATCTGTGTACGTGGGTACTATGCCATGATCCCGAGATATCCGTAGTGCAACTAACACAAATTGCATATACATTACATTAAATATCCAGAAGTTAGACAAGAATTATTTAAAAAAAATAGCATTTTTGTAAAACTGAAAAAATAGTTGTATACCAATCATTTGATTTTCATTTATAAAATAATTTTAAATAAGAAAATTTACTTTGTTTGTGGTTAATCTCTCCATTAACTTGAAAACAAATATAAAGAAAAGCACATTTTTTGTTTTTTATATAGTTGTTAAAAAAAGAAAAACGAATGGACGCAAAAGTACACGGACCAGGGTTTTCTATTGAGCAATGCATTGAAAATGATACAACATTTTTTAAATCATATTTTTATTTTCATTTTATTTTATTTGTTTTTTGGGCTATGCTCTCTGTGTATTGCTGTTGTTGTTTCTGTGTAAAAAACATATTCTTTACGTGTGCAAAAATTTGGCAGTAAAGTTATTTAAAATGTTTTCTATGCGATTGGGGCACTTTAGAGATCCAACTATGCTTTCTTGGTCACTAAAACCTGAATAGTGTCACTGTCATTGTGAAACCTTGGATGTCCAAATTCACAGCAGGCCAGGAAATTGAAAAACATTTTTTTTTATTTACCGTGTTGTGAAAGTTGACAAGCACTTTTTAATCCTTCTAATTGGTTAGATAAGACCCAGAGAAAAACATAGAGGGTGACTAATAATATTGATTTATGGCAACAAAAACTCAAAATATGTAGATACATACAAGCTTTCAGAAGGAAAGCAGCGATCTATAACTATATTCAGGTTTCCATCCAAAGTTTAAAAATCGGCTTATGCCCAAATTGGAATATCGCATAAAACTTTTCTGGAATAAGCACAATTTTCATCCAAACTAGTCAATCGTCACTTCCTAATAAACTGGCGCTAAATATCATAAAGAAAAGTAAGAGAAGACACTGAATATAATAATTTCAATATATAATAATTACTTGCGCAAGCAGACGAAACACAATAAATCCGGCGCTTTTCTGGATGCCTGCTGTTGGGAACCCGCAGTCATGACAGTTCTGGTAGGCAATTACAGAAATCCTTTGACGAATCTACTCAGGCATTTAAGAATGACAATAACAACACTTCAGATGCTGTGTAACAAGATCAATACTCTGGTTAGTTACGTTACGCCAAATGCGTTTCCATCTCCAATTATTCGCATTAACCCTTTTTCGCAACAAAAAAAAACATCTCAAAGCGAGGGTATAAACCTTTTTGCGAGTTAACGTTTTTTATTTAGAAATTTGGTATTTCCATTAATTGTTTCTGATGCGAAACATCAAAATGCACATTAAACCAGCGTGATGGAAACCTGGCTACTGATTGGTAAAGGATTTATGCACTTAAAGGGTTAAATCTGTATCTAAACGGGAGGTCTGATGGAATTTCACTTCTTTGAATTAAGTTTGTGAGTAGTGTAGATGTTTGAGAATGAACCACATCTGCCAAGTCGCAATGCGCAAAGTTCACAGAAAAGGAAGATATTTTCTTTAACAGAAAACACTTTTTAAAGACTACAATGAACGGCTCTTTGGGACTACAATCAACTTTTTCCTAGGTTAGTGACATCATGAACCCCGAACTTGTCACTGACTGTGCCCTCTTAAACACGGACAGGGAATGGAATGAACATCTCAACAAACACTCTAAGCGGTAGACCAAACACTAAAGACTGGATAAGCATGACCAATCAGAGCATTTCGGAAGGAGAGACGTCATAGAAGCAGGAACTCAACAGCCTGTTTTCTGAGAATCGAGATGACTTGTAAAACACACGTAAAATCATATCATGAAACACACATGTCATATATAAAGTTTTTTTTGAAAATAGGATAAATGTTAAATGTTTAGCACATCAGAAAACAAAATCAAGAAATTTAGAAATAGGCAAAATAGGACCCCTTTAAAGGGGACATTTCATGAAAAACAGACTTTTTCAGTGTTTACATGCTAAAATCGGGTCTCTTGTGCATCTGCCAACTCAGAAAACGTAAAAAAAGACAAATCATGAACTTTTTTAATGTGAGCCTATCTCTGCAAGCCTTTGAGAAAATGAGTGCTTCAGAAATCGCGCTCTAACTGACGTAAGTAGTCGTTCTTATTATAATATTTCCGCCCCTTGTTCTGAAAGTGTCCAATCGCGCCGCCGCCATTGTTGTTTTCACATGTGTGAAGTTCCAACACCATGGCAAAAGTAGCAAAGCTTACGAACTGTTGTGTTGTTGGCTGCACAGAACAATGTTCCCAGACTCACGGGAGACAAGAGAGCGATAGATTTATTAAGTTTCCAATGGAAATCATCCACACTGAGCGAGGCAAAGCTACAAATAAAGACATTGTAAGTACCGGTATTTTTTAAGTAAGACCCCAGGGACCTGCGGCAACTTAAAAGTAGATAAAATGTCACTGTGACACGTTTGTCCGTTCACTATTAGAAAGCAATGTCTGTGGCGTGTAAACATGCTACGGGATTTCCCTGTGTACCATTAATTTGACTTGGAGAAATAGCGATGCGTTTGTCTCGAGCTTATCGGAAACAATATGTTTGGTGTTCAAAGACGAGACACACAGCAAAACAGCGCGTTTCTCCTTACATGCAAAAGTGGGCATGTAGCGCATGGAATATTAAAAGATCTGTGGTGTATTATGAGCTAAAACTTCACAAACACACTCTGGGGACAAGACTTATTTAACATCTAGTGAAACCATTCGAACAACCTCTCCTTTGAAGAAATGTGATGTTGACATGGTCTTACTCAATTAATATTACAGATATCAAGATTATATTTTTATTGTATATATCTTTATGTAATGTAGGATGATTTTGTGAAGAATACAGTATCAAACAAAAAAAGAGTTGGGGTTTTCACAGGCAGGGTCACAAATGTTACACAAATGGAAAGGTTTATAATAAATATGTCATTAATACGCACAACAGCACTCTTCCTTATGTTAAATTACTTCTTGTTGTCAAATCTTAAGTCTATATTTTTATTTGTTTTCTTGTTCAAAACATGAATGTATGCAGATTCAAATGATGTTTTTATCATGTTTGGGTGATTTATGGTGATTTGGAAAATGTTCCGTCTCCATGTCTCTCCGTATGCCTGAACTGAGATACAGCAAGGTGAGGCTCTTTCCATCGCAGCAGGTGATGAATGCAAATCTCAGCATCTGCCTTTCCCATCGTGGCTTTAAATCTAAATAAGATGCTCTGAATTTAGGGCATGAGGGAAGATCAGAGGAGATCAATGCAATCTGCAATACATCTGCATAAACTTCATTTCCAGCTAACAGCTGCATGAATTGGTTTCATACGAGGACACAGACATGGGAGAGACAGAAGCTTTTTCAGGCTTAATGTAGACAGTAATAGTTTAAACAGAAGGCTTAAAATAGCATACTGAGAATGATTAAACAAGTTCAAATTTTTTGGTGAACTGTCTCTTTAAGGAACTGCTGGAAGTCAACCGTCAAGTCTTTGATGGGTAATTAATGTGAGTAATTGAGTGCAGGTTAAAAAGTACATTGAGCTGAAGTGTGTTTCCAAACCCAGTGCAAATAAGAGCTGTGTTGGCTCATCAACATGCTAAGCAATTTAATGCACAATGAGTATCAATTATCTGTCGCAATCTTCATGGTGTCTGACCAAAGTAAAGAGCACTTCATTACAAACTCTCCATCTCTCGAGCAATTTAGGGAGAAAAGAAGTGTCTGCTTCTGTTACTCTATCCATATATCAGACAGACATAAAAGAGTCAATGTTTTTCCCGAATGGCATGAAAATGACATTTCCTGTGAGGACTGGGAAATTGCATTTCAATCGTTAAAGCTCAGTTCAACATCAGTAGACATGTTTGGTGTCATATAAAGATATCTGACAGCAGGGATGATAAGACATAAAACCTGACAGATGGGGAAAGATTTTAAGATCATTTGGGAGACATGCAACACTAAGTTATAATACATGTATAATCACATGCAATTTTGACAATATTCCCCCAAAATTACAGTTCTGTGTTAATAGAAACAAGATAAATCACATCTGTTTTTCTATTTAAAATATTACACTATTACAATTTTCCATCAGTTTCACAATCTGTGCTAGCTTTTGCACAAACCCAAATTATTCTCAGCATGATTTGACAACGTTTCACAGATTTTTACAAAAAGTTAACAAAGTCTGTGTCATAAAAACTGCTTATGTTTGATTAACAACCTAGAAATAGTGCAAAATGACTCATAATTACATACATGATTTTGTCTTTTTTGTGTGAAATAGAGCTGCCACAGAGCTACTTTGCTCTAGAAAAGACCCTCATCCAGTTTCCTATTGGCTGTATATGAGAATCAACACAAAATATGACACAGTAGTAGTAAATATGATACACCGTGTGTCAAAAATTGTGATTTATTACCCAAATTTATGGCCCCCTGCTGTGTTTTTATGATTATGACCTCGTTTGACCCCCTAATTTATGGCCCCCTGCTGTGTTTTATGATTATGACCCCCTTTGATCGTGCAACGTGTGTACATTTATGACCTTTGTTGATGATCATAAAAGATGTTTGTAATGTCCAGACCTCGCTGTCACACACCCCCCCTTCACAGGATGTCATTGACCAAACATTGAACTCCTGTGAATGAGGGCAATAAAGAGTTAAAGAATACAAGAAGCATGTTTAATAAAATAGATATATAGTGAACAAATAAATAAGACAAAATAGTAAGGTTGAGATTTTTAAGCTTAAAAATAACTTTTTTAAAACATTATGAACTTTTTTCAGAATGAATGGTCTTTGACCATAATCTCTATGGATGAAATGACATAAAAGGAGTTAAAAAATTAATAAGAACTGATGCTAGCTAAATAGTGTTTAACTGAAATAAGATTAAATATTTTGAAGTAAGGTTTTAAGTTTTTAAAAGAACATACCCTGTGTTTTGTGGGGGTGAGTCGTTTGCAGTCAGATGTTCAAATGGAGATGAACTACGGGTTAATGTTGTGAGTTTCTTTGTCCCCCCTCGTTACCTGAGTACCCCTCCCTCCCATCCGCACTAGATCTTTTAACATGCAAAAAAACATGGTGTGAAATCAGTGTGATGTGGATGCATTGTATATTAGAGAGGGAGAGAGAGTAAATTAAATTGTGTTATGCGGAGTGATGGTTCTTCTAAGAGTAGTTTAAAAGTTTTTGTTCTGCATGTCTCATGTACTTTCTATATGAACCCCACACCATATGACAAATGTTGGCTTCTTATGGCTAGACTCACAGCGGGTGTGTGTCTCAGAACAGCATGAAGTCTAGGGGTCTGTCTTTCTTATCAACATGTACCATACAAACTTTATACTTGGGTGTTTTTATGACTTTGTAATCAGATGATGGGGTTTTTCGGTTTTTTTTTTCTTTTTTTTTTCGGGGTTATCTGCTAGTTTAAAATAGTCAGCTTTTTAAGTTTTTAAAAAGAAAATACCCGTGTTTTGTTGGGGTGGGTCGTTTGCAGTCAGATGCTCAAATGGAGATGAACTACGGGTTAATGTTGTGAGTTTTTTTTGTCCCCCATCATTACCTGAGTACCCCTCCCTCCCATTCACACTAGATCTTTTAACAAGCAAAAAACATGGTGTGAAATCAGTCTGATGTGGATGCATTGTATATTAGAGAGGGAGAGAGAGTAAATTAAATTGTGTTATGCGGAGTGATGGTTCTTCTAAGAGTAGTTTAAAAGTTTTTGTTCTGATGCCTGGTTCATGTCCTGTCTACATGACCCCCACACCCTCTGACAAATGTTGGTTTCTTATGGCTAGACTAACAGCGGGTGTGTGTCTCAAAACAGCATGAAACTAGCGGTCTGTCTTTCTTATCAACATGTACCAAACAAACTTTATAATTGGGTGTTTTTATGACTTTGTAATCAAAGGCCGGGTTTTTTCTGGTTCCTGGCTCTATCTTCAATATCTCTAACCCTCACAGTATGGCAAACTTATATGTCTCTAAAACACTGCATGAAGCTAGGGGTCTGTCTTTCTTATCAAGATGACACGAACAGAGTTTATAATTGTGTGTTTTTATGACTTGGTGATCAAAGGCTGAGGTTTTCTGTTATTCTTAGGGTTGTATTCTGTATTTATAACACTGGAGTTTGGCAATGAGTCCTGATGCGTAACATAACATAAAGTCTGTAAGTTGTGATTACGTTTTATAATATAGAGAGTTTTCAATTAAATATCTGTGTGTGATGTTATCTCTTAAGAAATGAGAGGGTTCCAAGTTTAAGTCTTTTATCTCTAAAATGGTGAAAGCGTTTGAGACTTTGATAAGAAGGATGATCTCCCCCCCAATCAATGTACAATGATATACCTTTTAATTAAAGGATATGTCCCGACATGTTTTATTCCCGTTCATTTAAGAATGGTTCACAATGTAATATGTATGTTAAGCGATAAATATGCGATGGTACAGGTTTAGCGTCCATGGGTTAAGTCAAAGATTAATTAAACCATTTTTTTTTTCTATTCATCATGCATGATATTCTACTGCCCCCTTGTGGCTCCCGTGCATATGGAGCAACGGTCGTCATTTTGTTTTTACTATTAAAAGTCATAAAGTAAATTAGGGAGGTTCTTGGTATTCATGCAAATATACAAATCACATCAGGGGGAGTTACTGCCCTCCTCCTTCATTCATTAGGCCTTCGCGCGCTTTTAGAATACATTGCAACATCGGCCCCCGACGAAGACTCTACTCTACACATATTTTAAAACAATGACTTCGAATCTAGTTGGTAAGTAAAGTTACATTTATTAAGGTAGCTTCCTTGTTAAATATACTTATTTGTTTAACTTTAACGTTTAACAGGATTTAAATAATCTCTGTGTACGATGCAGGATCTGCGGAAGCAGTAGCATTTGACCAAATTGATCTGCTTTGTGAGTATTATTTCATCTCGATATACTATTATTTTCGAAAAATGGTAGATTTATAAATGTTTTATTTATATTTGGTTTTATTTTTAATTCTATATAGTAAATGCTGAATTGATTACTGCCGCAGTTCAAAGCGATAATGCTAATAGCAATTTGCAAGGTAGGCTATGTTTTATCTTCAAAATAAAAAGTCGTATTCTTTTACGTTTTGTATCTTTGTGTGATGTTTAAAATTTGAAATATTTTTATTTCAATATAGTAAATACTGATGCCCCTCAAACAAGTGCTGCACACAGCGATTTGCAAGGTATACTTTATGTAACATCTCTTTTCTGAAAAAAAATAAATAAAATATATATTGTCTAAAATCAGTTTGAAAATGAAAAAAAAAAAAAAAAAAAACTATCTTGTTGTTTATTTTTCTTTCCCCGGGGTTGATAATGTAGCATTTGTTACACAACCAGGGTTTGCGAATACAACAACGTCTTCAATTTCTCCGAGTCCGGTTAACAGGCTCAGTCGAAAACGCAGACGTGTCGCTATAAATTCGATACCAGCGGATCAAAACGTTCCCCAGCAAGCTATTCAAGCAGTTGGTAAGTGTGACTATTTAGCTATTATTTATTTAGGATTTGTAAATATGTTTTATGGAGTGCTAATATGGTTCTATATTTTGTACTACGTCTAAACAGATTTCTACACGGAAGATGTACTGAGGGGTGATGGTACGGAAACTTGGAGCAGTGTTTTGGAAGAGATCTCGGAGGCCATCAAAAATATACCTGAGGTCATTTTAACAGACAACAGCGAAGTCGTAACTTCATCCGGGGTTCAAGGGTCATCTACTACGGAGGATTTAATTGTTCCGGTGAAATCATCTGTGGATCTACCATCCAACCAGTATCACTTTAACCATGAGTTGATGCTGGAGATAAGTGAAAAATGTCGCCAGATGCAAGAAAGCCTGAACATCCACAGTGAACTAACGAGACGGATGTATGGATGTATTGACACTTTATTATCCAATTCAGCGGAGCAAGGTTCGTTAAACAGGGTACTGTTGGAACGTACAGACAATCTTGAAGGGACATTACAAAGGAGTGTACAGAGCCATGAAAATGAACGCCACAATAGACAACTAATGGTAAGATTATTGGCTAATCTTAATCGCGCTATTTTACACAATGGTAGACTTTAATTAAGGTTAAAAAACTGTTCTTGAGTCGTTGTTGTCCGGAATTAACGACTATTTAGTATTCTTAAAAACAAAATGATTTCTTGATATACTTTTTGTTTGAATTAAGGTTTATTTTAACATTGCTTCTAGAGCTGCTATTGGTGTAGGGGTTTAATGTGTATTTTGTGCATTCTAGCTACTGTGTTTATTTTGCAGGAATTAAGGGTAATTTGAAATGCTTTTCTTCAGCTACTGTGTTTATTTTGCAGGAAATAAGGGGTGTTCTTATTTGTATGTTTGATTATTTTAGTGTGTATTTTGTGCATACTAGCTACTGTGTTTATTTTGCAGGAATTAAGGGTAATTTGAAATGCTTTTCTTCAGCTACTGTGTTTATTTTGCAGGAGATAAGGGGTGTTCTTATTTGTATGTTTGATTATTTTAGTGTGTATTTTGTGCATTCTAGCTACTGTGTTTATTTTGCAGGAATTAAGGGGTTTTTAATTGCTTTTCTTCAGATACTGTTTTTATTTTGCAGGAAATAAGGGGTGTTCTTATTTGTATGTTTGATTATTTTAGTGTGTAATCAGAGGAGAATCTGTCTAACGGGTAATACTATTTTTAAAAATGGCGGGTAAAAGAGTAAGGTCAGATGATGATTTAAATGGCTGTCAACAGATACGTTCTGTAAGAGGTAGAAATGAGCATTTGTCTTTAACTGAACAGCTACAAGAAGATATCGATCAGCAAATCGAAGTTCTTGGGGGGGATTATCGAAATTTTGATATGGTTTTACAAAGTCTGGATCTCCCAGAGGAAATAGATGAGCCTTCATCCCCTAACATATGTGAAAGGCTTGAGGAAATTATTCAGATGCAAAATCTGGATTTTGAAAGACGATCTAACATATTACAAACCGGTGATGGTGAGATTAATAATTCCGCAGAGCAGGTACCAGATAACCCTCTGGATTTAAGTCAGAATGATTTAGACACACTTAGATGTACTGGTGGTAATGTAGCTGATTATACAATTGTCCCAAGACCATTTTTTAATGGGTTAGAGATTCACAGAAATATGAATTTAAGAGAAATAGCGTCCACAGATTTGGCCGCATACACTATTTTTGTGCAAGACGCTTTGTCTGAAATTGTGTCCTTTTCCAGACAGTTGGGAGGTGAGGGATCTTTTATCAATATCAGCCTCAGAGGTCCCAGTCTAAAATCGGATGTGAACGCTTTATTGCGCCCTGGTAATGACGATGACGAGAGGCATTTTGTAGATCAGTTTGAATCTGTTGTACAAAGTAATGCTCAGGTGATGGTTGATGATAGTCTGCAATTACATGTATCCATAGCTAGAAGTCGGCAGGGGGGTGGTACCCGTAGGAAGATAACTGATATAGCCCATGATGAAGTGCTGAAGAGAAAAAGAATGAACTTATTCTCACCCTGTAACATGACTAACAACTTGTGTTTTGCTATATGTTTAGCACATTTTCTCGACCCCCTGGCAGAACATGCTGTTTTAGAAAGCAGGGCCTGTGATATACAGACTGCTGCAGGTCTCACATCTCAAGAATGTGTGGGGTACAATCATGTTGCATGTTTTGAGCAACCGTTAGGTCTGAAGATAGTGGTATTTACCAGGGCTAGTGGCGGAAAGTTAGAGATGTACAAAACCCATGACGAGCCACATGATAAGACAGTGTTTCTATACCTGCATGATGGCCATTATCATATGATAGAATATGTGGAGGCGTTTCTTGGCTATCCTTATGTGTGCAGTTACTGTTACAAAGGTTTTACAAACCGACTGAATCATGATTGTGCATATAATTGTTCTGTATGCAATGACATTCAGTGTTACAAACAGATTAAACGGTCAATACACTGTCCAGACTGTTTGCGATTCTGTAAATCAGAGTATTGTTTTAATGCACATAAAAGGGTTTCTGGTGATGGATCTGGTAGATCAGCTTGTGACACAACCAAATACTGTAGCAAATGCGGTAGGCGTTATCATGTAGCCACAATCCAAAACAAGCCTCATAAATGCCCTGCACTCTGTTGTTTCTATTGTAGTGTGGATATAAGCCATGAGGGTTCGCATGAATGTTTCATACAACCTGTTCCATTCAAAGTGATTAAAGACAAATACATATTTTATGACTTTGAAACAAGCTGCGATGCTGGTAAACACATTGCAAATTATGTTTGTGCCATGACATTTAGGGGCAAGGCATTTGAGTGGGGTGGTGAGAATTGTATCAAGCAGTTCGTCCAGCAGTTTAGACGGCCAAAATATAAAAACTACACATTTGTGGCACACAACGGTGCGGGTTTTGATAACTTCTTAATCCTAGAATATTTCTGCAAGGAGGGGCTCTTGCTTAATATAGTCATGCAGGGTTGTAGATTAACCTTCATGTATGACGAGAGTTTCAAACAACGTTACATTGACAGTTTCTCATTTATGCCAATGGCCCTAGCAAAGACACCTGCCGCATTTAATTTGCTAAACACAGAGAAGGGTTACTTTCCGCACTTCTTTAACCGGACAGAGAATCAATGTTATCAGGGCCCCTATCCAGCCAAACATTACTATGGTTACACGACAATGTCAGACAGTGCCAGGGTTAAGTTTGACCAGTGGTATGACACACGCAAAGGAAAGATCTTTGACTTCAAGAAGGAGATTGGTTTGTACTGCATGAATGATGTTGTTTTACTTCGTGAGGCTTGCATCACGTACAGGAAGGAGTTCATTGAATGTACACAGGTAGATCCATTCAGCTTTACAACTTTAGCATCCTGCTGTATGGGTGTGTTCAAATCACACTTTCTCACCCCTAACACAATAGCTCTGACACATAATAATGCATACATACACCAGCACAAGACATTCTCGAATGTTTCGATTGAGTGGCTTGAATATGTGAAAAAGACCCGTGATGTGGACATACACCACGCATTGACACATGGTGAGATGCAGTTTGGAAGTTTCTATGTTGACGGTTATTACGAACAATCTGGTGTAAGGAAAGCACTTGATTTCGCAGGGTGCTACTTCCATGGCCACGGGGAATGTTACAGATCAGATGATATCAATCCACAGTCCAAACTGCCATATGGAATACATTTGAAAATGTTTAATGATAGGCTTGAGGTTTTGAGGAAATCATACAATCTTGTTGTTGAGGTCATGTGGGAGTGTCGTTGGAGGGAGCTTAAGAGAACTGATGCTGATGTAATTCACTTTATGTCCACTTACTCTGCACCTGAAAGATTGAAACCACGTGATTCGTTGTTTGGCGGCCGCACAAATTCTTACAAGCTGTTCCACAAAGCAGGGGAGGGAGAGAAGATTAGGTATGTTGATTTTACCAGTCTGTATCCATTTGTTCAGTCTCGAAGGCCCTACCCCCTTGGTCACCCTGAAATTATCTTCAAGGATTTTCAAAAAATTGAAAATTATTTTGGGTTAGTCAAAGCTAAGGTCCTTCCACCCCGGGGTTTACTCCATCCCGTGCTACCTTACCGATGTCAAGGAAAACTCATGTTTCCCCTTTGTCGCACCTGTGCAGAAGAGCTAAGCAAAGTTATGCCTTGCACACACACTGATGAGGAAAGATCAATTTCCGGGACATGGGTTAGTCTTGAATTGTTGAAAGCTATTGAGAAAAACTATGTAGTTTTGAAAATTTTCGAGGTATGGCATTTTCCACAAAAATCTGACAGTCTGTTTGGTGGGTATGTGAAAACATTTTTGCGTTTTAAACAGCAGGCCTCAGGCTACCCCTCACACGTAACCACTGAGGAGGACAAACAGGCATACATCGACGACTATCATCAGAAAGAGGGGATTCAACTGGATCGTCAAAAAATCTGTCACAATCCCGCCCAACGTTCAATTAACAAATTGTTGCTTAATTCGTTGTGGGGTAGGTTCTCCCTCAGAGAGAACATGCCTAATTGCAAGCTTTTGCAAAGTGCTTCGGATTTTTCTCAGTTTATCTTTGGATGTAAGTATGAGGTGAAATATTTCATGTTTGTGTCTGATGAAGTAGCCTTGGTACAGTACCGACATGTAGAAGGGTCCGTTTACGAGACGCGCGATGTTAATGTATTCATCGGGGCGTTTACTACAGCGCATGCACGGTTGGAGCTGTACAACCTCATGGACAGGTTGGGTGATAGGCTACTGTATAGTGATACGGATAGTGTCATCTACGTGTCTAGAGATGGAGATTGGGAACCTCCTCTGGGGCCTTACTTAGGGGACCTTACAAATGAACTTGATTCAGATGATTTTATTATAGAAGTAGCTTCTGGAGGTCCGAAAACATATGGCTATAGGACTTATAAGGGAAAGGTCACAATGAAAGCAAAAGGTATAACCCTTAATTCAGAGAACTCCAAAGTCATTACACTCGACTCATTAATTGGTCTTGTTGACAGCTATGTGACATCATCTGACAGCAATCAACACCTCCTTGCTCACACAGACAGTATTGTTAGGAATAAAAAGAACTTTACACTGAGAAACAAATCAGTTGTTAAAAGGTTCAAGGTGGTTTATAACAAACGACAGCTTCTCCCTGATTACACAACTCTTCCTTATGGGTACTAATAATGTTTTTGGGTATAGGGGTGTACAAGAGACAGAGGGGTTTGATTTCAGATTTCAACACCCGTTCTCCTGTGTAATAAGTGGGCCTTCCAACTCTGGGAAGACGTATTTTGTCAAAATGATGTTACAAAATGCCCAGAGTCTGATTTCAGAAAAAATTGAAAATATTGTGTATATATATGATTGCTGGCAACCTATGTACGATGATTTGTTGAAAATGTATGACATTAAATTTATTGAAGGTATTCCACAGAGTCTTAATGACGATCGTTTGTTTCCACCCTACAAAACTAATTTTTTAATTTTAGATGATGTTATGAAAGATGCTAGTGGTAATTCTGAAGTTGAAAGAGTCTTCACAAATTATGTTCACCACAAAAATCTGAGTGCATTGTACATTGTTCAAAACTTATTCTGTCAGGGCAAGGCTAGTAGGACAATCAGCTTGAACACAAATTATCTGGTATTGTTCAAGAACCCCCGAGACAATACCCAAATTAATGTGCTGGCCAGACAGATGTATCCTCGAAACACAAAGTTTTTTATGGAGTGTTATCAAGATGCTACCCGCATTCCTTTTGGTTACCTGATGATCGACTTTAAAGCGAAAACACCAGAGCAATATCGTCTCAGAACAGATCTGCTCTCACAAAATCCTGTTGTCTACATTCAGAAAAGAACACACTGACGTAATTAGAGATGTCTGCAAGACTTGTAAGAAACCTGGCTCTTTTAAAGTTGTTATTAAAAGCTACACCTAAACAAAGACGCGTTATTTTAGCGGATGCCACAGACGAGTTCATTTTAACATTGTGTGAAGTGGCTCTAAACGTACTTCATGGTAATGTACCACTTACATCGCAGCAATATCAGAAGCTGAAGAGAAGAAAAAGTGAAATCAAAATTGTCGCGGACAAACAGGTTGGATTTAGAAGGAAAAGAAAGTTAATCAATCAGAACGGGGGATTTTTCATACCTCTTCTTCTAAGCGCTGCAGTGCCTTTCATTACCAGTTTAATTACTTCTAAATAAGTAAAGATGGAGTATGCTGAAAAGATGTTTCTAGTACCACAAAGTCAGTTGGATAAGATCAAGACTGGTACCCCACGTGAGACTATTCAGCAGGTTGTGGAGAATGACTTGGACATGACTATAAGAAATATTTTGAACCGCCCTGATCTGGGGTCATATGAAAAGGCTAAGATGTACACTGCTGTTTTACAGAGATTTTTAACACTGTCTAAACAAAGTGACAGGGAATCCAACACATTAACATTAACCATACCACAGGCTGACCTCGTTGAAAAAGATAAAGAAAAACCTACTGTGACAGATAGTGTGAGTGGTGATGATGCTCTGGACAATGTTGTTGAGGACATTTTAAAGCATGTTCCAAAGAGGAGTGTGAAAAATGTTCGATACATTTTAGATAAAATGTCCAAAACTAAAGAAATCACGTCCTGGGGGGAATCAGGAGAGTTTGTTTTTAAAGGTAGAACGATCCCTGGTTCACACATGTACGATTTACTTAAAGGTGTGACGGCACCACAAAAGATTGCTGATGAACGGAGACCACATGGTTGGAACGAGTTTCTGGAGGCCATTGCTGTTTTAAATATACCATACTCTATGGTTCCAAACCACTATGTCAGACATGCGGTAAACTCATTTAAACACAGAACGTTACAGCCTGTGAACGGAGCACCTGAGGGGAGTAGACAAAGAATACGTGTGAACACCCCTTCAACACAAGAAAATTATCCGGAAGGCAATGCATTTCAATCACCCACTCTTAACCCATCTCGTTGGATACATTTTTAAACTCATGAGATTTGCATGATTATTGTTATTGTCGTTTACTTGTTATTATATGTATTGTTCAATGTTTTACATATGAATAAAGGCTTGGAGACACCCCATTTCTGTTTTTAGAATTTATTGAAAACATAAGACATAAACATTTCACCTGTTTGTACACACTGAATACAATTTAAAACACTTTCATTACATTGAGCATGTTTTAGTTTTTTAACAAAAGCTGACACAATTTTATCATTTTTAACCAAATCATCACTATACAGTCTCATAACGTAATCATAATCAAACCCTTTAGCCATGTGGTAGAGGAAAAACACACAGTGCTGTCCGCATGTGTCTGATGAATAATCTTGGACTTGTAAGTTCGAATGCTGTATCTCCTTAGAATTGCGTTTTAAAAAGTTTTTAATATTTTGTGGAAATCCTTGGTAATCGGGGTTATTACCAAAACTGTCAAAAAAACATCCTACACCATCCTCATTTACGTAAATGGCTAACCAGTGTTGTCCCGGCATTCCAGAAGGATGTGTGTTCAATATAACCATCAAGGGTAGTTTTTTTATTTGATTTTTGGGTAGATAGTCGTACGGTAGCACACCGAGAAAATTGATATTGCAGGAGACCTTATCCATCACGGCCGTAAGCTGTATAGTATTCATTTTGGTCTATTAATAGTAATCAACCAGTATCTGACGACGATTTGAAACCTCAAGAACACTGTCAAATGTAGCATAAAGTAGCAGATTTATTGTGCGGGGTAGAGGTTGTCTAAAACGTGCTTCCAGTCTAATATTACCGCTCTTGATTAGTGATACGTGCTGAGAGCATTCAGAATCAGGTGTTAGGTTGAACATATAAATTGTGTATCCAAATAAGAATTCTTCTCGGTCAATAGATAGGGACTGATTTTTAAGATGCCTTCCAGAAGCCAATGCTAACTGGTAAAATTCCCTCACTGCTGACCCATTTTCATATTCAGGCTGTAGCGGCTTCGCAGGGTGTTGTTGCCCATCAACATAGATGGCTAAGAATTCTAAATCATAATTTTTAAACGCGAAGGGGTTTTTATCATATGAACCTACAAATGCATCATTATCAACCATGGCTAGTACAATAGATTTTGGTAGAGTTCCTAAGAATAGGTTTTCTTGAGTGCTCACCCTGGAACCTACTGGTATGGAGAAATTTTTCAGACATACTCGGTCCATTGGGTATTTAGCGGTGGTTGAGAGCAGGACCTGCGCGTGGCCCAACCTTACAGCTGGTGATACTGACACTTTTTTCACAAATAACGATGCTGAGAGGATGTTTAGTTTATAGGCTATATTGTCACTCCTCATCAAGCAAAATTCGTCTTTACCTCTGGTCATCCTTATTTTAATGTCCACTCCATTAAGCATCAGTTTTTCTTGAAAGAATATATCGCTATGTATGGGTGTAAGAAGCTGGACCACATTGCTGGCGTTGGTAAAGGCAGCTCTTTTTGTCAGACCATGATTACCCCCTGCGGGGTCGGTAGTATCCATATGTCCAGCCGTATCTTTGTAAAAGAGCCCCGCAGAGAACAGTGTTTCCAGGGCACCCTTGCCATAATTTGTGAGCAGTTCTATTATACAACGATAAGGATGTGTACTTGAACTCTGTGATATGAGACGATCCCCTAGCGACACATCAACTTGTGAAAATATTGTTGCTCCTGGATAGTTAATAAGCCCCACGGGAGCTCCGTCTGCAATATCTGTGCCATCAGGATTTGTGATTTTGAGGCGTAAAAACAACATTGTGTTGTTCAGATCCACGTAGTCCTCACCAGTTCCCGCAATAAAAAATTCCAAAGGTGTTGAGTCCGATATAGCAGATAAAGGGGGAACTTCAATATATGTATTTTTCTCAATAGCGGTTTGAGTCAGCGGTACTGTAAACAGGTCCAGTTCGGTTTTTAAACACTCTTCTGACATGCTGTGTAGTAATGCCATGATCTAAAATATTGTTTTAACAGATTTCTTTGCTCTTTTTGCAGCAGCACCCCTTGTTGTAGCCTTGCGCTTACGTTTGACAACTGATGTTTTCTTAGGCTGTCGTTTTCTTTTCTTCTGCGTATGACCACTCCTCCGGGTCCCTGGAGGTCTAGTCATTCTTTTGCGAGTCATTACCATCAACCCCGAACCATCTTGACTGTTGTTGTTGTTATTAAAAGAGTGCGATAACGTATTGCTAACAACATCGCTTAGTATGTTTTTTGCTGCTGATTTGAGATGCGGCTTTGCTATGTTAAATCCACGTCTTAGCAGGGGTACCGCCATACGTAACAGACCACGAAAAAGTCCACCCAGACCGGCTCCATACATGACCCCTCCCCCGGCATAGCCAGGGATGCCATTGCCTGCCTGATTCTGGTAATATGCCACGTAACGCATGGGGTCTACATTGTGATTGTTGTAGTACACCATTCTCCAAGTTTATTTTCCTAAAAAACGTAGTGTTTTACGGGTCTAAAGTGTAATTTAGCGCAGACCTTTCCGTAACTGAAACGTACGTCTTGATTTTGATCGTCTTTTACTTGTATGCTTATCTCGGTGATGGTAGATTTATTAATCGACACGTAATGAGGTCGGTCGTATCTAACACAGCAAGCCTTGTTACTCTCACCTTCAATATGTACACACCTTAATAGGGGGACATGATAATCGCCAACTGATTGATATTCTATTATATCGGTGTATATATACATTGTATAGAAACCACCATTTATGTCTGCTTGATGTGGTGCATACGTAACAGTCTGGTCTCCGGTTTCTATAGCAACCCCATGGTTTAATCCTAAAATAATAGACAGCTTTCCGTAAAATGTCAATGAAGTATTCGGAGGCCCCTTCAGAAACACTTTATTTTTAACATGGTCGAATCCAATACTCACACCCGCTGGCAGGTGTGTATTGATCTCCCTGATCAAGAAAACAACGTCGTCATAATATCCATACTTTATTCTGCAAAGTTTGTTTGATATCTTTGGATCTCTGTTGATGAAAATCTCAATTTCTTTGTCTTTAGAGGGGTTGTCACTATACAATGTCCTGGTCCCCCTATGGTCCAGAATGAAAGCAGCGTCGTCCTCATTAAAGGTGTACCACGACGTAGGATATTCAAATTCTATCAATCCTACTTCCCATTCTCCTTTTAGGTTTATAGCTCTCGCTAAGAGGGTTGTAAAATTAGATATTTTATTCTCCGGATAAACAGATGAAGATGCATTGCAGGGGAGTGTAACATAAAAGCCAGCCTCAGCCATGGCAGGTTTTACACAAATGTATACATTCTAGACAGGTGACTCTGTCTTATGGTGTCTGTACATCCCCCAATTCTTTTTGATCAATCCATGAGGCAAATTTTGCAGGCCACCCGAGCCATTGTACCAGCAATAATGTCTTTTTACCTCTCTTCTTCTTGTCTAAAATTTTTTCCACTTTAAATTTCCTGTTTTTACCTACAAGAATTTTTTGTATTTCTTTTTCATAAAAAGCACCCTCAATAACATCTCCATCGTAATCACTCAATCTGTAGACAGGCGGCTCTCTTGGTATACATGTGGTTATGGTGAAAAACTCTTGCGTGTAGTTTTCCTCATAGCCTTTGGTAAATGGACCTCTTACTTTAGAAATTCTCACAATATCGCCGACTTTATACTTAAATGAGGGTTTGACACGGGTAGATCCACTATCGCCATATAGATTTTGTAGCACCACAGATTCATTTTCTTTGTTTACATCAATCGGCCTCATCTTGATACTCCTATGATAGGAGGCGTTGTACCCCTGCGTTATGTCTTGAAGTATGTCAATATAGCGTTTTGAATTTGTCGCTGTTAAATACCTCCACATCCTACCTTTTAAGGTTCTGTTAAACCGCTCAATAACACATGACTTTAATTCAGAGGCTGTTGCGAAATGTGTAATGTTATACTTTTTTGTGAGTTTTTGAAAGTGTTTGTTAAAGAACTCCTTCCCCCTATCGGTCTGTAACCTAACTGGAATTCGTTCTTGCAGTATGGATTCAAAGGCTCTAGCAACTTCTACACCAGTTTTGTTTTTTAACACACGAGTCCAAGCATATTTACTAAAAAGATCTATGCATGTCAACAGAAAGTGGTTGTTGTCATTTTCTTTTGCATATGCCGCCATGTCCACTAGATCAGCCTGGAACTGCATGTCGATACCGTAGACAAAAACCCTATTCCTTTTGTATTTTAGAGGAGCAGTTTTGTGCAGTGTGTAAGTGTCCTGCTCGGAAAGCCATTCTGATACCTCTTTATCAGTTAAACGAACACCCGTTTCTTTAAAAACAGCATCTTTTAAACGTTTTTTACCACCTAAAGAACCGGGGTTTGAAGGTGTGTAATAAATGTTTTTCATTTGTTCTTCAGACATATTGCCACACCAGTATCAGCAAAAGAATAACAGAGATAGTTTTAGTGTTGATGGTTTTTATTTGAAAACAGTAAAAGAAGATACATCATACGTCATCCAGACTGTGTAGGAAATTTATACACACCACAATGTTTTTCTCAAGAATGTAATCAACAAGTGATTCAATAATCTCACACACATCAGTCTGATCATTTCTTGATTTTGTAATTACACATAAATCAGTTACATACGTACACATACATAATACGTCTATAATTCTAATAGAATTTCCAAATTCAGTCATCAAATCAAAGATTTTTCTGATAGTTACAGCAATTGTTTCACCCGCATTAATGCATATATGCATCAATTCAGTCCACTCATTTGACACACTTCGTACAACAGACATTAGATTCTTAAGTTTTGTAAATCGTTTAACATCAACACCACATCTGTTTACAACAATAACAGATGAACCAGCACCGTCATCAACAATCTTACACAATAAGTTGGTCATTTCACATCTTAAACGGCGTTTAAGTAGACATTTAGCCATCCCCGTTGCATAGCATGAATTCCCCATAACGATGTTAGTCTCTGTCAATTTGGACAAAACCTTTCCAACTGTCCACAGCGTCATAGACAATCTTTTCACTGTTGGTATCCACAAGTTTTTCTCTGACTTGGTGAAGCTTTTCCAAAATGTAGGCCTCGTCACGCAGTTCGTGCAAAATTGTGTCAACTGACCCCTGAATCCTCAGGGGATGGATCCTTAAACCACAATGAGCAAGCGCTTGAGCTATGATATGTTTAAGCTCTGGTTTAATCATACCACGTGACAGCTCCTCAAAGTTAGTGTCAAAAAAATAGGCATCAGGTTCAAACAGACAGCTGTGTCTAATTTGGCTAGGATGGTCGACTTCGCAACCGATGCAAAGTTCTTTCATCTTTTTGTTGATAAGATGTTCCAGAAGTACCACGACAGTTGCCTTTATAATCTTGAATCCATCAGCTCGAATACATCCATCTGTGTCGTCGATACCCGCAAAAGCTGCCGCTCCTGCTAATGCACCAGCGTTGCCGTACGGTGTCGTGATGAAAGTCAGGTTGTGATACCCCAGATCCGTACAAAATTTATCCAACCAACTGTTGTCAGCTGGCAAATCGTTGTCCATTGGTGTTGCATTGTCGTCAGGCAATGGGAGAGCAGCAGTCCAGGGGTTGACGGCATGAATGGTGGTTGACAGAGTTTCTTGAGACATGTTAGCCGTTTGTAGCGAGTGAACCAAACTGGAACCCTATTAATGGCTGTAGTAAGTGGGTGGGGTTAAGAGGCGGTCCTTAGAGTTAGCGACACACCTCTCTGGTTGGAACAATTTAACTTTAACGGAAGTGTATCGTTCATAGTGATCACACCATTTAAACATTTTATCAATGCATGAGAAAATGTTGTCAAGCATACGGAGATCTTTCCACTGAAACAAAAATATCAAGTCATAATGCATGTGATGCTCAGACTGTGTAATCGGATAGACATATTCACGTAGTTTTGTCTTGTTGTTGCATCGAAAAATATAGACACTGTCATCCGGTAGCTTTTTACTATGATCGCCGACCACTCGATACCTTGTTTCAGGAATAACACCATCCCACTCAGCGGTGTACAAAGGTTCGTCGCCGCAGTCGTTCAAATCTCTCCAAACAAAATTAAAAAATATAGACCAGTCTTTGGCAGGAAAAATCAGACAGGGGTCCTGTGATGTGAAATCATCTCCAATATCACCTGTATAGAGCTCAACGCAGCGCGATTTCTTGTCAAATAGATACCGACCCACGCGATTGCCTGACATAGAAAAATCACGCTTTACAAAATCATAGTCTTCATGGAGAAAGTTTGTCAGACTAACTCTCTGTCTTTTCTTAGGTGCATAAGTAAGCTTTTCATCCATTTCCACAGATCCTCTTGTCGGCGAAATATACATAACCCTTCGGACTGTCTTAGGAGCCTTTGGAACAGCCATTGTACCAGTAGAGTGGGGACTTTAAAAAATACAACTTTTCTCAACATTGTTTAAATACCCTAGTATGATCAGGGGGTGGTAGGTGAAACAACTAGATCTGGAAAATATCAACATCAGTGCTTGTTATCCTTAACTCTTTATTGCCCTCATTCACAGGAGTTCAATGTTTGGTCAATGACATCCTGTGAAGGGGGGGGTGTGTGACAGCGAGGTCTGGACATTACAAACATCTTTTATGATCATCAACAAAGGTCATAAATGTACACACGTTGCACGATCAAAGGGGGTCATAATCATAAAACACAGCAGGGGGCCATAAATTAGGGGGTCAAACGAGGTCATAATCATAAAAACACAGCAGGGGGCCATAAATTTGGGTAATAAATCACAATTTTTGACACACGGTGTATCATATTTACTACTCACAGTCTCTATGGTGTAAAGACTGGAAGCTATAAATAGATGGAAGAAGAAAAATTCTAAAAAGTCCAATCCCAAATCAGTATGAGAATGAAGTTGTTTCTGAAGTATAGAATAGTGTTCTTGATTCCTAAGAAACACATACTACCAAAATGTATACCTTGAAGGCACTGTAAGTTACTTTGGACTTTTGGAAAAGCAACTGCGTTAATGGAGGATTGTAATTGCATAAATGTAAAAATATTTTTGATCAAGTCAATGGAACATACTCAGGTTTTCTACAAACAAGCTTAAATGGAGTCTGTAAGTTAATTGCATATATTTTCTGTGAAAAGTATGTTTTCCAATCCATACCGAAATATCTTATAGTCTCGCCGACACCAGAAAGACAGCACAAAACTGCACCCGTTAGCTCACGTCAGTAAATTCACCCCCGGCTACAGTACCAGACAGCACAATAGGAAGCTGTTCAGAAAGGCAAGTCCCAGCCAATGGCATAATTACTAAAAATTGCCTCTCTCTCCACAACAATTACCCTGCCTCCTGTGGGTCTCACATCCAACACAGGAACAATAGCATTGTTTCCCTGTGAACTGAAGAATTGTGCAATATTTTGGTGACTGGCAGGAGGGCCTGTTTGTACCATGCTGCTTCAAGAGACTATGGGCCCTTTCTTACACCCGGGGCAATCCAACGCGACACAAGTGTATTTTACTAGTTTCAGTCCAATGCAGTTTTCACGTCCTGCATAACGTTGTTTGAATAGTAAATGCATCTGCGCCCATTTGTGCACCCATTGGCGTGCTGGTTCAGGTGCATTGTTGGCACGAAGCTATTTTGAGGAAACTGAAATCACCATTGACCAACTGAAACCCGGGGCTGGGTGCATAAACTACTTAGACTAGTCATACAAGTTAGTCATCCCAAGACTGGTCATAACTTCCTAAATTCAGTTACATAAAAAGATTGAGACTGATTGGTCTTAAATACTCGCAAGTCAGTGAAAGCCTGTGGCCCAGTGGTTAGAGCATGTCGCTAGCAACTCCAGAATCATGGGTTCAATCCTAGAGGTTTGCACATAGTCAGAAACGCAATGTAAATAGCTTTGGAGAAAAGCATAGTTGTTAAGACTAGGCTTGTTAAGACTAGGCTTGATTGCTGCAACTCACTTTTTTGTAAGTTCGATTAAGAGTTTGCAATATATACAAAACTCTACTGATCGTGTATTGGATTACACGCACTATGGGAGGAAGGTCTTTTTATTGTATGGCTCCATGGCTTTGAAGACTCACTGCCATCTTCAATCACAATCTCTCCATCTCTTGATTGGTTAAAGAAACTACTTAAGGCTTATCTTTTTAAGCTATAATTCTTGTTTAAAGGTTTTATGAATGTGATTTACCTTTTATGATTGAACTTTTGTCTTTGCGATTGCAATAGTGTTTTATTCTTTTGTTTATCGCTATGTTTTAAATTGCTGTTTTACAAGTGCCTTGAGTGTAAAAATGGCGCATTATAAAAACATATTTATTTATTTATTTAACTTAGCGGCTAAGTTTATGCAACTGGCCCCTAGTCTAAAGTCAATGACGCAATATGTTTTTGGTAATTTAAAGAGCATGTTAGTAATATGTGCCTATAGGCGGGTCAACAGCGCTCGTATATTCTGCTTATTAGACACCGAGGGACGCACATCAGCACACAAACATGGCACATGTAAAAAATAAATGGACTACAATGTAAAAAAAAATATTGTGTGCATAAAAATAAAAAATCTGGCTTGTCCTGTAGATGGTCTGCTCGATTTAACCTTGTGCATGAGCAGATGTCTTTCCTCTCTGGAGAAGAATTCCGCAGTGTAAACATTGGATCCGCCATGGAGCGATCACAACTGGCGCTTGAAGGGAATGGGAGATGAGACTTTGGTTGGTTTACTGCATGTTGGCACGTAGGCTTGCTTTTGCAGCAAATGAAGCAGGCATGTCATAAGTTCCGGTGAGGAACGCGGCATTTTTCATTTTGTTCCAATAGGATGGTGCCTCCTCTACCCGGGAGCTTTCGTAACTGTGGTTTACTGCACGTTTTTTTTTAAATATCCCTTAGGAATTCATATTACTCAGAGGAAATTCATATTATTTCATTGCTCGTGAGACTTTTTTAGAGAAATTAGTTTGTTATGTTTTTTTAGGTTTCTGTGTGTCATTAAGATGTTTCTCCTAAAAAGTCTAAAGCAATTAAAATGAGTACAAATGAGTCGATTGATTGCTCAGAGTAAGAGCATAAATCCAGTATTGTAATGTGGATAACATAGTTCCGATAATTGGGTTTTTGATGAGAATTGTTTAAGTTCGTATCGACTTGCTGTCTTCTGATTTTGATGTTTTGTCACAATTTAAGACATTGCTGAGATCTCCTCAAGGAGATGAAAGATTGCCAGGGTCTTTTTCTCGGAACATAAAACTGGAAAGCAGGAAATTTAATTTGGTTTTATTGCTGTCTAGGAGAAAAAAAATGAAATATGAAAAACTACAAAGCGCTCCGTCGAGAATGTTCTCTTCTATGGTTTGTAGTATTGGACTGTGTCTGAGAAGTATTGATAGAAATCATCAGAATGACTCTCTGACCTTCTGGCTGTCAGAATCACTGAAGGTCAAGCCGAAATAGTCCTTCTCCAGCAAGTTTAGATGTTCACACATCACGTCCAGGAGATGCTGCCCTTTACACAGTTTCTGCAAAACACAAGCAAAACAGATCATGAGCACATTAACATACAGACAAATCATGCAGCTTTTAACACGAGAACCTGGTTTAATACTAAACGTGCACTAAAAACTATATGGCATCTTTTTCTGACCACATTTTAATGTCAAATATGCAATTTACATTGGACAGACACTTATGCATTCCAGGAATACATTGCTATGGAAGATTTCCATTTGTATGTCAATTTCTAGAGGTGTTAAAACTATTAATCCAAGTAATCTCATGATATGCAGTGCTTTTACAGAGAACAGCTCCTAAATACATTATTCTCCGGTCACAATCATTGAGAAGACCTGACAAAAAGACCTGACCTCATTCCATCTCAAGGAAGTCTCTCAATGGTCTACAATCCCCATCAATGCATTTAATCTTTCTGAGGGAGACTGTCTGTGATTTTTTGAGTTGTTAAATCGTATACATACAGATGGACATCCATAAGGGGCCGTTTATGACGCCATGTGAAGTTAATAAGATCTGTTCTAATCTGCTGTACTCCAGCTGTCTTTATACGCAAGACTCCTCACTCATTCTGCACCGTCTGCTCTCGCTACATGTGATTTCATTCTTTTTCTACTACATTAATGCCAGAAAATTATACTTGAAATTAAACAAATTAGAGAATAAAGACTTTTTAGACTACAAACGAATGTGTCCAGTATGCAAAAGTAGCCTCATGTAGAATTTCTAAGCCGCTACACTCTTAAAAAATTACGGGCTTTCAAAGGTTCTTCGCTGCCATAGAAGTACCGTTCGGTTCCATAAAGAACCTTCAACATCTGAGGAACCTTTCTGTTTTACAAAAGGTTCTTTCTGGCGAAAAAAAAATCCTCAGATGATATTAAAGTAAGAAAGAGATTGTTCTTTGTGGAGCAAAAAGGGTTATATGGCATCGCTGTGAAGCACCTTTTAAGCACCTTTACCTTTAAGAGTGTATGCAGAACACAACCAGAGAAATGTACATTCACTAAAGACATTTCTTGAGAGATTCCACGACTTCGTACATTTCCAGACTTGAAAATGAAATCATAAACCTCTCTAATATTTAAATTTTCCGGAACCATTGTGGAACCATTCCCATTAACAGGTTTTCTAAGAAAACAAAATAGTCCTTATATCACATGAAAATATATATAGCCTTCTTTATGCAATGACCTGGAGCTCACAGAGCATCTTTACAGTGACATCATGTTTAATCAGAGCAGTTTTTAGATGCAGACCCACTCGTGACGCTCCCCGGGGGAGAGTGGGATCACAGAGTACGGACTGTCACTTCGACTCGCACATCGTGTGCCCAACAGCCACAGCTGCTGCTGATGTTACCACCGCTTCCAGGCAACCCGTTTCCCTGGCAACGGCAAGGCAGCTGTTACCACAGCAACAGATGGAGGGTGCTCCCTCTTGGATCTTTGTTGTTTGGGGGCATTGTTTGGAGAAGTTCTCCTCTTTTTGCCTCATTAAGAGACGAGTGGTTTGCTCAAATGCAGATGATTCGTTTACCACCATGGACAGGGTTGACGCTTCTGCGTATTCACCGAATACAAGCACATTGCTTAAAGGTTAGCAGCTTCTACATCTGAAACTTCAAAGTGCCATACAATATTTAGGACTCAGTAGGAAATCAAACAGCATAACACATCGTTTCCCAACTCATCTCTTATGGTTAACCCATTCGTGCACGCATCCGAAACGTCCCATTGACTATTACTACTGTGTTTACTCCTGCTGTTAATAACAACATCACAGGCAAAAGAAAAAAACTGTGAAAATATATATTCCTCCCATTCACTATGTCGAGAAAGAGCTAATTAACCGCTGCCTTTTTTCTACATCTGATGCAAAGGCTGACACAAAGCACCACCTCTCCTTTCAAAAACCTGTTATTACTCACCGAGCTGACGGGGCCGTGGTTTACATCTATCCCTGTTATTATGAGCAAAACACGGTCAAGCCCTTTAAAACGGATTGGACGGATGTCAACGATATAATGCAAGACGTACCGGATGAATCATACGGTTCGTTTGCTACCGTGATTAGATAAGCCGAGAGAACAAAGTCAATGAAGCACATTTAATCTATATAGAAATAAAACTGAAGCCGTTGTGATCCATACAATATGATACGGTGAGTAATAATCCATTAACACACATGAAAAATGTAGAAATAAAGGATTTTTACTTCATGTCTGTTTAACAACCATATTTACATTGCTGGTATAAGAGCAGTGAAGTAAATGAGCAATTAATGGGTTAAAGGAGACACACAAACACTCCCACACACATAAACAGTCTTTCACAATAACCAATCACGCTGTTCTATTTTCCCCTTGACTGAGCAAAGCTGGCAATATGCAGTAAAAATAGATTTTCAAATCTCTTCCGCCAGTCTCTGGATAGGAGGAAAACAAGCCCCCGTGACCTTGCAGGAATCTCTGTTTGTCATCTGGGAGATCTGACCACGCCGAAGCCATCTGAGATTAGGTTTGTTGTATTATCATTACGTTTATCGTGCTTTTTCACTCAGTGGCAATAGAAAGGAATATTTTCCCCCGTCGGCGGCGACAGCTCAAAGCACTCATGGTATCTGTGGTATCTAAAAGAGTGCAAAAGAGTATGCATTGGGATGGGATAAAAGCTCCATATTCAGCCTTGCAAAATAGCCGATGTACTTCCGTTGCCTTTATCTCCCAAGCATTCAGTGGATGGTGAGGACACACATACTTTGAAGAGCTAAAACCACATTGCAATTACGTGGATACTTGTCAGAAATCCTGACAGAGATAGAGATAGTTCAGCTGAACGGTCTTTGCTGTGATGTGCCCAGTGTTATATAAGTCTACTACCATAGTAAATAATGTGATATCCAATGTGCGATATGATACTCCATTTAATTTGTAGAATATATAAATATGTATAAATTTACTTAATTTTTTTATTATATAACCAACATTCTTTCTGGGAAAGCATTACAACTTCTGAAAGCCAACAGCCATGTTTTACTCTTTTAGTTCTAAAAACAAATCTGAAAGTGTCTTATTAACAAACTTATAGATATATCAACCTGTGAACAATAATATTAAAGGTCAAGTGTATGAAATTAAGCAGCATCTAGTGGTGAGGTTGCAAATTATAACCAACGGCTTACTCCACCCCTCCCTGTTGAAGCATTACAGAGTCTCTCACAGGGCTAAGATGTCGTCACATTTTCACAAACCATCTCTTATTGTCTTTTACTGTGTAAAATTTTCACAGACCAGTAACTCCATGTTAGGTTTCAGAGATGAGTATTGCAAACCTAAAATGTTGACTATACTTATATTATGCTGACTGTATAACTCAGTCTACCATATCACTTGAGAAGTATTAACAAAAAGACAGATAACAAGATTATGTACTCAATTGTGATCTTACCTCAATGCTATCTTCATAATCCGAGCTGTCCATAAGAGTGACTTTGAAGGGGAAAGTCTTGGAGCGTTTGGAGCCTTTCTGAGGAGATCTAGGGCTCTTGCCCGGCGTCGTCCTTTCCGATGTGTCTTCTGTGTCTTTGTGATCATCATGAGCCTTATTTTCCTGCAATCAGATTGGATGATGTCTCATTACATCATTTCTCGTTTACAGAAAATAGAACTTTAATATAAACACCTCGGTAATGACTTTGGTTAAGTCCTCACTAAATTACTCATGAGAAGTTAACTATCTAGAATAATCAATTGCAAAAGTCTAAGGGCTCTATTTTAAGGATCTAAGCACATGGTCTAAAGCGCACGGTGCAAGTGTCTGAATCCACTTTTGCTAGTTTAAGAATGGGAAAAACGGTCAGCGCGCCAAGCGCATGGTCTTAACGGGTTGCCTCTATTCTCTTGATGAGTCATGGTTGTGTTTTGGGCAAAACGTGCAGTAAACCAATCAGAGTCTCATCTCCTTTTAATAGACAGTTGTTATCTCGCCATGGCGGATTCGCTATTTTAATGGCGGAATTAGCAAGAACAAAGACTGAGCGTATCTGCTCATGCGCAGGGTAAATGCATGCGAGCAGACCATCTACAGGACAAGCCATATTTTTTATCTTTATGTACACAATAATAATCTTTTTCAATGTAGTTCATTTATTTTTAATACTTCGGCATGTTTGTTTGTTGCTGTGCATCCATCTGTGTGTAATAAGCAGAGTGTACGTGCGCCTTGCACCCGCCTACAGGCCGTTTACTTACGCGTCCTTTAAATTACCAAAAACAAATTTTCTTCAAATAGCAAAGCGTCAACAATGCCCCTGAACACACCAATATTTTAGACCAGCACGACCATGGGTGTACAAATAGTGGAAAAGTGATTTGCTATTTCAACAATGCGGCGCAGGCTGGGAAAATGAGAACTACGTCGGGCTGAAACTAGCAAAAACACTTGCGCTGCGCCTAGCGCCCGGCGTATGATGGGGCCCCCTGTGTCATTATGTCACCCCATAATGGGCCCTATCATACACTCGGAGCAATGCGGCACTAGGAGCGACGCAAGTTTAATTTTCACATCCTGGATTTGGAAATATAAGTGCACTTGTGGTTTAGACCATGCTCTTGAATCGTTAAAATAGGGCGCAATGTCTGTGCCTTACTGACTATGATTCAGAGGCACGGATTTTTTAAACTTACTAATTAAAATCATGCTAATCAAAGAAGAGTGGTGACAAGAGAAATATGACCATCGGACCATCCCAGCTCAGACCACTACATCCCCAACCAAGAGCAAAGACGGACTATTTGTCTTATTAATGCTGAAGTTACAATATTTGGTATTAAATGCTAAACTAAAATCACATGTCAGCAGTTTGAGTGCAGCTATGACACGTCAGAGGGGATCTGGCCCTCCCGGTTGAGCCTGGTTTCTCCAGAGGTTTTTTCTCCATTAATCAATCATTGGAGTTTGGGTTCCTCGCCACAGCAGGGCAGTGTTGGCCTGCTCACCGGGAGACTGCATTCATTCATTTATTTATTTAATTAGAAATTAGATATCATTTATTAGAATGAACTTACTCGTTGTATAAATACTATGCACTGTGCTGTGTTTTAACTTTTCTGTTTTTCCTGTTTGCCCCTGTAAAGCTGCTTTGAAACAATACACATTGTGAAAAGCGCTATATAAATAAACTTTAATTGAATTATGGTACTTCCTGGAAAATAGCATTTACTTTTAAATAAATGGACAGATTTTGAAAATAAAATGCAATTAAATGTAAAGTTTCCATTTAAAACCAAAATACCTGTTTGGCCATTTTTCCATCTGAAGCTGACTGTTGCATATTGACTGTGGCCCCCGCCTCAGGACCCGTCTCTGTCCTCATAATAACCTCTCTTCAAATTACTGGAAAAAAAGAGAAAAGAATAGGTCAACTTTACAGTTTCACCATGACATTCTTTTGTAAAGCCAAACAAAGCAAAAACTCAAGTACAGTAAGGCGCTTTTAGCAGGAGATCCATTTTAAGTCACTTCCACTAATTTGAAAAGGACCATGGAGCAGAAGAGAGAAAAATCTCTCAAATCAAGCAATTGAGCCAATTGTTCAATCAATACCAGCTTAATTTGTTATTGCACAATCGGAAAGAAAGATATTAAGAGGTCCATCAAACTAGAGTTAAGCCTCATAATGCTATGGACCTATATGAGCTTTTCTCAAAACATGTTCCATAATGGATTAATAAATGTCATGCTTTGGTTTTGTCAAGACTTCCGTCATACACCACATTGCAAGCACACTCTTTAAGCAATGAAGTAGCTGACAGAGAAATCTCCTCCGGTTATTTCTACTAAATAAAGGTCAGGTATAACTGGAAGCCTCCACAGATCTCTGTAATTCAGCCTGTCTTTTAGAGGGGACGTCAGTCGGTTTCATTGAACGTGGTTGGCTAATCCAATCACATCCCTCTAAGTGCTCTCTCAAAACAAATCATTTCAACTCAATGTGATCCAAACCAGCGATCCATGGGAAACCCACCTCAAAATAAACCAGACAAGGCATCAAAATATGACAAACAACAATTTGTACCGAAAAGCACTGACGTCATTTTCTTCCAGTTTGGAGATTTAAAGTAGATTTAAAACTACACAATAAAATTGGATTTCCAAAATTAATTTCATCATTTTACTTGAAGTTTCACTGGCTTTTAAAGCTTTTAAAGATCTCTTTGGTAATTCACCTTGACAAAACTGCAAAATTAATAAATTAATGAATAAATAAATGAACTTTGTAGCCATTGTACACATTACTCTAAATGCAAAACTCACCATCATTCATATTCTGTTCATAAAAAATAAGTGTTTGGGTTGCTACAATGAAGTATTTGGAACCTATTGGTGGATTTGTTTTTTCTGTGAGACAAATGGTGGCAACACCTGTCAACACCGGACACCGATGGGTCGCAACAAAAGACAACAGAACCTAATATAATTCAAAATTTTGTCCACACTGGACATTGCGCGATGTGTAGCGACAAATGCCTTATTCTTTGTTTTCCACAAAGAGTTCATAACAAATACCAGCACTACTATGCCATTTTTCAGGAAGCCTCCTCCAGTCCCCTAATGTATGCCCAAAAAAGTTTGGCGGGCAATCATGCTAACAATTAAACAATAGCACAGACGAAATGAAAGAACGTACCCCATTTAACTGTGTGAGCGGGTACTGCCCAGAATAAACTGCAAAGCGTATCAGACTTCATGCCCAAAGTGAAAACTGTGGCTATGTGATACTGACACTACTTGAAGAAGAGAGGAGAGGAGTCACTGGAGAGCAGAAATAAGTGAAATAAAATCTTCTGGCTCCTAGACAGCATTATATACATCAGCTCAGTTAAAATCATTTCATTACTGAGCCACGTCTTAGAATTCCTTTGTGAAAACACTTACATATAATAAACGATGCTTCAAATTTATACTCGGTAGGAGATGAGGACTATTTGTGATCATGGGAAATATTACATTTCCTTAATGACGTAACCTAACCGGTATAAAATGATGGCCAGGTGCAAGCTTCATGCTATATGCTTGTGGTGCAGGTGTACATGACAACTACACTGTAAAGAAAAATCCCATAAAAATAACAGATAAAGTACTGTCAGAATTACCAGTACATTTTCCTTTATTTCACAGACATTTCCATTAATGCTAAAATGTAATTCAATGCAGTGCAAAATGTAAAAATACAGGTAGAACAACTGTAAAATACAGTATATTGTGCCCTATTTTACTGATTTTTTAGAACTGTAGAGTTCAGATCGGTTAAATATTTACTCAAGATGAAGATTCTGCTAGCATACTAGCCCTTGCTGTGCCACAAACACATTTCATATGCTCCGAGACCTTACATTGCATGACTTGATAGATTTTTGATCAGTCAAGCGTGCAAGCATGGCCAGCCAAACAAACACACAACGCTGCCAATTTACAGCATTGTCTTTCGCAGATTGTTACTGGACCTCCTGTCTGACACACTTTAATAGCTTCAGATGAATTACCAAATTAATAAGGATTGAGAAACGGGACAGCGACCCATTCACTTTCTGCTACAGACCATTACACAACGGCTCCAGCAGGACAGGAGGTCGAAGACCCATAAAGATCTACAACCATCATACAGCATCAAACTTCAACTTCTAGCTATGGTCTTGTTCATCAACATGTGTTTCTGCTGTGTGTGTGATTTATTAACAGAGTTATACACCCTATCTGAACTGATTCATGAAAATAAATAATCTCTTACCAAGTGTACCATTGTACATTGTGCTAAAACCAAAAAGTTTTTCCTTTGACTTTTTGAAAGGTTTTGTGTGAAGACGACAAATTATCCCTGTTTACACAAATTCACAAAACAATTATAAATGCTGTATGATGCATGCCAAGCCAGTAGTTGGCGATGTCACCTTGTAAAGAAACACTACACACCTGCACACAAACACATTTCTTCTACAGGGTCAACTCTGAATTAAAAGTATTCAATTTTCATTAAAAACTTTTAAGCTGTATAGTGCATAATGTCATTCGGTAATTTTTAGGTGAACTATCCCATTATTGACCAAATAAATGCCTCTTACAGAAAAAAATAAAATTATGCAAAATCATGACCAAATTTGCACAAATATTGCTTAATCAGCAGAATCATTGATCTAATGAATATTTTATATACGAAAAGTCTAAAACGAAGCAAAAGGCTATTCACAGTGATGTCATAAAATAACAACTTTTGGTTTTCCAAAGAACCGTTTTTAAAATAACCATTTATATCCTGCAATGTTATAGTCAATAACCTTTCCACAATAAAAAACAACAGGTAAACAAAAGTTCTCTAGATGTAAAGGGCTCTTCATACAGCCAAAAATAGTTATTCAATGGCATCGTTTAACTTTGAACTTACACAGCCTTTAATGCCACAAGAACAGGAAGGAGGCGAAAAGGAGGGGCCCCCTTAGTCCCGAGAATCAGTTGCCATGGAAACAGATTTGACCATTTTTTATCTCTGAAGCAACGCCTGACAAAGCAAAGTGCAGATAGAGGCAAAGAGAAACAAGCACAAGGAAAAAGATCAGGAAGACACAGACAAAAGCAAACAGAGACAGAGAAAAATTCAACACTACAGCAGGAACAGGAAAAGCAGAATATGAAAGCTGCTGAATGATTCCCGCGTGCTGCATAGCTTTACCCATGCGTTTAGGCACCAGGTAGACTTCACACCAGTTCGTCTAGACAGGCTGATTCAAAACCTGGGCAAAGACACCAAACCCATGTCCTCTGTGGGCAGCAGGGGCTATCGACCTGCTTCCTTTTCATCACGCACCCTTGAGGGACACGGTTTGCCAGAGGCACGACCATCTGCAATAGAGTAGCAATTTACCACAGCAGTTGCTGCCCGCTTCTCTTTTCATCCATCTGCAAATCTATCCTGCCAACCAGATGATCTCTTTTACCTGCGTGGATCACCCACAAATGTGGATACACTGACCAGTTGAACACCTCAATTCTGTTCACTGTAAAAAACTAATTTTACAGAACTGGTTTATTACAGAATGACAGTATTTTTGAAACAATGCCAAGCTGCATAAATAGATTGCAAATTAATGTCGGGTGTAAAGTACTGTACCTGAACATTCTATTAAACATAAATGTTATTTGACTTTTTCTGGCACCATAGCTGCAGCGTTTTTTAAGTTTTGTTTTTTACAGTAGGCGGTGATCCATTAAAGCTAATGACATCAAAATGCAAAGAAGAGAGCTCATTAAAAAACATATTCAGTGCTTTGACTTTGTTCTTCGGTTAATTGCTGTATTGTTTAAAAAATGTCTTGAAGAAATACAGTACAGTCTTAGACCAATGATGAACAGGACTCAAAAAGACCACCGGGTTGTGAAGAGAATGTGGCGTTCAAAAAAGGACATAAAGAGATAAAACACATAAGGGTTATACAAAAGCTGGGCACCCTCATGAAATGATAACTGAAACAAGCAAAAGGTCTTGTTGACCTCAGACGCAACAGAGCTATTTATCAGATGTTTGAACACAAATGCGACACTTAAACTAGAGCAAACTGCTTTGCAGATGATGTGCTTTATTTCCCCTCAATGTGAGGTCGGTGGGACAGTGAATGCGGCAGACAGGAGCAGCAGGTCTCAAGATGTCACCTCCGCTGAGAGCATGTGGCTGTTCACCCACTGTGACTGACAGTCGCTGTGTTACCCGGGCAGAGCTCTGTGCTGCCATATATCATGACAATCTGCAGGAGCCCAGCGCTGACGGATCTCACCAGAGCAAGTTTCAGTCTCAGGGTTACTTTTCCTAAAGATTCTCTGGTGCCAGATGTATTGGCCGATTTCACATTGTCCCGATTGCCTGGTTCACATTCATTTTCTCTTCAAGTTGAAGAACAACAGTGCCCGAAACCACTGTGGCCTCGTTGACTTCCATTGTATGGACATTTCTCAAAATATCTTCTTCCGAATTACACAAAAGAAAGAGTCATTTAAATATCCGTTATCTCCTCCGGCCAAGAAGCGAAAATGTGACGACATCTTAGTCCTGTGTCAGCCACCTTAGTGCTTCAAAAGAAAAGGTTGGAGTGGGCTGTTGGTAACAATTCTTTAATGTACAGTAAGTTCTGTTGCTTGAAAGCAGTTGAATTTAGTTTATTTGTGTTGTACATTGTGTTGTGCATCATTCAGGTGCTTTTTTAATTAGCACCCGCCGTGGTAAAAACAGCAACAGCAGAAACCAAACATTATGAGATAAACAGGAAACAGAAACTGCACCCAGAACAATCTTCTTCATACATTCAACACAGCTGATTGATCCTGACATCTTCAGAGCTTTATACCCTCAGGGCTCAACACATACCAGGCAAACTATGGTTCACATTCCTTATCTGTTTAACCTGAGGACACACAGACACACAACTGCCTGATTCCCCTCAACCATTAATAAACAACACTCATTCATTGATCATGACAGCGTGGGAGAAATTGCAGACAGGTTGAGACAGCCAGGAACAATCGATATGTTGCAACTTTAATCAATATAGACTGAATTCTGAAGTGACAAAAACATTTGACATTTGTGCAAATTGGATCGATGTGAATTAAAATCAATTACATTTTGGTTTAGATGTTCAGATTGGATTTCATGTAGCATCTAGGTCATTTCATCAATTGGGACACAATGCAAATGTTTTTGCCAAATTATTACAGCCAATTTAGATATACTATACATTGACCACACCGATCTAAAAACACACTAAACGGATCTATTTCTTGGCTTGCTTAATGACATATAAATATGAAAAACAGATTGGAAGTGTGAACAAAGGCACGTATTGTTCTGAACTCATGCAACAGATGCTAGAATAAAACAGCTCACTGTGGAACAGTGTCAGCAAGAAATGATCAATTTCAGTAAGACATTTTCTTGGAGTCAAGCAATTAAACCGTTCAAGAAATGTACCAAGTAATCCATTGTCTTCAGTCATGTAAAAAAACCAATGTACTGTATTGTTTTTTCAAAGAGCATAATATTCAGACGATTTATTTAAAAGGCTCACTTCAATACACAGCATGCATGCAGATTTCAAAATTGGCATGTGTTTGGCTGATTCATGCAAAAATGGGCAATATAATCTAGCTGATTTGCTGTAAACATTGGTTTGGAACTGACATAATCCTCAAAGTGCTTTTGCACATTTCATTTAAAGCTTGAGTATTATAGAAACAATACCAGAAGGCTGGAAGATGTATGATCTAAAATGGCATGTTCATAATTACTTTACTCATAATAATTATTTATAATGAATAGTAACACAATTAACATGAAATGCATCTGGCACTACTGCCATCAAACAGCTAACTTAAAGATAACTGTATCTTTAACTGAATAGGAGGACCTATTGTAACATTCAAAAATATTAAAAATAATTTGTTATTATATATCACATATATGCTTTAATGAGTTTATTAAACTCTAATTAAACTTTGTCTCTACGGATGCAATTAATGCAGTCAAATCCCAAGTGACATCAATTTAAACCTCTATCAGAATATAAGCACCAAAGAGTTCTGTGATCTCTACCATCTGGAATAAACTCCACTGCGAGCATGCCTGCGCGTCAATTAATTAAAGATTGATCCCGAAGATGGTTTTCTCAGCTCAAGACTCAAGCGTGTGCTTTATTGTCTCTGAAACAACTGAATTACAACATGTCTGTGGTTGCTCAAAGAAAAGAGCTCACATATGACTTTCTTTCTTCAGCAGAACACAAAAGAAGATATTTTGAAGAATGTAGTTACTGGCATTGGTTTTTTACACACAACATAAGTGAATGGGGGCCAGTGCTGTGCGGTTACCAAATTTCTTCAAAATATCTTCTTTTGTGGTCTGCGGAAAAAAGAAAGTCATATAGGTTTGAGATGACAAGAGGGTGAGTAAATGATGACAGAATTTTTATTTCTGGGTGAACTACAGTATCACTTTAAGCCATTGTTAATGTTGAGGTTTAAATAGATGCTACTAAAACACATAGATTATATTCAAAATTCACATATATTGGGATATGGGACAACTAAGAATTTTATGTTCCTGAGGGAAACTAAGCTACCATTACAATATATTGCATCTTTTATATTGCCAGCAAAATCATCAACACTAAATAAGTTGTGAACATTCCACATATCATCCAGTCCCATTTGTTGTCTCGTGTACTGTAGATAAGGAAACTCGGGCTCTGTGCATTTGCGGCAAAAACTCTGAGTTAATGTCACAGCATCACAGTCTGTAATTTTGGCTGCCTGTGGTGCTCATAATGTCACATGTAATGAGAGACTTCGAGCACAGATGCATTTCCTGAAGAGCACGGAGAAGCAGGTCAACATCCACACTATAAACTTCACAGAATGAGTTCCTCTCACTGCGAAAGTGCAAACGTAACCATCGCTCTGAAAAGAGATGCATTGGTGTACTGTGCTTGGAGGGTGTTTTAAAGATTGACATTCACATCATTTATGAATACGCCCTTACAAAACACAACCTGCATCTGAGAATTCTGCCAAAAGCTCTGCTGACTTTTGCAGAAGTGTAACGGATGAAATTCAAGTCTTGAGTTTCCTCTCAACCGCCCTTCAAAAAACTATAAAAAATTAAAAACATTGCATTCTTTGTATTTTCAATTGAATGCAATTTGTAAAGCGAGTTTCACCATTGTGCATTGTCACAAAGCAGCTTCACATGAACATGTATAATGTGCAGTTGTTTCAGTACTAAAAAAACATGCTATACTCTAAAAAATGACATTCTAAGGCCATGAACACACTTGACGTCTTTTTTTTGACAAGAAAAAAACGCTGGCTACGTTTGGTAACAAATAGGTTACTCCATAGGATTATAGGCTAATGTAAAACAGGAGCTAGCAGCTTCGTCAAGTCAAGTCTGAAGAAGGCCTAACAAAGCATTTTTGTCTTGTTTTTAGTGAAAATACCTAAAACAAGCACAAAAATCTGTCCATGGGCTGAGAAAAATAAACTTGAATTCGGGAATTGAGAAAAGGTCTACAAAGTTTCTTTTCCCACCCCATGGGCAGATTTTTTTTGCTCGTTTTTACCATAAACTTACTTAATTCTTATAATATTTTAAAACAAGACCAAATATCTTGGGTTACTTTTCTTGTCAAGTAATTGTATTTTGATTTAAGAGTAATTAGATATTTCTACTACAAAAAAAGGCAAAGACACTTAGTAAGAATTTATGTAAATGTAAGCGATTACACGAGTACCAAATAAAAAATGCAATGAAAAATGATTTAGAAAGTGTAAGTATTAAATTGAGAACAATCACTGCAATATAGGAAATATATTACCTGAGGAAACTGCAAAAACAAAAGCAAAACCCTTTTTTTCCAGTAATTTGGATCGACATTGTACCTGAATTACAATTACAGTTTTTACACTGCGCTCTTGACAGCATGTTACTGCATGAAGCTCTTTGATTCTTCTGTTCTACATATGCACAGTCAAGACAATATTGAGTTCAAGTCCCCACTCGTGACCTCACTGTGCACGGTGAAACAATGTAATCTCTGTTTCTAAATCAGTGCTGCTACTTAGCAAAACAGATTATTTTACCCACAAGGGGAGTTTGTCCCCAGGAGAAGTTCGGCAAGAAAAACGTATTATTTTAAGACAACTGTAGCGGTTTACTGAATCACAGAAGATAAGGATGGTTAGTTTACACCCCAATGGCTTATGTAATCATACAGGACTTTTCTTTACGCAGTAGGGGATGTGCTAGGTGGTCTGAGGTCTGAAATCTCTGCAGGGAAAATAATGTGCTTTATCTTCAGGCGGCTCTCACTACTGTGTCAGCATCTGGATGAATTACTAGTCCGGGGGCAAGTGTTGTTTCTGCAGAAAACGAAGCATGCGCTCGAGAGTGCCTGATAAATGTGCCGAGTCCAAGAAGATTGACTTTCATCTTTCTCAAAGCTATTGCAAGTCCATCCTAAGGCTTTCGATTCAACAGAAAAGGGTTTTATTGCGACGTAGGAAATGAGTTACTTTTTTATTCTTTCAGTCTTCCTGTTGTGAGAGATTCATCTGTGCACCTTATTCCAAATAAAAATATGTATGTATTTTTTTTATTCTTATCAAACTTACATTTTTACTAATTCATTCCTTCAATAAACTGACTCCATTATATTAAGCAGGCCCTTTTTTAATACAATCAATTCCTGATTCATATTCATATTTTATTCTATTTGTTACTATCCCCAATCTTGTTTTAATATGACAAAAAGAGTAATATTTTGAAAAGCCTTCACAACAGGTTGCTTTTGCATTTGATAGTTTTGGTGACCAAGAGCCACAAAATACCAACATAGTTTATCAGTGAATATCATTTCAGAAGACTTGGTGTATAAAACATAATAGAGATTCTGGATTATTTTATGGTGCTTTTTATGGCAGTCGTTTGTCCTACTGGAAGCTAACAGACATGGTCTGTGAATAATCTATGCAATCTATTGCTCTATAAACACCATGCACTGTGCTGTGTTTTACCTTTCTGTGTTTTTTTCTTATTTGCTCCTGTAAAGCTGCTTTGGAACAATGCACATTGTGAAAAGCGCTATATAAATAAACTTGAATTGAATTGAATACAAAGTATAGAGTAAAACAACAATTTGGGGACACTCCACCACAAAATTAAAAGTCTTTCATGAATTTCTTATCCTCAAGTAGTTCCAGATTTGTAAACATTTCTTTGTTACAGTATGTTGAATACAAAGTAAAATATTAAGAAAGTTATAGCAACTGAGATTTCTGGGGTTGTCAAAAATGGTAGTCAAGGGTGCCCCAGAACTGTTTGTTTTTCTAAATTCTTCAAAATATCTTCTTTGGTGTTTGAAAGAACAATGTATATACAGTAAATAAACATTATGCTATGTGAGTCAATGGTGCCCCAAATATGTTTTGCTAACATTCATACAAATATCTTTCTATCTGTTCAACAGAACAAAGAAATGTATACAGGTTTGGAACCACTTGAGGGTGAGTAAATGATGACAGAATTTTCCTTTTTAAGTGGACTACCTCTTTAAGAGAGTTCTTAAGTGTCGCCTGTTGAGATCTACTAAAAACGAAGACCGCATCTGAGCTTGTAAAGGCATGAGGGTGTGTAAATGATGGCATAATTTCTATTTCTGTCCACCGTGTCAGAGAAGCAGTGTTGCTGTTGCTACAGTAATGCTCACAAAATTGAGCATGAGATATAGCCTCTAACCAAGACTATATTGGATAAGGGATATTGTACTTGATGCGTAAGCAGATAACTACCAAAAAGATCACTGGGAATTCTCTGGGATTTAAATTTTTTTTTTGCCTGGTATTACAAATCTGGTATAACAAATTTCTCTAAAATATTTACACGCAAAAACCTCAGCTGGCGGCAATTTGATAGCAAAGACTATAAAATGCATTTATTACGGCGAGACCACAGTTGGTTAAACCTGGTCAAGCTTTTTTTATACCTCTCAGCAAGACCAAGTGAAGGATACATAAAAGAGGAAGGTATCAGATGTGTCGCAGCACGATGCATTTTTGCAGCATGTTGTATGAGTTTTGGTGACATTCTCACTGCATTGGGTTGATAAGATCAGAGTCATTCAGCGGTTACACACGAGTCAGGATTAAAGCAACAGTTCTTCAGCTGATTCCAGGTCACACATGGAGGAACTGTCACAGGAGGGCTCATGACATCACAACCTCTGCTCAAACTCTTTATAAACGCTCTAGAAAGCTCTACTGTAGACAGTTTTCACGCCTGGTTGAATTTCCATTTCCCTTGTTCTGCTGGTCTGTTTTCACATTTTAATAAAAACAAATAGTACTTGCTTTAAACTAGTATGCAATTTGGTTTATTTGGTTTACTACAATACTGAAACCAATATTTTTTGTATGTTTTTTGAGCCATTTTAAGTTTTGGTGTAAACAGAATAGGATAACACATTATTTTACGGTGCCCTAACCCTGAAGCAAACCCTAAACCTACCCTAACCCTATAGTATGTACATGTAGTTAATATTTATTATTCAGTATTGAATGTATAAGTACAGTGTAACACTGTAAAATAAACTGTAACCCAGAATAGTATTTCCTGTGTACCAGATTGTAATCTTTGTAATCAAAAGTATTAATTAATTGAGCAACTAATAATATTATAGAAGCATGTTCTGGCAGGTTATAGATTAAAATCCTGTATAGTGGGATATCTACTCTCTTTTAAAGGCCAATGCGTTCTAGTTTTGCTACCTTAAATATGCACAGTTACAATTGCGTTCACTGTTATGTGTTCATAGCAATTCATAATAATCATGAGGATCACAACATAAATATAAAAACTTGCCTAAAGCATATTTGGATAAACAAGCAAATGTTCAGAAACAGAAGTTTCTGTTCTAACAATAATTCAAGAGTCTCACAATAATACAAATTAGCCCTAATATGCATTTTAAAAAAATGGTCCAGATCAAAATAATCCACCTCTTCTGTATTAATTAGTAAAGACAAACCAATATGTAAGCTAGCCTTAAAGAGTTTTGCATTAACTGAATGAAAAACAGCCTGTTGAAAAATAGCGTACGCTGGTTTGGTAGGTTTTGAAGCATGGTAGCTGGTTTGTGCTGGTTTAAGCTGGTCATGTGCTCGTTCAAGCTGGTCCTGAGCTAGTTTAAGATGGTCCTAAACCAGCTCAAAACTGAATGTATTTTACGTGTTATACACGAGGCAGGTACAATACTTTTACTTTGAATATGTGATAATGAATTTGTAATGTATAACCCCATTATTCATTTGAAATGAAGTCATCTAAAATGAGAATAAATTGTTTGTTCTTGAGTTTAATGGAAATGTTCTCGCATTTATCTTCTGTGATTAAATCTTTTAATATCCTGACATCATGCCTTTCCTTTATTTCTGAGGACTCTTGGGTCTTCGCAACAATAATCTGATGAAAATGAGACATCGAACATTCTTTATAATGACAGGCTTTAGAAATCAATATGTTTATTTTCATGTCATTCAATATACGACTTGTAGTAGAATACACATCAGACTATTTTTGTGATTTCTTTGTACATACAGTTTTTTATCTAGATATCGTGATGTTTGCAATGTGTCACAAAGAACGGATGCATTTCTTTTTTCATGTCTTTAAATTATTAATGCAATAATTGAGATTCCAAATTGCATGTGCTACTCAAATGTAACAAGAATATGAGTTCAGAATATGAAGTAATATAAGCATCTTGAGATAACACACTGCCCTTCGTTCCGAAATGACTTTGTTTCTGATCAGATTCCAATATCTGCATATTGATCTAATTACAGTGACAGCCCACCCGGCCCAGATGGTGACTCGTGTGGCCCGGTGGTCTCAGGGGAAGGTTTTCTGAAGGATAACACACACACTAACTGTGTAGAAACAAAACAATTTCCTGTTGTCACTGCCCAATGGCTCATTGACTTTGACGCTGTTGCAGAGCGGCTGTGAATTCAATAGCTCAAGCTGCCTCTGTGTCCCTCTGCAGATTAAAAGAGGCATTTCACAGACGTCAACAGCTGGCCCGGAGCCCCCTTCAGCTAGACACACATGTCAAGCAATGCAGATACATAAGTGATGCGCTGCAGATAAAAGTGTGACTGGTGTTCATTTGGCTTTTCTGTCCACTGGTCAAGACAATTCCCAACTGACCAGAAGCCCACATCAAAATGTCCCGGCACAGCTGACATTACATTCTCAACATGCGTTATGAACTTTACACAGGAAGCGCAGCGTGACGACAGCAACACGTCCTCTTGCATGAAAAATACTGTACTGCAGTTGATTGTGGGTGGGAGACTGAAGGTCTCCAGGAGCGATTCCTTTTCAAAGTGAGCATACTTTTGACAAAGGGAATATTTGCAAGTCTATACTGTAGGCTACCAACCTGTAATACAGTAGGTGTGTTTGGTACACCACACAAACACTTACATCACAAACCCCTACACTGAATCATGAAGTTATTGTACCTTGATGACAAAACAGCAATATTATAGTTGTCAACAATACACTGCACAATATGTTGTTTTCCACTTAAAACATCCTCAAATATCCTTAAAAACTGTACTTGAAAAGCAAAGGGATACTCCAATAATGAAAATTCTGTCACCATTTACTCACCCTCAAGGGGTTCCAAATCCGTACAAATGTCTTTGTTCTGATGAACACAGAGAAAGATATATGGAGAAATGCTTGTAAAATAATTCTGTTAAAGTCAAACAGATATTTGGAAGAATGTAGGACAGCAAACAGTTCTGGGACACTATTGACTACCATTGTCATTTTCCTACTCTGGTAGTCAATGCGGTCCAAGAACTGTTTGGTTACAAGCATTCTTCCGAATATTGTACCCTGTCTTTAACCAAACAAAGAAATGCATACAGGTTTGGAAGAACTAGAGAGTGAGTAATTCATGACATAATTTTCATTTTTGTATGAACTGTCCCTTTAAGACTGTGATTTGTGAATGCTTTCCTGTTTAATGTTTTCTTGTTTCAAGCATTAATCGAAAATGTTTTGGCTAGGCCTAGGTTTATGACTAAGAAGAGAGAAAACAACCAGAAAAATGCCCCAAAATCCACAAGGCATCTAGCAACAAGTTATAACTCATTTGTTACAATATGTTACAAAGGATAAGGATAAGACTTTCTTTAAATGTTGGCTCTTTGAGTCTTGCATTCAAATTGACATGCTGCACATGCCTTATGTAAAAACTACAACATAGATGATTTTATATTTATATTATGTAAATTATCTGATGTTTGCAACAGAGTCTTTTTCAGTTATTCAAAATCAATCACAATGGCAACACTACATTTTAATATTTCAGTTCACTAATGCTTGCAATGCTCGAGGATGAGCCTTTGTGAAGAGATGCAGTTTGGTTCAGAATGGCTTTACTAATAGTGCCCTTTACCCACAGTGCCCTTCAAGGGTTCAAAAAAATGTCACTTGAAATTCGCCCCAAGAGTGTCATTCAGGAAAAAAAGAAAAAAAAAGAAAAAGAAAAAGCCACTCAGACAAACGATCCATGAGCCAAAGCTATTTGAACATGAAGCCCTCTGCTAAGAAGAGTTAATGGACTCAAAGTGGCCCGCTGAGAGTGAACAACCAAATATGCGAGGAAAGAGAAAGCAGCAAGCATCATGTGAGCATGGAGATGGGACTAAACACTGAGCTTCTGTTAAACTATCCACAGTAAAGAATCCCCAAAAAGAGTAAAATTGCCCATCGTACTGCCATGCTGCCCCTTCAAAAACTCCTCAGCAGTTTAAAATGTATTATTAACAAGATTATGGTCAGAACCAAAATGACAAAATTTCATTTTTCATAATCTCTGTTTTTACTGACCAGAAATTGTTTTAATGTGCTACTGGCTAACCAAAAATGGCAACGTATTATCAGGCAAGCTTGTGGCGAAGTTTAATGACTTGTCATCAAACACGCATTATACAACACATTTATTCAAGTAAACATCAATGTCAACATTCACAATTCCTGTGCAACTTAAAACATCCTATTGTGCCATTTTAATGAAGGTTTTGGGAGTTTTATGCTTGGTTTATTTACTTTGTTTTGCACATATTTTACATTTTTTTGTAGTTTACTATCATATTTAACCATTCAACAGAGGCTTTTATCAAAAGGGACTTGCTTTACAATAGTGAGGATACTATACAATAATCCGATTCATCATAGAGAAAAAATTAAATGAGATGAATACCCTGCTTAAATTCAATTGAGTTTCCTTCAGTTGGTTTCAATCATTCTGACAAGACCCGGAATCAGAACAGAACAAAACTGAGATGAAGTGGCAAAACAATCCCTGACCTTTATTTGCGTTCTTGCGTTCAGCCTTTTATTATGAAGAAAATACAGATGTACCGTGAGGATCAGAAAGGTTCATCTTAAGTGGTTGCCAAGGTCATCTGACAGATGGTTTTTAATAAGCAGTTGTGTCATCCATTCACATTCAGAATAAACAGCGAATTGCAACACCAGTAATAACAGTCACTCTTTGAAGATGACATTGGGTCGTAATTACCACAGCAACGCGGCACTGACTAATGACAAATCATGGCTGGTTGTTCTCTGTGTTGGGCATTGTAAAAATGAAAGGGGTCGGCTTGCTTCGGTTCATACACACACGGCTTCGGCTTAGATGCACACACAGACGCATGAACACAAAGCACAACTGAATTACACAATTAAATGCATCGGTTAAATGTCCCCTCGATATATTCAAGTTTTATAAATCAAATGTAGCAAGGCAATACAAGCACACACAAAACGCACCAAATTAAAAAAAATCAGTGAAACACAACTGACACAAATATCTTGTCAATTGATGTATAGACCTTTGGTGTATTCGATCATACAAGGTGAAATTTGAATCTTGTATGTATATGTGTTTGTAAATAATGTATTTAAATACTACTTCAGAATATGGGAACACTGAACAGTATTAGTTATGTTGAGGATGTGTTAAAGGTCCAGTGTAGGAAGTTTAGCAGCATCTGGTGGGGAGGTTGCAAATTGCAACCAACATTTCACTCCACTTTCAAAACACTATGGAGGCTAACACAGTATTAAAGGGGCCATATGGTGGAATACATGTTTTTCTGTATCTGTGGTGTGTTATAAGTTGCCCATGCATGTATAAGACACGTTAAATTGCAAAAACGTTTGCAGTATTCCACCAATCACTACGCACTGGTTAACTGGCCAATCATAGAACATCTCGCTTTTCAGAGCCATGAGCTTTTTAAAATATCCGCGTGTTTCAGAGATGCAGAGCAAAGAGGAGATACAAACATGCACGGTATGTGAAATACGGCGTTTTTTTACCTTAAATCATGTATACACATTACAGAACATCTAAAACAAGCAATACAATTCCTTTAGCCGTTTCATATGACCCCTTTAAGATGTCGTCACATTTTCGCTTCTTTGCTGAAGGAGATAACGTATTTACGAAAGGCGTTCTACAGAGCAGTTTGTCCGTTTAGGGCTACTGTAGAAACAACATGGAGAATTCAATGTAAGGGGACCCGCGGTGTATGTAAATAGAAATAAATCATTCTAATGTAAGTAAAACAAATGTAAGCTTTTATACACTTATGAAGACACAGTAATAATACATTACATTACTGTCAATAGATCCTCCAAAAAATTACTCAAAGCGCTGAGTAATTCTCTGCATTATCTCAAAATATGTGATTATGTAATATAAAACATTTTGGGATTGAATATCTTGGCAAAATCTGTGTTATGTTACTCATACATAGTGATGTAAGATATTGGTCAATTGGTCATACCTCCCACACTTACCATGCTGTATTGACTTATCGTTGCTTACTTATTCTGCCACTAGTCAAAAACTTCACAGAATGAGAAGTTAGAGGAGACAAAACTCTATCAAGCATCACAGTGAGACATCTGTGGCACAGTCTGTTCAGAAGAGCGTACGCAAGGTCATCTGAAGCACGCTGAAAGATTCAGAGGACAGAAGGCAGTATAATATAATCTCCAGAGTCTACTAATAATCTATATTCCACCCAAAGCAAAAATGGAAGCCTGACATGAAGTACTCAATTTACAGGCGTTCACAGCGAGCATGTTTAGCATACTTACTTGAGGCTGTTAAATAGACACACGCAGTATTTCACAGTTGGCAAAGGAATTTAATCTCACCGTGGGTGTGACGTGGCATATCAGCTGAGAATCTGGAACCGTACAGCCACACAGAGAGACAGATTTCAGCGCACCAAACAAATTAGAATCGCTGGTCAAACAGACAGACCCCTGAATACTGGACACACCTAGAGTGTGATTCACTTTGCAGCTAAAACCTGTTCTTGTGTTGTGCCGTATGCAAATGATTCACTGGCAGCCCTCCAAAAGATCTGCGGCACTTGGTATATGTGAATGGAAAATGTCCTCACTTTTGCACATGCTCAAACTAAATACAGCAGAACAGCTCACTCCATATTGAAGATCAAGCTTAAAAGATGTGAAGTGTGTGTTTATATTCCGGGCACCAAAGGACATGAGTCATCATGCTCAACATGACTGTTTCATAGGCTGCGCTGCTTGTTTTCTACTTGGTTAATGAGACAGCGTGCCCCGAGCAGCCCTGTATCAGTGCCTACATGGCCAGAAGGGACCCGCAATTCCATCTACAGAGTGCTGGTAGATGCAGGAGAAAAATGTTTGCATATTTTGTTTGTGTGCCAGCCAGAATCATGTGCCTTTTAAACACAAGACCACAGGCTAATGCTCTTACAAGCTAATTATTTTCCTCATATCCACACGCGCACAGACATCTCAACAAATATAAGCTTCAATCCAGAGAGCATTTATCTGAAGACATGTTGAAAGTAAGGGTATGCATGGAAACTGTCAAAACGTAAATTCCTTTTATGTATTTTAACAATAGTGCAATAAGTAGTGTTGGGGAAGCTCATTTGAAACCACAGTTTTTAAACCTACTCACAAGTATTTGGTTATATTACAATCAGGGGCGGACTGGCCATCTGGCATAAAGGGACTTTTCCTGAAAGGACGCACCTAAACATGGGCCTCAGCACTACCCCCCACCCCTCGGACGGCAGGGCCATTTCTTTCCGAAATGTACATTTCTAAATATTTTCCTAGAATGTACCTGACAGCCTCAATTATAAATTTCACGTTAGACTGCTGCAAATCTGAATAAGGTAAAGAGACACTGATTTTTTATTTTACTTTCTTACTTTATTTTTTATACAATAGAATGTTGACTAAACCTTAGAAAAAGGATACGGTCCAATCCTAGGTTAGCATCCGTCACCAACAACATCTCTTAATATAATTTTAATACAAAGGCTTGAGTTTGAAGCCCAAGTGACGCACGTTAGCCAGAGAAAAAAACACACCGTATATTTATCTCTTAAACAAATCTTTTAATTAATCTTGAGAAAGACTGCTGTGTAATCTAAAACAGCATCAGTCCTTTTTCCCAAAATGAACATAGATAACATCAGTAAAGACGGTTACTTTTGCCTTAGGGAAAATTCATGTAACCATCTTAAAATTATTTCAAGTATTGCTTAAAGTCGTTAGATGTTCACAGTAAAATAAGGAATATGTTGAAGTAACGTTAGAAGACTTCTGTGAATGTTTACTAATCTTATCAGATTCAGTTATCAAATACATCCTTTCTCTTTTCGGTTGACTGGGATTTTAATCATGTTTTATCATTTCCTCTGAAAAAATGATTTGCAATGTCACACTTCATTCCAGCCCACGTAAGAATGGAATGCATTGAGACGATGCAGTGTTTGCAGAATTAAAAGAAAAAAAAATGGGACGACTAAAGCTCTGGCTTCGTGTGGATTTGGCCTTAGTTGAATGAGCAATATTTGTTTATTAAGTGGTGACGTAAGGAATAGTGTTTCCAGGTCCAAGCAAATTGTTCGTAGCTACTGCAAAAAGACATAAATGAAAAACAAGTTTGTGAATTGGTTAGCGAATGTTAATGACAGCGCACCTGTTGGCACCTAGTAGTAAACAAGATGTCTTGTAGTACACCTGTATGTTAAACTTTGTAAATGTCTGATTTAAACAGACAGTTCACCCAAAATGAAGAAAAACAAAGTCATACTGGTTTGAGTAAACAACGTAGAAGGATTTTTTTGGGGGGGTTGAACTATCTCTAAAACATAAATATATCACTGTAAAAACATCACATGAACATAAATCGTGATTTGTCTCTTTGTATTGCAGTCTGACTGCTTTTCTCAGAATAAGGTGCATGGAGGACCAGCCTTTATGCCAACGGTCTGGTCTGAATATGTGACTCCCACCTGCAGATTTAAAAGCTCTAATGAGACTGAATATCAGTGAGACTGTGGCCATCACATTCAGAGAGATCTGCTGAGATCAGAGCCTTACAAATCGATCCCACGGACCTGTCTGCTCACTATGCTGCCCATGCAGGAGCAATTCAAGCCCATTTTAAAGCACTGTTGTAAAACCCATCCATCTCATTTGAATGATGAGGGGAGTTGGTGTTGGGCTGTGTAAGTGAAAGGCACTGACCAGAATGCCTTGCAGCTTGTTATAACTGTAAGAAAGATACTAAAGAATAAGCTGAGGTGCACACTTACAATCGTAAAGTCAGTTATGCAATGACATATTTTATTGCCTGACAGGGATTTTAAAGGAGCAGTTGACAATTGAAATATAAAATGTGTCATCATTCACACGCCCTCTTGTCATTTCGAACCTGTATGACTTTCTTTCTTCTGCAGAACACAAAAGAAGATATTTAAAAAAATGTTGGTAATAGAACAGCACAGCCCCTTGTTCACTTCTATTGTACCCAATGCAATATTGTGTTCTGTGGAAGAAAGGCAGTCATACACGTTTGAAATGACAAGAGTCAATGATGACAGAATTTTCATTTCTAAGGTGAACTACTCAAAACTGGTTTACTTCAATCTAACATGAATAAGTAAACAGGGGACCAAACTTTAGGTCGCTTTCATCACAGTTGATGTTCTCAGCCAGAGTCTGTATAAACTGAAAGGGCGGTTTATCATATATTATAAAATCACAGCGGAGTGTGGAGTAATGCCTGAAATGTCTTATTAAAGCCGTCGTCAGTTTCCTTAACTCTCATCCGTGCTCAGCGAATAGGCCCATGTTTCATGTGCACAGCTAATTTTGACTATTTTAATATTCTGTTATAATCTTCTGGGAAAGTTTTTTGTTAGGGCTTGTTGGCAAATGCTGAGTTCTCAATATGCAAGAGCTCAGCCACGATCTAGATTTGCATTTCCTGAAGGAAATATGGAGGCAGCAAGACAACAAAATATTATATTTTACAGTTTTAGAGAGGCTTAAGTCATAGACTTCAGTTCTGCATAAATTTAATTTGGTTGCAGGGTTAATATGGTTATAAATAGTTAAAGAGGTTCAAGGTTTAATTCAGATGTAGAATGCTAACATTGCAATTACCTCATTGGGGTCAGAAATGATATAAGTGAGAAAACTAAAAAGTGCACCAATTGGGTCCATTTTGATTTTTGTTAACTTTTATTTAGGGATGGGTTTTACAATGAAATCTAAGCAGAATGTTTGAATTCTTTCTTGCTAACACTGAAATTATACTAGCTGCTTCGTACAAGAAACGACTTGCTTATAGGTGTGGTGTGGGACTTTGTTATGTATGTAATGGAAAACTGTACAGCTCAATTGTGGATGTGACTGGGTGTACTATGAACACTGTGGCAGTTTCTGAGGTGTGAACTTTGAATGAGAGTGATGCAACAGTTTCCCTTTTTGCTTTCTTATTATTATAGGTATCTACTGTTTACCAAGCCATTACGTTATTAACCAATCCCACCAAATTCTGTCATATTTTTCTCAAAATAATATAGGCTATACTTTAATGTAATTTGCAGAATCATGTTTTTCTCAATAGATTATTAACTAAGCATTCTGGACCAACGACCAAGGTGTGAAACCTTATTCCGTGTTTCAATAAACAGTTATTTTCCATTATTAACACCTGACAAATACAAAATACATTGAAAATGTACACAATTTGGAAATAATCCACGGTGAAGATGTCTTTCATGTTTCAGATTTATGTTGACAGTTAATTTCCCATCCTTAAATATGGTAGTGCTGGTGCAATAATAATACTTCATAATAATCAGAAGAAGACACTTAGAGGAAATAATTACGCCGACTGACCTAAAAGAAACCTTCAGCTCAGACCAAAACCTGTGAGCAGGTTACCATATGGATTGTCCACATGAAACAGCCATAGAGAGAAGATTTATTTATGACATATATTTATGAGAATAAACAGTGAAAAATATTAACAAACATTTACATTTAAAATTGATCATATGAAAAGGAACCAAACCACGGACAAAAACTCAACCTTGTAACAATTTTAACCTTGTTTTGGAACTAAGCAAATAGTCTACAGGACTGAAAAAGCTCTACACATGATATCCGACAGATTCTTTTAGACTTGCTCATAAAAGCTTTCAAAACAGCCAGCAAATTGTTCTGCATTTGCATTGAATCACCACCATTATTGTATATGAGCAAAGCAGATGCTTAATGAACTAAGTGGGGGGCACTTAGCACTTTCCATCATCTCTGAAAAGCCCTTATGTTTCTTCCACATGTGACGGATGAGGTTGCAAAAGTACAGCATATGGGCAATGATATTCAGCGTATTTTTCTAATATTTCGATGAAGAGATATTTTCTTATCTCCAAGCATGCTACTGGTAGGCTTGACGAATAGGATTTGATTATTTAGTTTCATCAGAAGGTGTGCAGTATTTTTACAGTAAAATAGACGGTTTCAAAGCAACAACATAAATAAATGTTCGGGTGTATGCGCGCGTTCGCGGACTGCAGTTACTTACCAGTACACATTTACAAACAATAGAGTGTCTGTAGATTATTTCTGATCACAAGCAACAGAAACCGAGAAGAACCGCTACTTGGCTAAACTCGCCTCTCCAATATTTAGAATTTAGACTGCGATAACAAGCTCAACCGCTAGAAGTCAGTGTTTCATAAAGTTTCTTTTAATGAGACAAAGATACACAATGCATTCAACAATTTATTTATTAAAATGAACATACAACAAAATTGAACAAACCGTTTATTAAATACAATTATTATACAATTAAATAATATAAATAAATATCAACTTAATTAAATATAAGATAAATAGTTATATTATTAGATACTAGGCAGGGGTGCGTTTCCCAAAAGCATCGTTAGCCAACCATGGTCGTAAGTTCCGTCGTTCCAGCATAGTTCAACAATTTAAGTGTTTCCCAAAACCATCGTTCCAACGATCAATCGCAAGCAGCATCGCAAAGTTGCGTGGTTGGTCTAGAGATGTGGTTAGACCCTGCAGGTCTAGAGATGTGGTTAGAAGCATGGTTTCTTATTATTATGACAACTAGACTTACATGCATTACTTTTTTTCAAAAGTAAGCGAGCAACATGCAGTGCATTCCATATCCATCACTCGAAATATATACAAGTTTAATTTAACAATAATTTAAGTTTGTCAAGGAAATAGAAGGGCTGTTTTTAAAAGTGTGCATGCGCATGATCTGCGTGCGCTATGACCTTGGGGAATCCCTGGGCAGAATGACATAGAAGGACACTTATAAATTACTTAAATATCATGATATAATACAACAGATAACAAAAATAGGATAACAAAAGTAGTCCATAAACATGAATTCAATCTAAACGTTTTTATTCAATCTAAACGTTTTTCAATTCTTTGAACCAACTTGGTTCAAACAATTGATCTTCGACAGAGTTACTACGGTTTCGGGAAACAGTCGTAACTACATTGTTAATTCCCCCAATGATGCATCGTACTATGATGGTTAACCAGCGAGTTATGTCATTGTTCGGGAAACGCACCCCAGACTGATAAAAAAACACAGACCAGAAGTTATCTGCAGTTCATATGCGTGCGTCCGATAAAACGGTCTTTACATTCAAGATATTGATATTATGGTAGATGTTATATATTTGAAGAGCTTTTGAGAAAGTGAAGTAGCCGATAAGCTACCATTTAGATGACTGGGAAAGCTTTAAAGTATTATATAGACTTCCTCAGCAATTACACACTTCACCTTTAAACTAAACGATTCACATTAAGCAGGGCTGGTGAGGAAAATGTTAAAAGAATATTTCATTAAACCAATATTTTCATATCTTCGCTCCTGAAAAGTCAAGCTGCGCCCACTGTTAAAATGAGAAGTTGACATTACAGGAATGAAGATAAAAGGTCACTTCGTCCCCCCTCCAGGATGAAAGATGTTGCCTGGCAACCACAGAATGCAAGTTTACGAAAGTCTTGTCCGTGGGTACCAGCGGGACGTCCTCTATTGTACTTGAACATCTCAGCCTCCTTGTGTCTATATGGTGCCCTTAGATTTATATATAAATGCATGAACACATTTTTTTATAATAGATTATAGAATAACCAAGCCATGTGCAAAGAAATAATTATAGAGCTTTTCTTATTTTTGCAATGACATGTTTGACACGAAAAACATACCTGTGCATTTTTAATATTGCTACTAAGTTTTTATTTACTTCATAATCTAAAATTGTACAACTATGCAACCGCTTGTAACAAATTAATGATAAGCATTCTCAACAAATCCATTAAGAATTTGTCTTCATTATTTTGTCAATACAATTTTATTTTGTTACCTTCGAATGTGAAACCGAGAAAACCTTGAAATAAAGTGATTTAAAATATAACCTTGTGGAATGACCTTGTTCAGGAGAACCCCTGCTGTTCTGATGTGAATGTAGACAGAGTTGAAAGTCCAGTCTAAAGTTTACTTGCCCTGGTGTGACATTTATCTCGAGGTTATGTTTCGCTCTTGTAGGATTCGAGAGCGAAGTAAACAAAAGAGAAGGTAATAGGCTGTCAGTGACACAAGCGACTCATCTGTAATCCGAAAAACACTCGGCGTATCAAGAGGACAATAATGCGGGTATATGACAGCTCTGTCAAAACATTTCAAAATGAAAATAAGAGAGTCACACAGCCTTATATCAACAAAAATATAAACCTCAAAGTCATCTGCTTGACCTTTATCTTTCGAATGAAATGAAACACTATTAGCAGGGGGCAGTTTGTATTGAATATAAACATTCAAACCAGGATCACTACACAATCTGTCATTAAAAATTCATCTCTTTCATCCATGTTAGAGAAACTATTATAAAACTCTAATTTGTCAAGCAAGATGTTACTTAAAGTCATTTATAATAGTTCAACCACAGTCAAGTTATCCTTTTGAAAACTGAGGCTACACTCAAAACCTGAAAATTGCTGGATTTGGTGGATGCATTCCGAGGTATGAAGACACCAGCACATATCCAAATACAATGTTTGCTACAATTTATTTCTCTTAAGATGCCATGATCAGATTTTTGAGTAGCTTTCTATAGCTTTCATATCCCACAATCCTGTGCGTGTGTATCTACAAGAAGGTGATTGGGTGAGTCAATTTTAACAGTTTGGGATTTTTTCACATTTTAAATGCATTTCCACTCTGAAATTGGCACTGTGCGTTTTAAACACACTTGGTTACTTTATTTCTTCTGCAGTAGACAAATGTGGGCTAACCAACATTTTTAATGTTTAGTTCTTAATCTTCTTTTGTGTTCCGCAGAAGAAAATCATTAAGGTTTGGGATGACATGAGGCTGAATAAATGATGACCGATTTTTCATTTTCGGGTAAATTATAATTTTTCGGTAGTGGCATCCCTTCTTCTCACTTGCTAAATTTGGAAACGATTCATCTATAAGTGTTGCATCCTATGTGCACCTGTCCGTTTAACCTGTGAACAAACTTTGTAGTATTGTATTTTAAAACTGATTTGAATAGAAGTGATTCATACCCAAAACTAGACCAGCTGAGCTTTAGTGCTCACTGTGAAGGCAAGCAGTACTCCACTAAACCTTAAATACAAATTATTCCAGTTGCTGTGGAAACAACCACAGCCAGAGAAATATAGAAAGATTTCATAGTGCAACTTAAACGCACATTAAGGTTTTATTACATTTACAGCCAAAAGAAAACAAGAGTGCATAACCAAATATTACACAATAAACAACAATACTGTATTAAATGACTTCAGAGGTTGTAGACATCTCAATTTTGAAAACTGTAGGCTTAGTTTTTGCATTATAATATCAAATAACTATAATAAAGACTTCATAAGAAAAGCTAAGTGCTAATGCGGAAGCGCCATTATATGCATGGGGAGTGAGTTTATGAAACAGGTGGATAACCACAGGTAGTTCAGGTATCTGCATCGCCGCAGGGTATTTGAGGCCGGCTTTATGAAAACAAACAGCACACAAGCCCTGTGTTTACACTCCATTCAGACAGATGTTTGACAAGGGGATTCTCATCCAAAATACAAGCTGGGTTTGACAATAAGTCCTGTCTAATTATTTCTGCATAGTACTCATCGTCCAAGCTCTAGTTTCATTTCTAAATATAGTATATTTTTTACATATTTAATATCTTTGTTCTTGAAAGCTGCATCATTAAGAAACTTTTTTTACTTCATTTTGTCATCATATTCTACTTTCCATTAATATTGGTTTCTGTGCCTTGAACAGGGAAGAACTTGGATGTACCGTGGCGGTCAAAAATGATATCCAGCTTTGGTCAGCTTGATCTTTGCTTTTTATTCAAATAAATTATTAAAAATGTATTAAAAACATTGTAATCATGATGCATGATTGTATTTGAGGTATAAACTTAAGCTTTGCTTTAAGACGAATTTAAAGATGAAATATACACACAACACATTTGAATATATACTCATATTCTTTGATATGTTGTGTTTTGCCTTTTTGCAATATCATTTTGTCCACTAAATACCTTAATTATTTTGTCTTTTTGTGCCATACACACATACTTTAATGCAAAAATCAAACCTGAGGGAGCAAAGTAAGAGTTTGGTTCCAAAATGAGATAAATGTTTTTTTTTATTGTGTATTCCAATTAATATCAATCAAACAGCAGTTGGTTTGTTTTGATTTACGTCATAATAACAAAAAATGCAGCTAACACACAATAAAACTATAAAAACATGATAAAATATAAAAAAAACATATTTTTTTGTTTTATTTAAACATAGCTATCTCATTTTGGAACCAAACTCTTCATATTGTACAAATCTGTCTCATCGCGGGACGTCACTTTTTGCCACTACTGTATATACTTACTTATAAGTATAATTCAAGCAGAAACAGTACGCATACAGTATACACAATTCTGTTTTGTATGTTTATGAGTAACCTAAATTATATTACAATCATATTCCAGATTGGGAATCAGTGCCATAAGTGACTGCTAAGCGTTACGGAAGTCACCAGGGCGCTACTGTATAATAAACTAACACACAATAGAGCTGTTTGAAAGAGTTGGCCTGCAGATATGCCAGCCTCGATTGGCACATGCTTCTGGAAATCGAGATACTGTCATGGTGAGCAAAGGCCCATTTTTGTAAAAAATATAAGACAATGTCTTCACACACAGAGCCTGTCAAACCCTGACAGACTCATATGAGACCCTCCAGTAAAAACTTCCTTCACTGGCAGCTTTTGAGAGGAGAGACACAGAGGGAGACAGAGAGAGAGAGAGAGAGAGAGAGAGAACACAGGAGGAGAGTGGCTTTGTCATTTGTGGCACTGTTATTTCAGTTCCTTTTTCATTCTCCTCAGTGTATTTTTGCTCTTTTCCATTATTGAGCAATTTTAGCAGGCAAGTCTCAGATAGACCCAAAGCAGGAGGCCACAGGCGCAAGAAAGAGAATGATTTAAACACCAACGAAGAAATTGTGTACGTTTGTATTACTATAGAAATGGTAATACCGATAACATAGGCCTAGACTAAAAGCCACAAAAATCTGTAATTCTAAATGTTCAAAATTGTTTATGTTATAGTACCTTTATGACGTATACAGTATGTAAACCACCTCTGTTATGGTTCCCTAACCTCTTTGTATGTGAAAATTGCTTACACCATCATTTGCATTAACCACATTGCTCATGTGTAAATGTGGGCGGTAGTATGTTATCGAGCTCATGGCTGAACAGTGAACTGTTTCTGTGCATAAGTTTCAATAGATGGTCAGGGGAACTGGGGTTGAGTGAAATAGTGTAAAAGTAGCAACCTATGCATTCTTGCCAAATGATCAAAATACATTAACCCATTGTCAGTCAAATAATAAATACCATATCTGGTTTTCATCACACTTGGAATATTAATGCATTGCATTGTGGGATACTGTACCCAGCACAGCGTGCTCTGTTGTGTAATGCGCAGTTTTGGCAGATGTAGCAGGTCATCCGGGTATTCTATGCATACAAAAGCACCTTACAGCACACTGCAGAAGATTAGTACTGTATGTTATGAAGCCTAGACCGTAAGCTAAGAGGAAAATGATCCTGAAAGAAGCATATATAGAAAGACGTGATGTGGCCGCTTTTAAAAGACAGACTGATATGATAGGAGAGAGAACATAAAAGAGAAAGAGATTTATAGACATGAATCCATGTCCTGTTGACGACTCGTTCATGTCCATATTAGGTTCAGTGGATGAGAGCTGAAAGCAATGTATGTGTTTACAATGGCAGAGACTGTGAGCAATACTAACAGAATCTGTATACTCACAGCCTCAAGCATCGGTAAACATGAAAAAGCCAACGATAAACTGGTGAGACATAATGTAGGTTTGACTGCTGAAAGGCCTACTCAAAAGAGTAGGCCTTTCCGTTTCTTTACAAGGGTCATACCATGGAAAGAACGATTTTTCTTGCCCTGAAAAAAGAGTTTCAAGAAGCCTAGTGCGAGGCGGAGGCCGGACTTGCGGAGGCTGAAACAGAGCGCTCAAAATCTCTATGCATTGTGTTGATTAGAAGCCTCATTAAACACCACACTGTCAATTTGTAGACACGATAGAGAAGAATTGTGACGGCTACACTAGTGATTATTATCATCTTTTTTATTCTAGTACTTATATAATTGTTTGTGTCTGTTATAAACGCATAATGTGCATACTGAGCAGTGTAAGTGAACAATTAGTGTGTTAAGTACAATCAACTTTGTTAGTGTGACATTTCTCTATGGCAGTTTTGTGAAGATCTGGTAAAGTTCCAGTATGTGACTTTAATATCTTTCTTTTATATTTGAGCAAAGCCAATTCCTGGATGAATGTACATTTTGGGCTACCTGACTTTCATAGTGAGGAACTTGGTAAGAACTTATGGAGAATCCACATGATGTGTGTATAACATAACAGTTAAGATTCTTCACATTGTTGTTTCTTTTCATAGCTTTCTTTACATTCTTTTAATTTTCCGTATGTATATTTATATATTTTTCTACTATTATACATTAATATCATATTGTTTTGTTACAGGACAATAATGGTGAAGTTAATCCACCTTGCAGAGCACACAGTGATCACCAGAGGGGGGTCTCCAGATCCTCCTGATCTCCATATTCAGACTCAAGACCACACACAAACATTATATAAATAACAGAACTCTACACTGCTATCAAACGCACATACACACTCATGCAACTATTAAAAACCATGTTGATGTTACTGCTGTTGTCATTTTGTCAGAATGTCTGTTGTTTAGTAATGTTTTATTTTTTGTACAATGAAATTTACACTTCTGAACTGCTGTTTCATGTTTAAATTCATTCAGTGAAAAAATAAAGCCTTTAAAATTTCACAGATGTCCATCGTTTTTGTATTTTAAATTTAAAGAACATTAACATTATATTATACAAAATGTGTTAGTAAAAACAACTTAAAAAAGAAAAAATAAATAAGCAAAATCTCTTGCTGGGAATGGAGTAACTCTAACATTTAAGCAATGCCTACTAAAAAAATTTAGTTAATGCTGCTTAAGATCACTTGTAGAACTGGTTTAACATAACAACTTAAGGCATTACATAGATAATATGCTAAAACAGGTGCAATTCCAATGGTCTCAAATGAGGCTCAGCAATGTAAAAATATCAAAATATGAATGCGGCTGCAGTGTTTTACAACAGAGTGGTATAGATATTGTCTTGTGAATGATGTAAATGCTGAAGGAGAGTTCAGACAGCAATGTCACCAGATTACAGTTTCCTGCGAATTTCCAATTAAAAATGAAGGCATTAAACGCCAGCGGGGGTTGCTTACTGCAGCGTTACGCAGGAGAGAGAGCACGCAGCCCAAAAGGCATCTTTGCATGATGAGGAGCACATGCAAAAACACGTGCCTGCCTGCGCGTGCGTGTGTGTGCTGGTGATGTCATGGCATTGAGCACAGAGGTGTATTCTTCTATGGGCAAACATACAGGTGTAATTGCTGGATGAGGGTTTGGTTCAACCGTGTAGAACAGGGCTAAGCACTGTTTAATTTTCTATGAGTGTTTTAAGGGAAATCTACCGTTTAAAAGTCTTGACAGGTCAGGTTTGTGGTTATAAACGATAGTGTTCCCTTCATCGCATTTAATGAAAATATGATTCATAATTGTTGCAAAAAACTATTGTATGGCATTAAAGCCTATGACTTTTGTAACACCCTGGGTGAGTCCTTTGAAAGAACACACAGAAGAGACAAAAAGACAGCAAGCAGACTAAACCAAATGATATTCAAATCAGCCTGAAGTCTGGTGAAGCTGTATTTCAGGTATTGCAGTGGGTGGATTCAGTTTTAGTAACGTGTTTCACTGTTCTCACTTGAATTAAAACTCTCTCACCCTGTCAAAATGGAGGAGGAGCTGAGAGTGTGTTCTCGGCAGATATGGGCTATATCTCTGAGGTAAAGCCTTGTCAAAATATTGAGTGGCGCTTTGTTTGCTGACTGTGAATTATACAGATCACAAAGGCATTCTTGATGCATTATATTGATTGTGATCAGCATTAGGTTTTTGTAAATAAATGGTCACATCAGTTACCACAGTGCATTATGCTCTTTAAAGGTGTGGTCAGGAAGGATTATAACAAATGATGAATATGGTGACAATGATTTATAATAAGATTAGGGCTGGAAATTGAGAACTTATTCTTAGACATTTAAAAAATAGTGCTGAAATCATTTGCAACAGTGCTACTGAATTAACAGTGCAAAATCGGGGGAAATTCAAATATGGCGGCATGTTGATGTTTGTGTTCAAACAAAGGCAGCCGCTTAAAATCTGTGATAGCATAAAGAATATAAATTAAGATTTGGGTAAAAAACGGTTTTAAGTATAGAAAACAATAACATTGGTTTTTATAACACTTGTTCAATAAAAAAGCACAATTCTGCATTGTTGCAAACCAGCTATACATACATATTGATAGCAGAAACAGACGAAGAGGGATGTGTAATTTTGAAATATATTTTTTTCCATACGAAGCACATTGGTGAAACTTTTTTGCATTTGTAAGCTGAATGTTTATAAATGGACTGTGTTCTATTCGAAGTGATAGTGTGTGTCAATATTTTCATGGGATGTTGTCGTACTAACTCTTAAAGTTATTGTCTATACTTATGATTCCCAACCCTGGGAAAGATATAATAGAATTCACAGAAATTTAAGAGTATTCATTTACTGCCCAAAGATGATAACACAGGACTCACCCAGGGTGTTACAAAAGTCATAGGCTTTAATGCCATACAATAGTTTTCCCAACCCTGGGAAAGATATAATAGAATTCACAGAAATTTAAGAGTATTCATTTACTGCCCAAAGATGATAACACATTAAACATCTGTCAGGAACATGATTACAGCATCATTAAAGACCACATAATCTCCCATCGCTTAAGTGAAGTAGGTTATTATCAGTAATGGTGTTTTATAAAGGAAGGTTTGAATACAAATGCACTAAGAATGAAATCATATCTAGGCCTATAATGTGAAAAATCCCATCCGATCCTTGTCTAAGCTAAGAGAAGGAATGACAGTGCACTACACCCATCGAGAAACCAGTCTGGCCTGTTTGGAAATTGTGGTAAAATCCCTGAGGGCTAGGGAGTAGTCTTGTGTCTCTCAAAAGCCAAAGTCTGCTCACATTTGATAATATTCCCATCAAAAATGGTCTCCGCTCAACTCCAAGGCACTGTTCATGGGAACTAAATCCGTTATATGACGTTTATTCAATTACACCAAAATAGAGAGGAGCCAAGATATAATATTGACAGACAGTGCAGAGAGAGAACAGCACAGAGGCCACATGGGAGTCTATCCTAAATGCTGAAACACTGGGATATAATCAAAGACTCCCAGTTCATCTGAGCATTCCTTTATCTTCATGACAATAATTCAGTCGGGGATGTTTGAGACCGTGTTGTTGCAGTACGTAGATCTGTGAGAGGGAGCTTTGAAGCTTGCTAACAAACCTCTGTGGCAGGAAAGTGCTAAGATGGATTCTCTTAGGATAGTAATTATCAGTGAGTCACTTTAAAACTTCAGCCTGCGTCTCTCATACAGAAAACATTGTGCAATTTCACAGAAAAGCAACACGAAGACAGCATAATACATGTTTACTGAAATTTCCGTTTGTCTACAAGGTATAATAAAGCAACAAGTCACTCAAATCCGCTTTTACAGCTGGCGGCGAGCGAGTGGTTTCTTATAGAAATGACAGCAAAAGCAATATGATAAAAACACAGATGGTTTACTGTATATACACTGCAAAAATTTAACTTGAAAAAGCTGCCTTACATTTTTAAATTAAATCAATTTGGCTTTAGTCACTTGAATTTAAATGATATTAAACTGACTTAAACTGCATGTCTTATAACTTGTAGAATAAAGTTGAAACTGGTTAAAATATTTTGATGATTTATAATAATACAATATTTAAAACAATGGTTATGCAACTTAATGTGAACATTAAGCATATAATTCAGAATATGGTATAAGTGCCAAAAACAGACTTTACCTAATATTTTTTATTATTATGTCTATATACAATATGCTTTTACTTAATAAAATGAAATATTAATCTAAAAAAAAAAATTGTTGACAAAACATTCAATATTATTATGTGCACTCGAACCCGACTCATCCAGTCAGTACTGATCCGGATCTGTCCAATTAATAATAACATCTCATTATTTCTCAGCATCAAAGACAACTTTGTGTAATCCTGCGGCTATGTTGCCATTTCCTTATCGCAGGAACGTGCAGTCACAGCACAGACAATGAGAAATGCAGGAAAGAAATACAAGTGTTACAAACATATCACACGCCGCAGCCCACAGAAGACCTCTGGACAAATGAGATTTATCCAGCTGGTGATAAGGGAGATGCTTAATGAAAAATTAAAAGATGGAAAGAAGGACAAAATGTGCTGACTCGCAGGTAAGAGACAGCGGAGGGCTGCGGCTCCATGCGTCACCTTCTGAAGGACAAAGTTACATTTCCCATGATGCACCAGCCAACATCATGTATGGAACAAGAACACTTAAACAGGTTGAATTGCTATTCAATGCCTTTCATGCCTTGTGAATTTGCCTACATATGTTTATAATGCAGAAAACGGTCAATGTCCTGACATTGTATACACAACAAGAAGATGCCAAAAAATGCTCCAGGGTCAGCCAAGAAAGCAGGTTCAATCCTGCTATAAATAGTCAAGTAAAAAGAAAGACAGCAGAGTGAAACAGTAATCTAAAGGTCGTGACAGAGGATGGACAAAATATGAGCTAACTAAGAATGAAGAAAGTACTAAAGCCACTATTAAGTGTATATTTATAGCCACCAAACTTCATTAACAACCATTTTGAAGAAAAGTTTCAAAGGAAATATCTGTCAGGCCTGATAGTTTAAAATATTTTTTCTGAATAATATCCAGGCTGTAGATTGATAACTGCTAGGCGGTCGGTAAGGGTTTCTGAATGGAGGCTAGGATGTTTCTATGCGGTTGCCAAGAGGTTTCAAGTGGTTGCTAGGATGATGATGCCACTAAGAGGATCTTAGGGGTAGATAGATCCCCAGGGGAAATTCATACAGGCAAAAAGTATATCCTAAATATTCTGCATTGAATACACTGAATGGGCTATCACTTTGGATTAAATAAATGCAAAATGTAGAAAGATTTAAAAATATTTTAGTTATTTAGCTTCATTGTGATTGGCTCTAATGTTCATCATCGACTGTTCAACTCAAATAATTACCATGACAACGAAGTGCCCAAATGTCCCCTAATCAACAACATTTGTTCAGGACTTCACACTTCACAAATCTGCCCAAAAGTCTGGAATGAGCTTTGAAAGAGTAAAGAGTGGTGAAAAACAGAGAATAAATAGCAGAAAACCTGATAAGGAAACCCTTATTTTTTTATGAAATCCAAACATACACATTCTTCTTATTACTCCATGGAACACGTTAAAAAACATTAGAAACACATTAGAACCCATTATAGTTAAAATTTTGTCCACTCTGGATGTGACGCGGTGTGGTCCAGTGACAGACATGGTGTTACAAATAAATGTGCTTCACGATGCCATAGAGCAATAGTCTCCAACCCTGCTCCTTAAGATCGACCGTCCTGAAGATTCAGCTCTAACCCCAATCAAACACCCCTAAAATATCTAATCAAGGTGTTCAGGTTTGCTTCATAATTACAGACAGGTGTGCTGAAGCAGGGTTGGAGCTACAGACTGCAGGACAGTCGATCTCCAGGAGCAGGGTTGTTGACCACTGCCATAGAGGAAGCTTTGTTGTCTGGTTCCATAAAGAACCTTAAACATCAGAAGAACCTTTCTGGCTCAAGATAATTGAACTGAAAATGGTTCTTCTATGGCATCGTTGTGAAGCACCTTTTTTGAGAGTGAACAAATGAAGAATTAACTAAAGAATCTTTATGGAACTCAGTTCATAGTGACCACATACCTCCCAAAAAGCCCCTGCGCCAAAGATCTCAAATCATGATCGGATTTAACATTATCATGGTCATAATGCAATTGCTTTTTGTTTTCTTTGGTGAATATTGACCTAAATGTTTATGAAATTCTGGTTCTTAGACAAAGATACTGTATATAGGATACATAATGAAGACTTCTTCAGAAGAGGGCTGTTATAATGGGAAATGTCTCTCATTTGTAAGTCGCTTTGGGTAAAAGCTTCTGCTAAATGAATAAATGTACAGTAAATGTAAATTCAGATTTAAACTCCAGCCCTCATCAAACACATCAGCCTGTCATTTTCAGGTAGTCCTGAACACCTAGTTTAGCTGGTACGGGTGTGTTTGATTGTGGTTGTAACTAAACTTTGCAGGACGTGGCACTCAAACAGTAGGATTGGACAACATGCTTATAGAAATACACTGCACGAGTCATACACACTACTTAACTGACTCTTTTAGAAAGTTGTTGGTCCTGTTTAGACCTTGACAGTCCATGGGCACTATAAACATTATTACTGCTTTATGCAAAACAATGTCTAACTTTTAGAACTGTACTAAGCGAACTATACTTTTGAAGCGCATAATCCTCGAACACTTAAAATGGATTCAAAACATAGTATCCTCTTTGTCACAGCGAACTCAAGGTGTGCTTGAAGATGGAGATATCTGATCTGTCACCTAGCTTCTGAAATGAGTCTTCCATCATCAGCCATCTGCCTATGATTGTGCTTGGCAGACAGACTTGATCCTGGAAAGTCTTTCCTTCTCCACATTAAATCAGATAAGCTGACTCTGTGTTCCCTTTCATCACATCCCACAACAGAGTTCTTTGTTGGGGTTTTATTTCCATTGGCAGGCCCCTCTCACACAAGGGCAAATGAAACGGATGTATTTGTCAATCCAGAGTGATAGAATACCATAACATAATACAACACCACTGTGTGTTTCCACAAAAGGTCGTATGTGATTTTAAGCCAGCAATTATAACATTTTGTAGCATTGTTTTTATTCATAGGCCCTTACAGGTATACTGTATAATGTTATTTAAGGTTTTTTGCACCAACAACAATTTAGCTTTACATTTTATCCCCATCTCAATAATCTTACGATAAGAAGTTTTTTGTAAGGATAAATTTAAAACTTATATAAGAATATATGACCCTATTGAATTCTGAATGGCAATGGCAACCATACTCTGTGTGAACTGTGGCGACATAATGTCTAACTTCTTCACAACTTAAATGTTAGCTTGACAAAGCCATACCTTATATAAACATATTAAAGACTTGAGGTATGTAGGTAATAAATCACAGACAGAAAAACACTATAGGTGGTTGCAGATGAACTGAGTGATAAAATGTTCTGTATGGTTAGGGGTTTCTAAATGGTTGCTAGGCATTGCCAGGTGGTTACTAAGGATTTCAACTTAAATGTTACCAGGTGGTTGCTAAGGTGTTCTGGCTCGTGGCTGGAATGATACTAGGTGGTTGCTAAGGTGTTCTGGTTGGATGCTGGAATGTTACTAGGTGGTTGCTAAGGTGTTCTGGTTGGATGCTGGAATGATACTAGGTGGTTGCTAAGGTGTTCTGGTTGGATGCTGGAATGTTACTAGGTGGTTGCTAAGGTGTTCTGGCTGGATGCTGGTATGTTACTAGGTGGTTGCTTAGGTGTTCTGGCTCGTAGGTAGAATGTTACTAGGTGGTTGCTAAGGTGTTCTGGTTGCATGCTGGAATGTTACTAGGGGGTTGTTAAGGTGTCCTGGCTTGTGGCTGGAATGTGACAAGTTGGTGGCTAAGGTGTTGTAGCTGGATGCTGGAATCTTTCTAGGTGGTTGCTAAGGTGTTCTGTTTGGATGCTGGAATGTTTCTAGGTCGTTGCTAAGGTGTTCTGGCTAGATTTTGGGATGTCTATGTGGTGTCGTAAAAGTAGTTTGTGCATGGTTTGTTGGATGCAGGATTACATTTACACATTTACTTACATTGAACGTAAGGTGTGTGAACATTGTGCAAAATGTTCTTCAGAAACACTAGTTACAAAAGATTGTTACATTATTGCTCTTTGAATGTGGACAACCCCTATTCCATGGATGTGCATAATAGTTTGTTGGCTAACCGTCTTTAGTGATCTAGGGAGGAAGCTTTGCACTTAGAGTATGCCTACATATTGCATTCAACTCTATTAGGTTTAAAGCAAATGGAAAATATGGGTTTTCAATGTAGGTCCCAGTGAAACTAGGAAATGTGGATGATTGCTGTTGGTCAACATTACGGTAATTCACCTCTCAACACTGCTGCCTTACATTAGACATAATCGATACTTGGAAATATCTAAACCTCACGTGTAGGAGGCACAGTCTGTGCTATTGGCTCAAAGCATTCACACATAGAGATCAATTGGAATTCTCCATAACACACTGTCAGTGCACAGAGACTGTGATACAAATCCCAGCTGCCTACATAGGCATCATGCCAAGAGAAATGGAACCTCATTTGACTGATTTCAACATATATAAATAGCATCATTAAATAGTGGTAAATTAAACATACTTTGGCGTGTTAGTGTTCAATAGTGTAATACTTATATAGGCAAAACAACAAATATTTTCAATAAGAACTATTTTAGCAAATAGGCCTACTGTTCTTAAGGCCACTAGGTATATCTCTCTCGCTTTCTGTATGATGTTCATATTGGCCTCCAATGAAAACAAACACAGTGAAAACATTCCACAGCCTGAGCTTCAATCACAAAGACGAGCAGCTCTCATTTTCAGCTCATTTCACTGAACATAAACCTCCACCAAACTCCCAGTGGACACGGAATCCTTTACCTCCACTAACCTGCATAATAGGGCAGCATGAATCGGCCACAGATTTGGAAAGGATTCACGTAATGACTGATTCAGTATATTCACAGCTTTTAGTGACAGTACGTGTTCCAGTGCATTTAGAGGGCAAACAGTATCCTTGAGGACTAATGTCTGTGGTGCGTTTTCAAAGAAGTGAAATTCAATAAGCACATGGAACCTGCAGCTTTACCACAGGTGCTGAGAGTCCTGAGCTTCACGTCAAACACGTTTCATTTGAGTTGCAAATAGCTGTCCCACGTTTTTCACACCTACAAATATAAGACACTACATAGACATTTGACACACACAGACACACGCATGGGTGATTTCTACTTTAAATGCTGAAAAATTGAACATTCAATGTTCTAAGTTCAAGTGGACCCAAAGCATTATTTATAAATTAAAACAACCAACTAAGAACCATGTCTTTCTAACTTTCCACAAAAAGTTGTGAAACATAATGATTATTTATGAATTTATGGAACTGTACAGCCCAAAATGGTTCTATAGCATCAAAAAAGTGTATAAATAATTTCTGACATTTAAAAAAAAAGAGTAAAATCATCATTAAGTTTTAGTAAACATTGAAAAAAGGTCCCACAGACCTTAGCAGGAGTTAAACATAAGGGTTCTATATAATATATATATATATATATATATATATATATATATATATATATATATATATATATTTAAGATTCTTTATGATCTTAAAATTCATACTAAAGTTTAACAGTTAATATTTGTTCTTTACCTGTCTTCACTGGAATATGCATTAATCATGGGTGTACAATATAAAAAGAAGGGTTTGTCTTTGGATTCTTTCATCGTATTATGACCAACCTTTGAAATGACTCTTTAACTATATTTCAACTGCTTCCCTGCCTACTTACTTCCATTGGCGTGACTTCCACTTCTGTTTTGAATAACACCCACTTTTCACAATGACTATATAGATATAATCACATCCCTCTCTACATTTAATTCTCTTTGAATATCCTGTTTTATTTGGAAATCACATTTTAAGTAAATAAATTGGTTGCAGATGTGAGGCGTTGCAAGTGCTAGTTACAACGTGACACTTTCAAATGAATAATACAGGTGTGGATGCACAATTTGAAATAGCGACAGCAGATATTTTGGTGTAACTTGTGCCGTGAGAAAGTAAGTCCCATGAGATGTGTGTTTTTATCTATTTACATATATTCTGATTCTGTTTAACTATTGTATAAAATAAATATCACACTCGGAATTGTGCCATTATGGCTACATATAGGCACACTGTGTTCACTTGGAGTATTTGGGACAAAATCGTATAGATACGTACAGAATATCTCATTACAAAAACTTACTCACGTCATATTGCTTCAATGGGTAGAAATAAATTATTTAATTCTCTTTCTAGGAGACATAAAAGTTCTCCCAAGATTCCCCAACACATTCACACTGTGTCATGGAGGCAGATGAGCCGTCGCTCTGACACTCAGATAAGAGAGAGACGGTGCTGTCACTCAAGCTTCTGCTGTCAGACTGTCTCCTGCATTCACGACTCTCTCTCTCTCACTCTCTTTCTCTCTATGGGCCATTTTGAGTTTACGAATCTGTTCTTTCCAAGCATAGACTGTAAATATGTTATGAAAGGCATGATGATTCACCAAAAAGCATTGAAAAACAACCGAATGAAAGAACAGGCCTTTTCTGCCAGAATTAATTGGGAAGGTTTTAACATACATTGCATAAACATACATATTTAACATCGGTGGCATCGCTATAGGTCCTTTTTAGGTGGGCTTTAGTCACCCATAATTTCTAGCTTAGCCCCCTTAAAAATTGTGAGTAACTATGTAATCTGTACAGGAATTTGAGAACGCTTAAAATAGACCTCTTTAAGCGTTTATTATGAAATCGTTGGCAGGCTGCGTTATTTAGCACATTCTTCAATCCACAGTGGCAAAGAGTGGAGTGAACGTCATAAGCAGAGTACAAGGCACGTGCATTAACATGACATCTGTATCTTTGCCATTTTAGTTTATAAATGCAATTTACATAATATGATGTGAAGAGCGATACAAGTCCTGTTCCCATCCACTGTAGAACATTTTGCCTGCTTTCACCCCTCGTCACACTGTTAGCTAGTTGTATACCTCCAGCAAAATGAAAGCACTTCACACCAATGACGGCCGGCATAATTTAGAAAAAGATCATGATGAAATTGTAGCACAAAGAAATGTGTCATTCATGTTGAAGTCCTGTTTTATTTTTCTTCACCTAGCTATAGAGAGCTGACGGTAGATTTGAGAACCCCAGAAAGACGACGGGCAGATAGAGTTAGTTCAGACCGGTGCAACTGGGTGATTCGTTGTTCTGAGTTACGATCACAAAAGTGTACCTATTAGCTCTTTGTCGTTTTTTCAGACGTTTCAGTCCTTTCATTATTCCTTTAAAATATACTGTGGATGTAATAGATGAACACGCAGTCATGCACAGGAGTGACAGGGCTCGTTCTTATCAGAATGAATGTCTGGGAAACATAAGTTATTTCTTCTACTAAATAATGACTCAGTAGATTATGATGTTTATTATATGAATCTGTGGCTGTTGTTGTCACTTTGAATTATAAATGTTGCAGATTGATCGATTAATGTGATATTTTAAAAACAATAACTTGTTTATTCTGCATATTCTATGTATGTGGTGCTTAGAGAGTGGCTATATAAACAGCATAAATCCTCATTGGAGGCTGAGCCCCCCTAATATTGAAAACCTAGAATATCCGCTGTTTAACACACGTATGTAAATGTATATCCAACCAAGAAAGAACAATAGAAAGATGTCCTCAAGAGCGGACTACTATACAACTAATTAAAGCCAGAAATATCTAATGTTACAATTCCTAAGGAATTTTGGAAGAAATATTTGTGACCCTGGACACAGACCCAGTCTTAAGTAGCATAGGAACATTTTTAGTAATTGCCAAGAATACAAGGTATGGGTAAAAATTGCAGAATTTTTTTATGCAAAAAATCATTAGGATATTAAGGAAAGATCATGTTTCAAGGAGATATTTTATACATTTCCTACTGTAAATATATATATATATTTTTGAATGGATGGCCTGCTGCAGTGCCTCAGATAAACAACTTTACAATATTTTGCATTTATGCAGCTTTGTAAACAGTTGTTGTTCCGCCAGAAAGTGTCATTCCAAAACAAACCATATATCAATAGAAAGCTTATTTCTTCAGCTTTCAGATGATGTAAAAATCTCAATTTCGAAAAATTGACCCTTAAGAGTGGTTTTGTCGTCCAGGGTCACATTTGAGACAAAGTTTGTACATAGACAACGACAAAAGTGTTCCTGAAGCTCAATTGGCAGATCATCGTCCAACCAAAGGTTGTGGGTTCAAATCCCAGAGAACATACATAGCCTACAGTACTGATTAAAAAGTATGCATTGAATGCACTGCAAGCTGCATTGGATAAAAGCCTTTCACAAGTGTGTGAATATGCTTAACCAGGAACTTAGTTTTCTTGATATATGGAGGAGCAACCACTGAGCATCAACAGTTTCCTCTGGAAAGGACTAAGCTCTTTGATTTCAAGGGAAGCGCTAGTATGCATACATAATCAAAACAGCCTTGTGTGATTGAATACTCCCAATTCATTGAAACAATCTGCCTTCTGATTTGAACGAGTGGCTAAATAACATCTGAAGCAATATCTGTTGTTCACAGCGCAAACACAAAACACTTCAATAATCACGGCGCGGGCTGATATTCAAATTAAGCACTCTGGAGTCGCAGTCGTACATCTGCCACGAACAAACAAAGAAAATCAGCATCCACCCACCCACCACAAAACACTTATATATATTTAAAGTTAAATAAATACATTTGTACGGAGGGGATACCAGTGCTTTAAAGGCAGCATTAAAGAGTGAAACAGTTTTCGGTAAAATTGTTGGTTCAGGAAATGCAATTTGAGAGCCGATTTGTTGTCAGGATGGACAGAATGTGTTTGTCCTCTGCCTGTGTGTGTAGTTAAAGAAAACCTATCATTATACAACAAAAATGCAACAATGATGTGGGGGTTACACCAGAATGTTGAAGAAATACCAACTTAGTGCTGCATTTACGAACGCAATGATCAAGCTAACAGGATGGAAAAGTCCTGCCTACGTTACAGCTAAATTTGTATGTGCAGAAGGTTTGGCAAGTAAATTCAAGTTCAGCTAAAGAAAAACAAAAAAGCTAAATGTGCCTTTTTTATAAGAAATACTGTAGAACTATTTGGAAAAAACAATCAACTGTTGTGTTGCAACAATCACTGTGTAACTGGCACAGGCATTCTTGGCATGCCAGTTATTTTACTGTTACATTAAAGTAGAGAGCAGAGGTGGTGCCTTCTTAACACAAGAATGTGTTTACACAGTGTTGATGACAGAGTCACGGTCTTCCCTCGCTACAGTCCTTGCATTTGGGTGAATTATACTGTAACAAGAACTTCTTAGTTTGTTAACTACCTAAATAATGACTGTACACTCCCAACGGCTTGTTTTGCAGTGCTGTGGTCTACATGACGCCTGACTGAACTTGCAGCCCCTCTGGGTGTTTGTAACTGTTCGTGAGGGAGATGTCACATGCAGCGCAATAGCGTAAACACTCAAATTGGTTTCCATGTATCTTGGTCACTCCAAGGCTGTAAAATCTGCTGGATACATTGCGTAGGCACTCGAAATACATTTCTGACAGTCAAGCAAGGGCAAAAACACATTCATCAGCTGTATGCAAATTTTATAATAAGGCTTGGGATTGAATAATGATATTTGGACTGGCAGTCAAACTGAGGGGGAAGATGAAAAAAACAATCAATCCAAAGCTGTCATACGAGACAGCATGAAATGACTTACATAACTAGTAGTGAAAGGCATATTTTATTGGCCAGGCTGATAAATCAACCCATACTGGCCATTTTAAGATGAACCCACTAAGCTAGCAACGAGAAAATGCATTTAGCTCTCAACGCCACTTCAGCCTTTCCAAGAATAATGCATATAATTTTAAATAAATAAATAATGTGTATAAGAAAAGAAATGTCATTTTTTTTCAATGTTACATGTGCCACCTCACACACTAGAGAGAGTAGACCTGGGGAGGAAGCAACACCAAGGTTGTGGGTTTGATTCCAAAGAAGCATGCATACTGACAAAATACAAGTAAATACAGTACATTCAATGAGCATCTTCGATTTAAAAATACAAGAATGTAAAAGTGCATTTTTGTCGACATCTCAAACGATTTACAAACCTTTATTGGTAAATCGTTCACCCTCTTGCTGGTGCTATAGAGACAATTTAACCCATAGGTATGAAAGCACATTTACCACGCAGGAAAGCATCAACACAAAACTATTGAAGGTGCTTCAAAACCTTGCAACTGCTATCATATCTTGTGCAAATCGTTTGATAAATGGATGCTCATACATTTCAAACAAAGAGTAAAAGCCCAGTGAGATTCTGACTACAAACATGTTTTCTTTAGTATAATACAATCCCCTGAGAAACACCACAGATAAGCACAATCTGATTCATCTTCATTCATCTCAACGCAGAGATATTCGTTCAACATACCACTAGCTGTAGATTAGACTGTAGCCCGTGTGATCTGAATGCATAACAGCTCTAAAAGCGTGATCGGCTAAAGTATATGTTGTCAAATATACTGCAAACGGGGGATGCCGTTCTATTCAAAATAAATGTTTTATATACAGCATAGATGACATACATGTTTAAGCAGATAAACATGTTAGCACATAGATGCTTGTAATGCATTAAAGGAAAGAACATTTTGATCAAACTGGCAGGTGCCTTAGCCTAATGTACACGTCATGTACGCATATGTAGTGACATACTGAAGCATCAACCACCATCACATTAAAACCTGTTACTGTTGTAAAGAGAATATGTAATAATACATAAAAAAATAAATCAGTAAAATGGAATGACAAGTGCGATCGTCTTCTTCTGTCATGACAGCCGCAAACTGGATGTCCTGACTGTGACTGCAAGCTTCCGCGTAAAGGACTAATATATAGTCATATATTGCTTTAGCACTAAATCTCTTCTAATCCACGTTTTCTAAATTGTTTATTTATGTGTATGTGATCGGCTGTTTTCTCCACTTGTTTAAAAAGCTTTAACGATTGATGCATTCATTTTGGATATACCGTGCGCGCACTTAAACTGAAAGCAGGCAGTGTTGCGCATGACTATACGAAGTGTTTGCTTGCGATCAGCAATGACCGCAACCAAAACCACCCGTATTCATCTTTGACACAACAATACTAACGTCAGATCTGATATGTCTTCTGTACAGTAAAACATAATAAAGAGATCATTTACAAAACGCATGCCAGTTTCGATCAAATAAACGCAGTTCAACATTGCGATATAAGGCGGATTCTATCACTTACCTGAGCTGTCAAGCGCTCGTCCAGGTGTGGATCATGGAGGTTTGGTGGTTAACGGAGCGCACTGGTGTCGATCCGGTCCCGCCCAGATCCCGTCGACTGTTTCTCGGTGAAGCACCGATCGTACGGGAGAGCTAGAGTGACTGAGAGCAACAGAGCTCGGGTGAAGGGTGGGACATCACTGGGAGGGATGTAGAGAGAGTCAGAGCTGTTCAGCTCTTGTATGGAAGAGATCTCTGGGCATGTAAGTTGCTTTTGACAGTGGCTGGCTGTTCTTCCTGCAAACCTTACAATCTGGCCCTCTTGACCAAGAAATTTACCTTAGCTCCAATGACAGAACATTTTAAAACGTGTGAAACATTTTGGGAAATTGTGCCACATGGCAACTGTACCACAACGGAAATGATCAACATCTGGTTTGTTAATGAATGTATTATGTTCATCTCACACGCTTTTCAGGCATCAGCTTCTAAGGAATACAACAGTATAGCCACCTGCAGGACTCCAATACGCACAACAACTACCACTGAAATCTTAAATGGTCTTTAACAAGCCACGTGAAAGCCAATATTCTACAAACCATTTATCTTTATTTTATGAAAATGAGAGTAAATGTATCACATAATTTTTATTTTGGGATGGGACTACATTATTATAAAATTAACTTTATTATGAGGTTTTTTTTTCCATTCATGCATATTAAAAGGGCAAGGCCCTAAAAGACATCATGATCAATCACCACACGACTTCATATTTATATTTATAAAAGAGTTTCAAGTCATCCTTACTTTCCACAAAGCAACTCAAAATGATCTATCCTGAAATCTGTGAATGCGCTGAAGTTGCTGCCAGGAACAAATATATCACAGAGAAGATAAAACGCAGCTCTCTCTCAATTAAGTTGCATGCACAGTTACTGAAGAAAGACCTTACAGGAGACAGGTAAAAACTTAGAATATATTTAATAACAACTGCAAACAAACAAGTCCCATTGGCTTAACTCAATTACTGCTTTAGTTTGTCTCTATTTAGTATTTCTCCGTTAAGACAGTATGTTGTGATGAAAGAAAACGCTCTGAGGATACAGTATGTGCATGCCTAAGATAAGATGTCTCTGGATCAGGAAATCAAATATTTCAAAAGAGCTTTGAAAATAACTTATACAAAAAAAGGTGATAAAAACAATAAAAAGATACAGTCAGCTCAAACAGACCTTAAATGTAACTTTTGAATTATAATTTACAAAAATACAATAAATTAACACTTTAGGCATTTGGTAAGTGAAACGTTATATGACAGAAGGGAGGCAACTGTTTGAGGGAAAGGAGTTTTAAAGTTACAGGGAGTTTGTGGCATCGTCAACATTTCCTCCCATGCGGCCACCGAGGACCAATCATTCGAAACTATGTCCAGCTAGCGAACATACCCACCCAAATCTAAATCTCAATCATTCATTCTAAACTGCTTTTAAAAGAGGGTAAGTGAAAATGCAGTTTAACACAACCAAATAGATTCGTCTGGCAGAGGCCTGATAATGCAGACGGTCCGTAAGAGTGCTGATGCAGGAGAACTTCTGATTAAATGCACTTCTCACTGCAGTCCATCACAGATTTCACATTGCTGCCTCTCACTGTGTCCTGATAGCTGTCAATGCCAAGACACTCAAACCTGAGGTGGATAGATAATCAATGTTCTATCCATCAGAGAACTTCTAAACCAATCAGGTGTGTCAGCCGTCAAAATTCTTAGTATATACAGTATCTAGCCACAGTATGTTTTCCTCAGCTGGTAGATCATAGTGCTGTCAACGCCAAGGTCATGGCTACTATAATCAACGCTACCATTTGTTCATATCCTCGGCAGAGCCCCTGCCAACACAATAAGAAAGAACACCCATAAGAAAGAAAAAAATCTCTTTAATAAATCAATGATTATCTGGGACACCAATGAGATTAAAAAGTGAAGGAACAGAAGCTTAAACAATGTCACAAAATGAGTTCAGATTTGCCAAGTCTGCAATCAAAAGTCAATATTATTGAAGATCTTAATATGAGTTTACTGAGCAATAACATTTTCCTCTGGCCAGACCCACAAAGTATATTCTTTTCATTTACACAAGTGCTGCTCACCAGTATTAGAAAGCTGTTCTGATATTGTCAAATTGCATTTGGCTTTGCCGGACTTTGTTTGGCAGCCAACTGCTGATAAGGACAGCCAGATCCCATCACCTATTCTGACATAAACCGGCTCTAAAGAGACATGCAGCATCCTGTTTCTTCCCTGTCATCTCTTCCTGTCTGTCATCAGCCTTTCTTTGGTGGAATGAAACTATTTTCCTTCCTTCTTTCTGTGAGACCTTTGTCTGTCGTTCACCTTGTTAAGGGCAACCGCCAAATATTATATTAGCTTCCATATATAGACCACCCAAAATGTTAAATATGGGTAATGAAGTGCAATAAGGATAAAATGTGCTGAGGTCATAGCAGGGTTATGTGTTGAGCGAGGATTGTTAGCATGAGGAGACACACCCTGTCTCAGGCTGCCACTCACGCGTGACCCAGCAGTCGAATGTTTGTTCCACACGGTGGCCGCAGCTGCACAGGAAGCTGACCCGTGCATCCTGAACCCAGACCTTCACCGGTGCAATCGCCTAACGCCTTCTGAGTGCAAATAATATTCTGCAGAACTGTCATACAATAAACACTCTTAAAAATAAAGGTGCTGCTAAAGGTTCTTCGATACCATAGATAGAAGAGTCTTTTTGTCTAAATTGTTCCATGCAGAAACCTTTAAGATCTGAAGAACCTCACTGCTTCACAAAAGGTTCTTTGTGGTGTGAAAAAGACTCTTCAGATTATAAAAGGAAAGATTGAGATGGTTCTTTAAAGAACCTTTGACTGAATGGTTATTTGTGGACCCAAAGATGATTCTTCTATGGCATCCCTGTGAAGAACCTTTTCAGCACCTTTATTTTTAAGAGTAGTCAACTTTTTTATAGTCCATTCTTCAAATGTGTATTAAAAGTGATATATTAAAAGTATTCCAACTTTTTCTTGAGGTCATTTTTAATGAAACAAGTGCATTTGATGAACTACACATGATGTTTTCTATAAAAAAATTCATATTAGAGGTGATTTTGTATATGTTACACCCTGTAAACATAGTGACATGAAAACTGTCTCATTATATCATACGGACTAAAATGTACAATTGTTGAATCCTACAATAAAACCAGAAACTTGTATGAATATGGGGAAGAGGATATGATGTCAGAGGTATTCATGTAAATATTTTAAAAAAGATCTTCTATTGGTCAAATACTTTAGCTATATGAATACACGGGTCACAGTTCACCAAACTCGAACTTGTGCATTGCATTCAATCCTGTTTCCTTGAGTTTGAATAGAACTTAATGGAACACAAAAACACAAAGCTACTGTATGCAGTATAACATTGTGTTACAGAATGCATTTACATTCACACATTTGGCAGGCGTTTTTTTCCAAAGAGATTACAGTGCATTCAAGCTATACATATCATCCATGTGGGTTGCCTGGGACTACGTGTACTTCTACGGGTCTAATCAGAAAAGTTTATCAGGATCATGTGTCATCTCTGGACATGTAAAATAAAAGCACACGCTAGGCAGGTTGTATGAGGAGATAACAGGGCTGCACTCAACAGTAATCAAAGCAGTTAGTCAAGTCTCTCTCTCTCACATACACTCATACAGCCACTTCACACCAGGTCAAGATCTTTAAAAGACTTCATAGGATTTAATTAGTGTAAGTATGTGCTTAAAAGTCCGAGTTGTACTTTTAAAATTTCTCTCAAATTCATGTTTATCACCAGAGAACACAGAAAACTGCATATCAAACAGAAAAACGTTTGTTTTGCCAGATCCAGTTGAATAATACAAATGCTGAATTCTAACATTACTTTGAGGAAGCAGAATTCATTGTGCTTTAATGTTTGCGACAATTTGCATGTGAATTATTGCAATCTCATTCATACATTTTAGCAGTCTACAACCTCCATTCACACCAGTAACACTGTTGGCGTAGGTGTGGAGTTGAAGGTTGAGGTTCGTTCCTGCTTTTTTCTGCAGTAAAGATCACTCTAATAATTTCTTATAGTATAATCTAATTATGTCCATTTATTTACCGTCATGATATTAAAAACATGATTCTTTAATCACTGGAATACAAGAGAAGATATTTTGAGAAACGTCTCAGTGTTTTTTTGTTCATGTATTGTACGTCGATGAGGGGCAACGTTGTTTGGTTACTTACATTCTTCGAAATCTCTTCTTTTGTGTTCTGCGAAAGAAAGTCATACAGAGTTGGAATGACACGAGGGGAAGTAAAGAATACATTTTGAGGTGAATTATACCTTTAACTGATTTTTCAGTTGAGATGAGTTGAGTTTGGAGCGAATAGTGGAGGCATCTAAATTGAGTACAGCAAAACAAGACAACAGATGAGGAATTGATATGCATTGCAAAAATGTCAGGCATGTCAGTCTGTAGGGTGGTGCACAGTTAGGAATGTGTGTGCCAGCCTGCTGTTGTGGAAAACAAGGGCAGACTGAGAAAATTCAGCCCTTTAACCACGGCCACTCATTTACATACCACATATATACTGAATAAAAAATCTTCTGCATATCCATTAATTCAGTCACATGCCCAGTCCTATTTTTATGAAAAGTTCTTTTTCCTGGAGATCAGTACGAAGTCTAACATCTACTTCTGTGGTCTACGACAGAGAGAAAATGTGAAGGGTTTGAAATAGTTTCAGTTTTTGAAGAACCGCTGGTCATTCACCTCCATTCATACACTAGTAAAGCATGAAAGCGTGCGGTCTTGGTAATTTTGGCACTTTCAGTCCAATCTTTCTGTCATTTACCTCTCTGTTCTCTTTAGCCTCTTTGGAATAAAATGCGAGCACTGGATTTTCATTCACAGAGAGCATTTCTGATCTGGCAGGGCTTGATCATGGACCAGTGCCCAGCTTCACAGACCGGCATTTAACAACAGTCCCATTGCTCTCTTTATTTCTCTGATACACAGCATCATTGATCGTGGATCATTAGAGCAGACAGGTGCACGTGTATGCACAGGGTTCCTAAATAACTGTAGTGGATTAGTTTATAGTAGCTCATATATAAATGAAAATCAAAAACTACATTTACTGGAAACGCCAACTGAGGTTTAAAGGTTTCTGCTGTGTCAGACTGTTCGATATTCACTGGCTCTTAGAAAAAAGCAACACTGATTGAAATAATGCTTTCAGCTTGATAGAAATGTTGATGTGGAAAAATGTCTCTCTACTACCATCTGCTGGTGTGTCAGTCTGTTATCTTATTTGAACATGTTTCCTAATTTACAGAAGCAATTACATAATCATAGACGTTTATAAATATGCTTGGGTCAATGTCAGACTCGTTATCTTATAAATTTAAAGCCTTTGGTATTTTTAGACGATGGCAAGAACTTTAACAAGAATCAAATTTAGTTATATGGAGATATGATAACCATTGCTCACTGAGTGTTAGCTTACATGTAAGTTATTTTTATTTATATTATAGAGTATTTACTTTTACCTACTTTTTTATGTATGGACACATTAAGTTGTAAAAAGTATCTCTTTACAGCCATCTGCTGGTGAAGAAAGTTCCTCGCATGTAAAACTTAGATTTTTCAGATGAAAAGAAACTCATATGCTTCATATACACTCTCGGTTATTTCAACCCATAGTTGGGTCAAAGTGGACATACTGTACCTACCTGTTGAGTTGAGTTAACCCAGAGAATGTTTATATTTGACTCAACAATCGCTTCAAACAGCCCAGCATAGGAATTATAATTAACAACCCAAGAGATGGGTTTCTCCATTTTTGACCCAACTCTGGGTTGAAATCTCCCAATGTTTTTTGAGTTTACAAAGCAATTTTGGTCAACTCTGTTTCCACCATCCAAGTTAAACTTTCTGAAGTGAAGCACTTTGCTTATTTTTCATTTACCAACTTTCAATGAAGCCATTGTTGCTAGACACATGGTTATTCATTAGGGAAATTGAAAAAGCATGAATGCAAAATTAACACATCACTGTTTCAAAATGGTCATGTCAATACCTCTCGGTCTGATCAAATGCATGATGGGCGGATCCAATGCAGTAAAGTGAATTTCAGAGCAGCCCTTTCCTGCTTCTGTGAACCAACGTCTCTCTTCCTCTTTAGATCAGTGCTGTTGCCAGCCAAGAGCAGCTTTATGCATCCTAAGAGAAAGACACAGACTATACACAACTTCACAGCAGTCTGAGGTAAAATGCACAATCTCAACAACACACCCACATTACACTGCCTGCTCTGTCTTGTTTTCATGTGAAATGTGTTTTCTGACCTGAAATGATCTTACCTGTTTGTGGTATTCTGCATTAATTACATTGCATACATGTATAAATATTGTGCCCTTGCTTAGAGAAATGATGTAGTTATTCATGGTTATACATTTTCTACCTTAAACTTGTGAAGTGTGTGAGCCTAACTATTGACTCATATTGTGACGTGTGATCTACAGCACATTACTGCACAGAGAATGTCCTTGTTTTACAGAATTAATAATTACCATTTACAAAATGCAAAAAATAGTAAAAACACATAATGAAACCTTTTGAGTTGTTACATAAGGAAATAAACAAACGTCACATGACATATTCCTGTAAACGGACTTCGCCCATCTGCATTCTTTTAATTCTCTTGTAGCTTTCCTGAATTCAACATAAAGTTCATAGTCATGTTTTGTCTGACCGGAGCACAAATATAACAATACAATATAACAATATACAATACTATTACAGTATCATTCTTGTAGCTCAGTGGTAAGAGCATTGCATGAACAACACAAGGTTATGGGTTTGATCCCAGAAGATTGGTGAATTTAACTACACTTCATATAACTTATTTTTAACCAAGTGACTGTAAAACGACATTGTTATAGCTTTAAGGGGGCAAATCCTTTTCAGATTGATTATTAAGAGTATATGGACAACCAGATAAAATAGAGCATTGTGAAGGCACATTCCATCAGAAGAGGAAGTTTATCTTCATTTGGGGAAAGTCTATCAATTGCATAATTCAATAAATTAAACTGGGTCAGGCCTAACAACAGACAATACAATGGATTAATTCTCAATAAATAACTGAAATACTGTGAACATGTCTAGACATGAATGCCTTTGTGTATATATGTAAGGATATCATATTTAACTACATTCTGCTCAAGATCACCAGCCAACATGAGGATGTTACAACAAAACACAAAAACAACAGATTATTGATTGTTTTAAATGCAGTGTTAGCGAGAAATCATAGATTAGCGTCTGATGTACTCAGGGCTGTTGTGTGTCACTCCTTTCAAAATAGCAACACTTGGCTCAGACTGAAGCAGATTACACAACACTTTTATCCTGACAGAAAAGGTCTTTACGTATATTCATGTGCATCTCCCATAGGCTAAAGTGGAAAATGAAGTTCATTTGGTGTCTTCTCTCTCTGTTGGCCCTGCTCCCGGTGACTACAGGCATCGACCCTGGAGTTGAAGTCAAACTTACTCAGAAAGGACTTGAATATGGTAAGTGTGCACTGCATAGTAAGAACAGCCTGCTGGCCGTTATCAGAAATGAAATCAAGCCAGGGTGATCGATGGAGGGTGACACGAAGTGCAGAGGTCTGCCATCACTCTGAATAGAGTCTATTTTACAAAAAGATTCAGATGAATTTACAACATATCTCACCTTAATATAGTCGTTTCATGGAGGAAGAGATCAAGACCCTTTGTTTTGCCTTCAGGTAGACAGATGGGAATTGCCTCGATCCAGAAGAAGCTCAGCAGCATCAAACTGCCAGACATAAGTGGCACGGAACACGTGGATCCGATTGGAAAAGTCCAGTATAGTTTTACACGGTAAGGTGAATGTACCTTTCTAAATTCATACTCCTGAAAGTGGAAGTTCGACTTCTTCAGATGTGGTTTTGGGTCATTCTGTGGAATTGGTGTGTATTGGGGTGTCACAATATAGACAATAACTGTGCTGATAAAGCCAAGAATATCAATGTCACATTAATTCTTCACAAAAGTGTGTAAAGTGAAAATCTAACATTATATATTAGATTTCATTTTTAAAGCACTGTTCACTTCTGTAGGATTTTAAACATTACATTACACTAATACTTTGATAATGTAATCCTAAAATTTCTGCTGATACCCCATATTATTTAGTATTTATACTTTATTCTTCAATTCCACTTTTTATGTGAAAGAATTCTCTTTTCCACCAATTATAAAAAAAATTCTTCCACTTTCTTTACATAATCTTTTATGTGATGACACCATCTATAAAGAAAGAAAATGAAAAATTCATAAACAAATCAATGATTTCATTATTTCAGTGTGTTTTGTTTCAACTCTTATGCCAGCACAAGTATTCAATCTTATATTAATCCTCCCTCTTTTATTCTTTACTATTTTGATATTTGTATTTGACAAGTAAGTCAAATACAAACATCAAAAAGTAAAAAAAAGAGGGAGAGGAAAAAAGGGAGGATTAGTTTGAGGAAATTAAAAATAACATTCCTCTATTATTGATTCTTTATTAAGCTATTTATTCAGGTGCCCATTCATTTTCAAACAGTATCCTTTTGTTTTTCATTTCATATGCTATCATATCCAAAAATCTATTTAAGAAACTAAATCTGACCAATCCTTCAAGACTGGGGGGTCTTTGAATCATATTCTATTATTGTTTTCAGAACTGTAGTTTTTAATGTTTTAAAAAAGATAATTCCTCTTCATTTGAAGAATCCTGTATAGGTCCTAAACCCAGGACTGAGTGAACTTAAAGCTCACTATACACATTTTTTTCATTTGTAAAACAACAAAAACATTATTTTTAAGATTTCTGTTCAATGATTGTTTTGTTCATTACACAGTAATGTCAACAGAGTTTACATTTTACCATCACATGACCCTACTAACATGCATACGATTTTAGTCAGAATAATAAAACAATATATTTCAGGTTTTTGTAATACTTTTAATTATATTGTAAAAAATATCCATGAACTCTATACTTCAAAAAATATTGTGATACTAAAAAAACAATGTGATTTGCTTATATTTGTACTATTGACAGGATGCAGATTGTGAACCTGGGACTGCCAACATCAGCACTGGGTTTAGTTCCTGGAACTGGAATAAGTCTCTCAATTGACAACGCCTTCATTAACATGCATGGCAACTGGAGAGTCAAATACCTCAGGATTATGCAAGTACAGTGTTTAAATTCATAAATAACACTATTGACTTTATTTATTGTAGACCCTCATTCTTGGATCCATTTTTGGATAAAGTTCAAATGGAATAAGGCTTTTAAAAAAAAGAATATCTCCATAACTACACAGAAAAGACAGTGGATCGTTTGATCTGGCTGTGAGCGCGCTGACCATTAGAACCACTATAGCAGTCACGAGTGATGAAACTGGACGTCCATCCATCAGCATGACCAGCTGCACTGCAGACGTGGGGAGTGTCAAAGTCAAATTTCATGGTGGGGCCAGGTAACACTGTGCATCCTGCATACTATCTGCATATTACTACTTATTTATCATATTATGTCAATCTTCATAGTAAATGATAGCTTATAAATTAAAAGATTACTAAATGAGTCATTTCAAATAATAGCTAGTAACAGTATGCCGTACAAAAAGAGGAAGATTTCCAGTGCTGACACCATGAAAAAGGAAGTTAATAGTGCTGGCTGCAGTCCATATCCTCCAATAAGTTAAAACAGAAAGTCCCAAAAAATGAACCAATAGTTTTCGCAGTCCTTAATGTGCTATTGTAATTTTTCTAAAATGAGTATGTCTCTTATAACAGATATAAAATAATTTTTGATGAATATAGGTTCGCAAACACTGATGTGTGAAAACATTAAACATGTGTCTTTTGGCTTAGTATACTGTGGGATTTAAAGTATGCTACAATAGCTATAGTGTTGGACCCAATGTTGGAAAGACAGTGTGTAGAAATGTCTGATACCTTTATAATAGATGGATAAGACTCATTCTTACATTCTTCACAAAATGATTAGTTATTATTTTTTTCTTTAATTTATAGAAAAAGCCATCAATTCTTATTGTAGCAAATCCCCAAAAATTGCAAACCAAGGTTTTTTAAACAATTGAGTATTCTTAAAGAAAGAATATATTTTTCCATTATTTCACAGCTGGTTATATAACCTCTTCAGCTCCTTCATTAATAAAGCTCTACGCGGTGCCCTGCAGAAACAGGTGAGAGGTTTAGACTATATGACTGTCCACCATTAAACAGGAACTGAAACCCAACGTAAGAAGAACAAAGTGTTTTAAAACAAACTCTCTGTTGTTTCAGATCTGCCCCCTGGTGGCTGAGTCCATTGCTGATGTAAACCCCTACCTGAAAACATTAAATGGTGCTTTAATATATTTTCAATAATTAATTCTTAATATTTAATACTATTAAGTGCACCCAAAAATAATGTTGAAAAAACTGACCCTTCAGTTGAAGCCAAAGTAGACAAGTATGCTGAGATTGAATACTCCATGGTGGGCTCTCCTGTGATCTCGAATGCTTCTGTTGACATTGGTTTAATGGTAATCTTAATCATTATCACACAAGTAACAGGACAGTACTCATAACAAATCACATGACAAATTCCCAAAGAAAATATCACGTTTACAGCTGAATTCCATTGTTTTTCCACATGTGCAGGGTGAATTTTACAACATCGGACAACACAAAGAACCCCCCTTCTCCCCAGCACCTTTCTCACTGCCTTCCCAGAACACTAATATGCTCTATATTGGAGTTTCTGCCTTCACCATCAACTCAGCAGGTTTTGTTTACCACAGTGCTGGTGCTCTAAGCCTCAATATCACTGATGACATGGTGAGTTTAATCCATGTCTTAATGGTCTTTAATACAATGTTTATACATTTCTATAACTCAAGATGAATATAATAAACTCAAGCAAAATAATGAAAGACCAAACCATAAAAACAGAAAATCTATTTGGATATAAAAGCTGTGAGTGCTGATGTCTTATACAAACAAAATAATGAATTTGTTATTGGAACTGAGTGAGTGAATAAAGAAAGCAAGAACTTTTTTCTTTAATTTGTTTTCAAGATTCCTTCTAGTTCTCCAATTCGTCTGAATACCAAGACATTTGGAACGTTCATCCCTCAGGTATGAAAATAAATAAAAGGTAATTTCCAATCACTGCATTCAAAAGCTCGAAAATAACTAACTCTAATTTTCTTGTAGATTGCTAAAATGTATCCTGGTCTGATGATGAAGCTGCTGGTTAAGACAGTGAAGCAGCCCTTCATTACTATTCAACCCAACAACGTGACTGTTCAGACGAGCGGTTTAGTGACAGCATATGCCATTCAGCCCAACGGCACGCTGTCCCCACTGTTTGATCTCAATCTGGTTAGTAACTGAGAATGGACAGTTGTTTCATCTTTATGGAATATGCATTGAAGCCATGATTTTGGCCTTGCAATTGCGCTGCTTTACCAATTGAGCAAAAACCATTACACATTCTTTACCAACAGGATGGCAGCATCAGCGCTAGTGTATATGTGACTGAGCTCAAACTAGCAGGATATTTGACCCTTAACAAGTAAGTTGTCAAGTATTGATGCCTTATGGCATATGTTGCGTGATGTATAAAGCCTACAATATTGAAGCACACTGTTTCATTCTTTTAAATAGAATTGATATGAGCTTAGCAAAAAGCTATGTGGGACCATTTCAGGTAAGAAGAAATGAAGTATAAAATTGTCTTAAAAAAATTAACTCGCAGTGTAATAATAGTTGTAATCATTAGGTCACATCTCTTGAGAATATCTTCACAATGGTCTTGAAAGTTGCTGTGATGCCCAAGGTTAATGGTAAGTTATTTGCTTATTTCTTACAATTCAGTTTCTACAACACGAATATGATATGTTTTGATGAACTTGTGCCCTCTCAGCACGTTTAAAAGAAGGTTATCCACTTCCCACTATTGGAAAGATGCACCTTGTGGAGACGCAGTTTCAGGTTTTGAAAGTAAGCCCACATTTATGAAAAATGTGTGATATTTGATGTACAGTATTTTGCAATGTCCTGTAAATCACATTTAAAATTTTGATTAAAATCCTTAATGTGTTTTTTATTTAAAATGTATTTAAAATGTATTTTTCTGCACAGGACTACTTGTTGGTTGGAACAGACGTTCAGTTTACAGAATAGAGCTCACCTGATGTGACCAGAGTTTTATTAAGAAAAATGTTCGTCATTGAAGAAAATGTGTTTGATTATCTAAAATGTGCTTTCTAGAAAAATCAATAGCGCTTATTCAATTCCTGTTTGATCTTTATTTTATTGATCAGTTTATTTGACGTTTACTCTATAATAAATTTTTGAGGAAGTTCCACTTCAAAAACTGGATTTATTCTTTTTCTGTATATTGTGAATGAATAAGGCCTATTAGGGCTTTCCAATGATGGATTTTTCTTCCTGTCTTTTGAAAAACAACTTGCTCTGATTGGGCTCTTTTGCTAGGTTTGAATGTAACCTTCATACTCTGGATAAGTACCCAGAGAAATGCTAAAATATAATAAAGCTGAACAAGTGTACTGCTTTACTATTGTAACAAATTTCCAATTAAGAAATAAGGATACATCATACAAAGAAACAAAATATCCTACAAACAAACCACAAACTCTACTCTCGTTAGTCTGTAAGTCTTTTACAATTAAAATATACTTACAGGCTGCGAATCTGAAGCGACAGACTGTCCTTGCGAAGTTGTAATGGTTGGAATTGCCCCACTTCTTAAAAGCTTTCGAGCACAGGCAGCCTTGATCTTTCCCAGGTTCATGAAGCAATCATCTGTGAAATGCGCTGAATATTCCGATTGTACTGTTCTGGAACAGTATTGTAAATAAAATGTAACCATTAATTTTTTGTTTTCTCATCTTTTGGAAGGGCAAACAAAGAGGCTTTTCGCAACAAAACACATAGTGTCACCACGACATGGCTGCGACGATACAATGAGATTTACAAGTACACCCACCTTACTTGCATATAGATTTGGGCGGTCTTAGTCAAATCATACCATGAAATGACGTACATTCGTGGGGGTGTGGTTACACGAGGCGTTTCAGGCAATCTGGTCGAGCCTTGGCTTTTGTATAGAATGCATCTTTTGTTCACACACTCTAAATTTGGCAATGGTACGTGTCTAATACATCCATGGGCATTTCATAACACACCAAAGACACCGTGTTACAACCCTTCCTGGCTCGTTAAAATACAAGGGATTTAAAGAAGCGTAATATGAGACCAGTGGTGTATTTTCGCAATAAACATATGCAGAAGTGATGGAGACAAGACAACAACCAACAGGTAAGCTTATAAGAATGGGATTTTATTTCCACCATAGGCTTTTCGTTGAAACTTAGATAAACAACATAATGACAATGAGAAAAAGGAATGAAATATTGATACTGGATTTAAACAAAATAGAAGTTACACAAATGAGCTCAGCCAAACATTACCGGAACTACAGAGAACAGAAAGAAAGTAGAAAATTGGTTTGTGCCAAAGTAAATAAAGAAACAAAACAACTTACTCTACCCAAACCCTCAAATATAGCTAATCAAACAAAGAAAATAATCACCAACGTTCAAGACGTCAATAATTCCTATGCTGAACCAGATGCGTGGCCAGAACACTTTTTTATAGGTGGCCCGGTAAGACCCTGTGATTTTAATAGGGTGACCAAGAAAATCCTTACAGACAGAAATTATTTTGTTTCTACCTTTTACACTAATTCTTCATTACAGTTTCCTGGTCAAAACATACAAACAGAACGTAAAGTAAGCAATTTAGTTGCAATGCTTTCATAGGTCTTTTCCTGCTTACTCTTAAACGTGCCTGTTTATTGTTTGGCTAATAAAAATTTGCCATACAAACAGATAACTGTTGGAACAGAACAAATAACAAGAACATTATCAAGGGGTTATGTGAAACAAGAAACTGAAGTAATTTTCTGTTCAGTTATGGCGCTCATACTGTTTGCGTCAGTGTGTCAGCATTTTGATTTTAACAGACTAGCTTGCAAGGTTCTGTATACAGAAGTTGAATCTTTTTTTTGGGAATAAACCAAGGGATACAAAAGGGGGCTCTGTCTCTCACATACAATGGGTACGGAAAGTATTCAGACGCCCTTAAATTGTTCACTCTTTGTTATTTGGCAGCCATTTGCTAAAATCATTTAAGTTAATTTTTTCCTCATTAATGTACACACAGCACCCCACATTGACAGAAAAACACAGAATTGTTGACATTTTTGCAAATGTATTAAAAAAGAAAAACTGAAACATCACATGGTCCTAAGTATTCAAACGCTTTGCTCAGTATTTAGTAAAAGCACCCTTTTGATTTAATACAACCATTCGTCTTTTTGGGAAAGATGCAACTGGTTTTTAATCCCTGGATTTGAGGATCCTCTGCCATTCCTCCTTGGAGATCCTCTCCAGTTCTGTCAGGTTGGATGGTAAACATTGGTGGACAGCCATTTTTAGGTCTCTCTAGAGATGCTCAATTGGGTTTAAGTCAGGGCTCTGGCAGGGCCATTCAAGAACAGTTATTTAGCTGAGTGATTAGGGTCATTGTCTTGTTGGAAGGTAAACCTTCGGCCAGTCTGAGGTCCTGAGCACTCTGGAGAAGGTTTTCATCCAGGATATCCCTGTACTTGGCCGCATTCATCTTTCCCTTCATTACAATCAGTCGTCCTGTCCCTACAGCTGAAAAACACCCCCACAGCATGATGCTGCCACCACCATGGCTTTCTGTTGGGACTGTATTGGACAGGTGATGAGCAGTGCCTGGTTTTCTCCCCACATACCGCTTAGAATTAAGGCCAAAAAGTTCTATCTTGGTCTCATAAGACCAGAGAGTTTTATTTGTCAACATCTTGGTGTCCTTCAGGTGTTTTTTTTTAGCAAAGTCCATGGGGGATTTCAGGTGTCTGGCACTGAGGAGAGGCTTCCATTGGGCCACTCTGCCATAAAACCTCGACTGGTGGAGGGCTGCAGTGAAGGTTGACTTTCTACAACTTTCTCCCATCTCTCGAATGCATCTCTGGAGCTCAGCCACAGTGATCTTTGGGTTCTTCTTTACCTCTCTCACCAAGGCGCTTCTCCCCCGATAGCTCAGTTTGGCCGGACGGCCAGCTGTAGGAAGGGTTCTGGTCGTCCAAAACGTCTTCAATTTAAGGATTATGGAGGACACTGCGCTCTTAGGAACCTTCAGTGCAGCAGAATTTTTTTGTAGCCTTGGCCAGATCTGTGCCTTGCCACAATTCTGTCTCTGAGCTCTTCAGACAGTTCCTTTGACCTCATGATTCTCATTTGCTCTGAGATGCACTGTGAGCTGAAAGTTCTTATGTAGACAGTTGTGTAGCTTTCCTAATCAAGTCCAATCAGTATAATCAAACACAGCTGGACTCAAATGAAGGTGTAGAACCATCTCAAGGATGATCAGAAGAAATGGACCGCACCTGAGTTAAATATATGAATGTCATACCATGTGATGTTTCAGTTTTTCTTTTTTAATAAATATGCAAAAATGTCAACAATTCTGTGTTTTTCTGTCAATATGGAGTGCTGTGTGTACATTAATGAGGAAAAAAATGAACTTAAATGATAGCTGCAATAAAACAAAGAGTGAACAATTTAAGGGGGTCTGAATTTAAAGTATACACATGGGTGTTTTTTTCTGAAACTAGTAAGCTTCATGATTCTATTCATGTATTCTAAAATTAAGGGGCCATTTACACGCAACAACGTAAAAAAAATAATTAGGACAGGTAGAGAATCAAAACAGCAAAAAATTCAACCTAGGAAGCTATAATTAGATAAAGGCTGAAACATCCACAAACACAGAGTAACGTCTAGGTTATGTCTGTAACCTCAGTTCCCTGATGGAGGGAATGAGACGTTGTGTCGAGACTCGGATTCGTGTCGTATTCACACTTGAGAACCAATCAACTCTGACTACTATAGAAAAGGCCAATGAAATTTGGGGAATGAAATTTGCATGCCGGTCTCCGCCCCCGGTAACCGTTATAAAACGAAGCAGGTTAGGTGCAGCATTCATTTACCTATTGTTCTGACGTTGTGTCGAGACGACAGATGGGGTTCCAAATATAAAATGCCACAACGCTGTATCGTGTCACAATCTCTACCGAAGCGACGGTAACAGGGCCTGGGCGTGTCAGCACGAGGCTTTCGCGATACTGTAACCTTCCAGTATGGTGGTCGGGGGTCAGAGTGCTTTCTTGGAGAAAGATGAGTACAGCCCTGACAGGTAACCTTTCACGGACGGAGGCCTTAGCTCTCTACTGGCGAGAGGCCATCTGGATCGGGTTTAGACCGGGTGAGCTTGACTCCCTTAATTAGGGATAGGCTGCAGAGGCCACTTCCTACCCGGGGTAGGAATACAGTGGAAATAGATATGGTCTCGCCCTTGGGGGAGATCGCATGGAACGTGCGGACTGAGTAGTTAACCGCGAAGTGGAGGTCCACCTAGGGGAATTCATGGGTTACCAGCCGTGGGAACCATTTTATGAGGATACATCAGACAGAACAACCCAGGGAGGGGGTGTTACAGACGTCCGGTAGCACCAGGCCCAGGTAGAGCTGTCTGCTCATCCCGGCCTAAGGGGGAAGGCTGCTCTGCCCAGCCAACCCCCAGGGGGTGCTTGCTTAGTGATGGATGGAATGCCTGTTCTTAACCAGTGTCTGGGTAAGAAGGAAGGTGTTTGGGATACTTGTTCTTAGCCATGTGTTTGGGTAAGAAGAGAGGTATAGTAGATGGACCCAACCTGCTGGAGAGTGTGGAGGTGCCTTCGCAGGCATACGCCACGCCGGATGCCAGTCCTACGAGTTGCCACGCAGGAAGTGGGCTGACACCGGGTTTACGTGAAGGTTGTAAAACCTTGCTAAGGTGTTGGGCGTAGCCCAACCCGCAGCTCTACAAATGTCTGCCAGAGAGGCGCCTCTAGCCAGTGCCCAGGAGGTGGCCAAACCCCATGTGAAGTGAGCCCTCACTTCAACAGGCAAGGGAGATTGTGAGATTGGTATGCCTTCGTGACGGCATCCACAATCCAGTGCGCCAACCTCTGCTTGGACACAGCCTTCCCCTTCTGCTGTCCTCCAAAACAGACAAAGAGCTGGTCAGAGCTCCTGAAGCAGTAGAGGCGTAGGGCGCGTACTGGACACAACACAGATGGGGTTGGGTCTTCCTCCTCGATGGGGAGCGCCTGCAAGCTCACCACTTGGTCCCGGAAGGCCTGGGTCTCAAGATAACGTTTGAGTTGCCAGGGCTGAATTAGAGGCAATACGGGGACACAGAAAATGCTAGAAGGTCCCCTACCCTCTTGAAGAAAGCGAGCATCATCAGGAGAGCCGTCTTACTCGAAAGGAAGATCTGAACCTCCGAGGGGCTCTAGGGGGACCCAGAGAGGCCCACCAGGACCACGTTAGGATCCCAAGAGGGTATGGAACGGAGACGAGGCGGATTCAGTCGTGCTGCCCTAGAAACTTTCCATCAACTTAGTCGTGATGAGTGGCGATAGCGATTACATACACATTCAGTGTGGAGGGGAGATGTTAGTCTCTAGTCTCTTAAGAAGGACAGAAAAATCCCGATCGAGCACCTCAGTGCACACCAGGACGAGAAGAGGGGCCATCTAGAGACGTATAACCGCCTTCTAGATATGGGCCCTAGCCTGGGCGATGGTCTCCGCCACAGAGGGGGAGTAGCCTACTCAGGATCTTCTCGTCCCGTCAAGAGATCAGACATGGAGGTTCCAGAGGTCTAGTCTGGGGTGACAGAACGTGCCCTTTCCCCTGAGAGAGCAGGTCCTCTGTCAAGGGAATGGGCCAGGGAGAGTTGCTGTCCAGAGCATCAGCTTTGAGAGCCAAGTGCGGTTGGGCCAGTGTGGCGCACAGTGTATGTGCAAAGAGGCTCATGGGGGGGAAGGCGTACTTCTGCCCGTCCCGTGGCCAGCTTTGCGCAAGGGCATCCGTGCCGAGGGGGGCCTCGGACAGGGATCACCAAAGCGGGCAATGGTGGTGTTGCAGGAGGCGAACAGTTTTACCTGTGCCTGTCCGAACAATATCCAAATGAGCTGGACTGCGCGGGGGTGGAGTCGCCACTCTCCACGAGGCGTATACTAATGAGAAAGAGTGTCCGCTGTTTGGTTCAGTTTGCCTGGTATGTGTGCGGCCTCAGTCCAGAAAAAGGTCATGGAAGACCAGGGGGTTAGGTTCGACTAATAAACCGAGGGGCATTACCCCGCCGAGGACGCCATAGTCCCAGGAGCCTCTGAAAACTGTTTGAAAATTGTTCCAGGCAGTTCAACACCGACTGGGCGTGCACTGCGGACAGTCGCGTCGACCTGGTGACAGAGATGAGTTCCATGCAGAGAAAGAGGATGCTCTGCACTGGGGAGAGTTTGCTCCTTTCTCGGTTGACCTGTAGTCCCAATCGACGTAGGTTCCGGAGCACTAGGTCCCGTTGCGTATACAACAGATCAAGATAGAGAGTTCAGTACACGCACACCTTTTTCCCCCAGGGAGAAAGGGTGGCTTCCACAATCTTCGTGAAGACCCGTGGGGACAGGGACAGACCGAAAGGGAGGACGTCTCTTTTGGGAACGATGAAGTACGGGCTGTTAAACACGCTGAACATCCTGGCTTGAGGGACGAACTCGATGCCTGTGTCGCCAGAAGGGTGGTGACCAGTCCAGTGGAGTGTGGGATCGGCTGCAAAGTACACCCGGGGAGAACGAAAAAACTCTGTGAGTAAGTGGACCCAGGCCCTGAAAAGGGTCCCGCTTTGGTGACGAGGCAGGAGCCGTCCTGTACCGACCGATCAGAGCCATGGCTGTGAAGGTCGGGCCCGATCTTGTTCTCCCTGGGGTCTTCCCGTCAGTGTCATTTCTTGCAAGAAGGTTGGTGACGGGTGGAGGTTTCCCCCTCGGAGCGGATGGAGGTTTCCCCCTCGGAGCTGATGTCGAAAGGGGATCTGGGCTACCGGGAAGCAGACATCGCGCGGGATTTCGGAGGCCTCTGGGCGCCGAGTTGCTGCGTGGTAAAATGTGGCTTATCGCCACTGTCTGCTTTTTCACCGTCGAAAACTGCTGAGCGCAATCCTCGACGTTGTCACCAACAGCCCACCCTGCGAGACGGGTGCATCAAGAAAGCGGACTTTCTCAGTGTCACTCATCTGCTCAAGGTTCAGCCAGAGGTGTCTCTCCTGGACCACTTCCGTGGACATCGTCCAATCTAGGGCCCATGCCGCCACCTTGGTCGCCCGTAGAGCGCGGTCAGTGGCGGCACGGAGATCCTGCATTATACCCGGGTCGACCTTACCTGCAGCCTGGCCCGCGGCAGCGCAAGCCTTCAACACCAGTAATGCCGAAGTTCTACACGGCTTGGGCGGTAGCAAGGCCGATTCCCCCAGGTGGCAGCCATTCGTAGTCATGAGCGAAGGCTCTGAAGAACAAAAGCTAAATTAATGCTGCATGCCGGCTTCCTTTTATACCGGATATGTGGGGGCGGAGACTGGCATAAAAATTTAATTCGCCAAATTTCATTGGCCTTTTGTATAATAGTCAGAATTGATTCGTTCTCCCGTGCGAACCACATCTGTCGTCTCGACCCAATGTCAAAAGACAGACAGAAAGGGAACCCTGTTACTCATTCCTTGATGCTATGTATTTGTTTTGGTAGGTCGGTGTTCTGTTGTTGTTTTTTTAGTAGGAAGCCGCTCTTGACAACCTAATTACCACGACTAGTTACACCTGGATGAGGCTGAGGATGGCGCTCTGAAGCGGTCTCCATGTGCCACTCTTTGTACTTCCGGAGTCACCGTGCTTACATGTTTTGTTTGGGTCCTTGGATTGTGTTCTTTTGTTCTTAGTTATTTTCCCTATCGATCAATTTACTTGCTATTCTTATGTTAATACATTCATCGTTCTTTAATATTATCCAGCGTGTAGTTTCCTTCTTTGTCACGGCTTAGAGCCAGCTGTGACCCACACAAACCATTTAAATAACTACTTAAGTCACAAGAGGAAATCAGGATAAGAGCACCATACCAATAATGACAGAATGATTGGGAACAGGTGTGATCTCCATGCACAGCACATGGAGCACCAATTATTTAACTCCTCTGCAACCACATTATCTGCTTTACAAATTTGAAAGTGCTTCACAAACTTGTGAACACACTTCTTTTTAAATGTGTGATGAACTGGGCTTGTTTATTGTTTTATACTCTTTTATGAGGTCTACTTATGACGTTTGCGTGATTGTTACATTTAAAACATCAAAATCAACAAGCTATTTTCTACCCGGGTTTTGAGACCAGCTCTACAAATGCTCGGTTTTAATGGGTGTGCTGCATTGAAGACTTTATAAGTAAACTCCCACTGCTATGATTGGATAGCAGTTTGCGTAGTTGGAGCCTTCTGAGAATTTGGTTAGACACGTAACGTTAGGTTACACATAAGCTCCATTCACAGCAGGGCATTAGTATTATTTGAAGATCTCCTGTAATTTATAAAAGACCTCCCCACATCAGTATTTCATATTACACATTCACACAAGATGATTTTACTAAAATTTACTCACTTATTATAGTTGTTTTGCGAGCCGGAATATAGATCACTGGGAGTTTCCATGATAAATAAACAACGGGAGATTCCGTTAACTTATGGATATCACCAAGCACCCGAAGTAATACCAAAACATTTCAAATCAGCCTCCATCAACCGCAAACGGTTGATAAAACCTTGATTAAATTATTTATGAGCCCGCCAAATCACAGAGATCCCCATTCCCACGGGCTTAAGATCACAGACAACTGGAATAAATACAAAAAACTAGAGGTCAAAAGGTAATACTAATCTCGTCTGAATTGTGCTCAGGGCACATAAAGAGATCTCCTACAAGCAATAATGACGCATAGTACAAAATGTTTTACTCACATAAGATTGCTGTGCCATTCCTATCAGATCCAATATTGACGGCACAGCACTACTTTTGAACCTTTTGCCTTGTTCACGAAGGAATCCTCTGAGAAATGACATGAACAAACGCTCCATCATTTTCCCACATGAGCTGGAACGTCTAAAACCGGAATCCGAAGGAAGGTTATGCAGCGACTGTATTCTCCCACAACCAGGGATTGCCCAATATTTAGCTATCTTTAATGGCATGTTTATTAATTGCTTGCTCGCTCTATATGGTCCCGCGGCACTTGTGTTACTTCAGAATTGTCATGCGCGAACCAATGGGCGGGGCTAGAGAAGTACTCTTTGATATTTTTCTATGGAGGCAGTGTTCATTCTATCATGTCATCATAGATAGGTGCATTCCAGAACCTGCCGTTCGCTGGGCCTGGTGTCAATAACAGATGTAATCTCAGTAACAAGGAGTTTTCAGTTCTGACACTTACATGATGTTTGCCTGAATACGATTCCCTCTTATATAACAAAAGCTCGGGTTAAAATTTTCATTTTAATTCATGCCTCTTTTAAGTAATCTACATTAGACAAAATCCATAGCATTTGGGTTTTATTGGGAAGTGCTAGCATATACAAGTCTACACTCATTTAGAAACCACTGAGGAGGAAGATCCAATCCCATCCTTGTTCTGTCCAGTACGCGTATTGCGCCTGTATAGCGGGTGGAATGAGGTGCAAGTGATTTCCTCCGTCTCCATGGAGACGATGATTGCACAAGGGGTGACTCTTCACATTACCTATGTGTATAAATGTGGGAAAATGTATGCACACGTCAACACTACAAAAAACACTACAAAAACAAGAGTGTCACAGTATGAATTAGGCAATCCACATCCACATAGGTCCTGTGTTTAATTTAATTAGTAAACACTAAATTAGTAATTTGTTTGGTTTGAAACAGACAGACTGCCTAATTGGTTTCAAATCCAATAAAAGACAGCGGTTACAAATGTTTGTTTCAGTTTAATGGCTTACTTTCTGTTATTGGAAGACATTATAAATGAGCTCGCAGGGAGTGTTGTAGTGGAATAGTCGGGGCAAGACCGTGGTTCGAGACCGGTGAGTGATTGTTAATGATCGCCAGCTGTGCGCGCTCCGGTCTGGAATCATGAAGGAGATCGGGAGCATATAAGAGAACGAGCGACTGGACCGTCGAAGAGAGAGGACCGGGCCCGAACATGTTTATGTTTGTATTTATGTTGTATTTGCCGGCCGTCGACCGTGAGGGGCGGCCTGCTGTCTTTTTACTTTTGATTATGTTTGATTAAATGTTTAAATGTTTGCCGGTTCCCGTCTCCTTCCTTCCTTTTATTGAACCTCTCTACAGCGTTTTTCAAAGATCACACTGATCTGCTAAGCGAGAGCACAGAGTGGTTTTTAAGTAGGTACCGCTTTCCCCAAAGTGTACTGTTGGATTATCGCCGTAATTAAGGACCAATGTTGGATCGAGAAATGAATCGCACAAAAGCCATTCCCATGCACACCCAATTCCTGTCCACCCTTGGATTTTTCGCTACGGCACATTTCAGTATGAGGTTGCAGACATAACCGATGCAGTTATTTTCTTGGTTCCAAAGTACATCCAGTTTCCTTAAAGAAGTCCTCAACACGCTGAAATCAAACAGGGCTTTTAAGCATAGCCCATTCACGAACATAATTGCAGCTATAGATTGCACCCATATCGCCATAAAAGCATGTTGCGCAGTAGCCTGGAATAAACACACTACTCAATCATTATGCAGAGAAGCTTGGTGGGTCTCCAAGAAGGGTAGCAGGGACAAGCTTAGGGTAGTAAGGAGTGAGAGATCTGGGAGTTGTTCAAAGAACTGACTGATGGTCACCACCTTAATAGTGAAGAAGTTGGCAAAGCCACCAAGAGTCAGGGAAGTTTTGGGAGGTGGAGGGGTACACAGAGGAGAGGAGAAGGTTGAGAATAGTTGACTGAAAGTATAATAGTTGACTCCTGGCTTACAAGACCACCACTGGTTCGGCACCACCTTATCTTCACTCGCTACTGCAGACATATGTACCCGCCAGATCCCTACGCTCTACAAACGAACAGCGTCTTGTGGTGCCATCCCAACAAGGTAAAAAATCTCTCTCGCGCACCTTCTCTGGATATGTTCCACTTATGTGGAATGATCTGCCTGCTGCTACAAGATCTGCAGATTCTGTAGCCATCTTTAAGAAACGTCTGAAAACACAGCTCTTCCGTCAACATCTGGCTGATCTGTTCTAACTCTATTTTCTTCTCTAATCTTTAAAAAAAAAAACTAATGAATGAATGGTTCTGTATACTGTGTTGGGTTATATGAGACCAGCCCTCTTTTTTTTTATTGCACTTATTCTTTTATTGTACTTATGCTGTCCCAATTGCTTCTATTGCCTACCCCACCTGTAAGTCGCTTTGGATGAAAGCGTCTGCTAAATGACTAAATGTAAATGAAAATGAAATAGTTGATTTTGGCTGCAGATACATCAGTAGGAGTTGAGAAGAGATTGATACTTGGTGAGGTCAGCAGTTTCTGTAGACTTGCGCCACTTCCTTTCTGCAGGCCTTAGCTTTGTCCATGGTCGCAAAGAGTCTCAGAAAGCGAGGGGCACATACAACCCTAAAGGTAAAAGGGCAGACATTGTGAAGAAAGGATGTTAAAGTTGTACAAAGACTAGCTGTAGCTGCCTCAACATTAAAAGCTAAGTGAAGGAAGGAAGGAAGGAAGGAAGGAATGAAGGAAGACACTAGGGATGCAAAGCAGGTGGGAGAAAGGGAACACATTTTTACAACAGACAGAAACAAAGTTACTGGTGTTTGGTAAGATTTCGGGCAGAATTACAGTAAACTGAATAAAAAAATGTTCAGAAACATTCAAGGATGCGGAGAAAACTCTAGAGATGCATATAATACAATATATGTCAATTTTAATGTAATCCAAGATGATGAAGACAGGAAAAGCACAACATCCTAAAGGTAAACAATACCAGAAAAATAACTGATTTAAGGAGAAAACTAATATCGGATGGATAACGAGGGGTAGAAAGGTGATGGTGATAACTAATGATGTCCAGATGACGGGAAACAGGTGCGAACAAATCAAACATAGGGTGCCGGGTGCAATTAGGTGTGCAGTTACTACTCAAGACAAGATCTAATCATTAATCACATAATGAGGGAAAGCTTTTTTATATATTTATGCATTTTGCAGACTATATACCTCTTTATTTGACAAAAAAGTAAAATCTATATATAAAGCAACATTTAGGGTGAGCAAATGATGACACAATTTTCCTTTTGGGCAAAAATGTTTCTATTGGGGTTCATTTTTTCTCACACGAAACTTAAATATTTAGTTATAAATAACCAAAATGTATTGTATTATAATGTTTTGTACTACTGAATCTTTAGTCTGTTTTGTTTATTTGGCATTTAGACATTAGGTAAAAGTTTAACTTAAACTCGACTTGCACTTCGTGATCACTATTTTATAAGCCTACTGCATTACAATCATGATTCCAAAATGCAAAGAAATAATTATTGCATCTAGATTCTTACAGGTGTGTTTGTTCCAGTCAAGTAGTTGATACAGGCTTTGTCTGGAAACTGAACTCATGTCCTTGCATTCCTGAAGTTAAGCTACTTATTAACTGTACCTAAAAAAAATCCTGTTAGATACACCCAGAGTAACAACTTAATAGACAACACCTTATTGTGCACCTAAGATTTTTGTAAAGTTTGTAAACCATTCATTGATTCATTACATAATTAATTGGGTTGTCTATGACGTGAACTAGGGGATGTGAAGTGTAGGGGAGGCCCAAGGAACAGTTTCAGACCTTTCCAAATCTGAGACCCACTAAGATATAATCAAGTCCTACCAAATATTTTGTAATCACTTTCATAAATCAAGATGTTTAACTTGATTTAATTGGTTTAATCATTTGTAAATATAATATCATATATGTTATTAAAAGACATGTTTATAGCTAATTTTTGTGTAATATTAAACTGCCCTCTCAAAATGATTGGAGCATCCAGCTTACAGGGTGTTATTAGTTTTGAGCGGTTGTTATTTGAAAATAACAACCCTTGGAATGTCCCGACTGGCCAATCAGAATCAAGTATCCAAATGAGCTGTGTAATAAAGTGGTAGAGCATTGCGTTAGCATTCCGATAGGTTGTGGGTTTCATTCCCCTCCTGAAAAATATGAACTGTCGCTGCTGTTAGTTTTACTTAAACCCATCTTTGTCACAGTACATAAAGAATGTAAGTAACTGAAGTAACATAAGTTAACTATGTTATTTATACAAGAAATGTAGATCTGTCAGCTTTATTTAACAAATGTTTTGACTGGTAAACATAACATTGTTGAGTATATTGCAAAACTCTATAATATTGGACCTATTGTTGAGTGTACTTAATATAAACCACGTTAATTCAATATGACTGGTTGAGGGGGATTTTCAGTTCCCAGCATGCTTTGCGTATATTTTGACATTCAGTTTTTTTCATTCAAAAAAAGACTTGTTTGTGCTTAATGTTCATTTATCTTTGAGGTTTAAAACAGTTAGTTAAATCTTTTTGTTTTAGGGTTGCCATCGTTTAGAAGCATGGTACATGTGCCTAGGCTGTGAGAGGCCTTATGTGTGCCCATGATGTCTATTGCATCATTCAATGAGCTTTAACTGTGCTTATGCCAGTACTGAGATGCCTCACATCTGATTTACTCATTGTGTTTTGACTTACAGGCAGAAAGTCTGATTGTAATATATGTATGACAACAAAAAGTACAATTGAGAAGGATGAATATTGAGTTTAATTACTGGTACAATCTGAATAGTTTGGTTTTTTTACTCAAAAAGGTCTGTCAACTTACTTAAATTTGTTTTGTTTGTTCATACAACTAAATTGTAAATTTTAGAAACTACTTCTCATACTTGTGTGCAAACCCACTTGACATGATTTTTTTATGTAAATCAACAATAATTTTTTTGAGTGCACGGAACCACACATAAAAAATATGTTTAGCTTTAAATGAACTGTAAATCGCTTTGGATAAAAGCATCTGCTAATGTAAGTGTTAAGATTGATTAATTTCCCATTCAAGTATGTTCTTAAGTGTTTCATAACTTTCTTTGAGGCAACGACATGCCTTTCACATGTGTGAAACTCAGTTCTTGGAGGGCCGTAGATCTGCACAGTTGTGTTCAAAAGACACCTGCTTTGAAGTTCTCTAGTAATCCTACAGATTTTAGATGGATCAGGTGTGTTTGATTAAGGTTGGAACGAAACTATGCGGAGCTGCAGCCCTACAGGGACTGAGACTGACACACCTAACTGCTTCTGAAATACTTGATTACTGTTGTGTAGCCAGGGTCAACCTTGATTTTATAAATTAACATATACAACTTATTAAAAACTATTGAACAATTTTAAATGTATCTACAGGAATTATTTGTGACCAAAAACAATGTTAAGTAATCAAAACACTATTATGAACGCGTTTCATACTAGAAGCAGTTTTAGAATCAACTGAAACTCCTAAGTGTAATTGATTAATCGGGTCTTATTGAGTCTAACGCAGTTTCGTTGCTTTGTTTACAACCGCTGGGTCACGTGTTGTTAGTTGCGTTTGTTTCGCGTGTTTTTGGGGAGATATTGGGAAGGCGTGTCCAACGCCAGCTAAAGTATTTAAATGGGTAGATAAGGGTGATTAACCACCACGTGCAGCGGTCGCAGGCAGCCCTCATTGTGTCAAAACCGAGAGAGTAAAGACCATCGACTCTACCTGTGCGACTCCACCGAGCAAGGACACAGACAAGGCACTTGAGTATTACTGTTTTCTGTACTGTATTTAAGCTTTCCTGTAGCTCAGTGGAAAGAGCATTGCAAGGTCGTGGGTTCGATCCATGGGGATTGCATATACCAAAGTATAAATGTATAGTTCACTGCAATGTAAATCGATTTGGATAAAAGCGTCTGCCAAATGCATAAATGTAAATGTAATGTAAAATGTTTTGCGCTTCGACTATTGCACTTTATTTATTTCTTCTCTTTATTTGTCTTGTACATTCCTTGTTCCCCACTTTTCATTATGTGTTTTCAAAGCCCTACTGTCATTACAACTCGTAAATCACTGGTATCACGTAAAAGGCCACTCATGGCATAACAATCTGCGCACTCTTTCAGAATCCAAATCTACCTCTATAACATTTCCAAATGGTTTATGGAACTGCCAATCTGCTGTACACAAGACAGATTTCATCACAGCTATGGCCAAACATTCTGGTCTTTCTCTTTTACCACTTACAGAAACCTAGATCAAACCAGAGGACAATGGCACACCGTCTGCCCTCTCCAATAATTACACTTTCTCCCACAGCTCAAGCATATCAGGGAGGAGTGGATGAACCTGTCTACTTATTCCTAACGACTGGAAATTCAAAGAGCTGGCACCCTCATGCAGCAACACCGCCTTTGAGTCTCATGCTGTTACTGTCATCCACCCTGTTAAAACACATGTTGTAGTCATCTATCGTCCCCCAGGGCAACTTGGACTTTTCTTGGAGGAGTTGGATATGCTTTTGTCATCCTTCCCGAGGATGGTACTCCTCTGGTGGTACTTGGAGACTTCAACATCCACCTGGAAAAACCACAGGCTTCCGACTTCAACAACCTGACTGCGTCGTTTGACCTCAAGGGAGTCCCCACTTCAGCAACCCATAAATCTGGTAATCAACTTGGTCTTATCTACACACGCTATTGCTCCACCCATCACTCCAAGGTCAACCCGCTGCACACGTCAGATCATTTCCTCATCACTCTTGATCTCGACTTGACTACTCCAGACACTACACATGCATCCCCCCTGGTCACATTCCTACGCAACCTATGATTACTCTCTCCCTCTCGCTTATCCTTTACAGTCTCTGCCACTCTCCCTCCCCCTAAACAGCTCTCTCTCCTTGATGCTAACAGCTCTCTCTCCTTGATGCTAAAACTGCCACCCATACCCTTTGCTGCACACTAACCTCCTGCTTAGACATCTTATGCCCTCTTACATCTAGGCCAACTCGTGCATCTCCTTCTGCCCCCTGGTTATATTATGTTCTCCATGAGCATCGGTCTCCACTCTCAGGTCTGCTGAGAGAAAGTAGCGCAAATCAAAAGAACCTACTGACTCTCTCTCTATCATTCTATTCTCTCTTCCTTCTCTGCAGATGTCTCCCCCGCGAAAACTCATCACTACCACGCTAAATACAAAAACTCTCCTGACCCTTGTACTCTCTTTAAAACCTTTTCTGCTCTTCTTTGCCCGCCTACCCTTCACCTCCATCGGACTTAACAGCTGACGATTTTGCGTCATTCTTTGTAAAGAAAACGACCACCATCAGCAATCAATTCTCTGCGGCACCGTCTCTTGACTACGGCCAATCCCCAGACACATGCTTGCTCTCCTCGTGTCCTATCTGAAGAGGATGTTTCGAAGGTCATTTCTTCTAACCACCCGACTACCTGCCCCCTAGATCGCATCCCCACTCATCTCCTCCGGGCCATCTCTCCATCGGTTGTTCCCTCTCTGACCAACATTATCAACTCGTCTCTCACCACTGCTACATTTACTACATTCTTCGAAGAGGCCCGTATTACCCCCTACTAAAGAAACCTACTCTTAATCCTGCACTGTTAGAAAACTACAGACCGGTATCCCTCCTCCCCTTTGTTGCTAAAACTCTAGAACCTGTTGTATGTAACCAGCTCTCATCCTTTCTCACCCAGATCAACCTCCAGGACAGTAACCAGTCTGGTTTCAAGAGTGGTCATTCCACTGAGAGTGCGCTGCTCTCTGTCATTGAAGCACTGAGACTGGAAAGAGCTTCCTCTAACTCATCTGTTCTCATCCTACTGGATCTATCTGCCGCCTTTGACACCGTTAACCATCAGATCCTTCTGTCCAGCCTCCAGGCTATGGGGGTCTCCGGAATGGTGCTACAATGGTTCAGGTCTTACCTCTCAGGTAGGTCATTTAGAGTATTCTGGAGAGGTGAGGTGTCTGAGTCCCAACATCTTGACACAGGTGTCCCTCAGGGCTCAGTGCTTGGTCCGTTGCTATTCTTTGTATAAATGTCATCCCTAGGCTCTGTCATACGGAAATATGGCTTTTCCTATCACTGCTATGCGGATGATACACAACTCTACCTGTCTTTTCGGCCTGATGATCTGACTGTTTCTGCACGCATCTCAACTTGCCTAGCCGACATCTCGCTCTGGATGAATGGCCATCACCTGCAGCTAAACAGAACTGCTTGTAATCCTGGCCGACACAAAGACTCATCACAACCTCTCCATTCAACTGGGCTCATCAACCATCACATCTTCTAGAAAGGCAAGAAACCTGGGAGTGGTGATCGATGATCAGTTTAACTTCACAGATCATGTTTCCAGCACCGCCTGGTCCTCTACAATATTAAAGAAAATTGGACCTTTCCTATCAGAGCATGCTACGCAAGTCATAGTACAGGCTCTTGTCCTGTCCAGACTGGACTACTGCAATGCACTACTGGGTGGACTTCCAGCTTGCACAACCAAACCTCTACAGATGATCCAGAGTTATCTTTAATGAACCGAAGAAAGCACACGTCACTCCTCTATTCATTAAGCTACATTGGCTCCCTATGGTCGCTCGCATTAAATTCAAGACTCTGCTCCTGGCCGACAAGACCACTACTGGTTTGGCACCTCCTTATCTTGACTCGCTAATGCAGACATATGTCCCTACGCTCTGCAAACAAACAATGTCTTGTGGTGCCAAAAAGGTAAAAAATCTCTCTCATGTACCTTCTATGGATCGGTTCCACATGTGGAATGATCTGCCCGCTGCTACAAGATCTGCAGATTCTGCAGCCATCTTTAAGAATCGTCTGAAAACACATCTCTTCCGTCAACACCTGACTGATCAGTTCTGACTTATATTTCTTCTCTACTCTTCATATATAAAGAAATCTAACTTGGCTCTGTACACTGTGTTAGGTTATATGAGACCTGTCTTCTTTTTTTGATTGCACTTATGCTTTTTGTTGTCCTTGTGCTGTCCAGATTGCTTCTCTGCTTACCCCCCCTTTAAGTCGCTTTGGATAAAAGCGTCTGCTAAATGACTAAATGTAATGTAAATCCATGCTGGTGTCCAAGCACCATAAACAAGTGAACGAAGTGTTAAAGTTAATCATTGGAACATTTTTTTTTGCAAGTGTAATGAACCACAACAGCCAAACAGCGTTACGTGAACTACCTTTTTCGCTTTGCGCCCTGGTCTAGAAAGATGTACTGTTGTGTTATGAAAATGCTGTCATTTGGTAATGTACAAGAGCTTGATTGTTGTCCTTAATTTAAAATGGCTTGCATCTAGAAAATGATAATATATTATAAATAAAATTACATTTAAATAAATGCTATGTGAAAGAGCATCTTTCCAGCAGAACTAAATTAAAAGCAAAAGGCAAACGTTATTATCCCTGTTATTTCATTATTAACCCTTTTGTAGATTCTGCAAGGCATTTCTTACCTTATTATTATTACAATATTTTTTTTAACAAAACTATGATTAGATAAGATTAGATTAGATTCAACTTTATTGTCATTACACATATACAAGTACAGTGTAACAAAATGTAGTTCAGGTCTAACCAGAAGTGCAATTAGCAAGTGCAGGATATACAGTGTGAATAAATACAGAATACAATATTAGGAAAATACTTTACAATGGGCATGTACTATGAAAATATGACAGTCGGTATGTACTATGAACAATATAAACAGAAGGCTATATACTGTGAACATTAATGTACAGGTGGTTATGAAGTTTTCTATGATGAGAAGTTTTAAATTGGGACCATCTAATTTTAAAGATAATACAATAACAAGAGATGACAACCAAAACATTAAACACTAACTGTAACCTTTTAAGCATGCAATGGATGAAAACATGAGACATAGTAGTTTAAAAATAAAAGCTGAAATTCACTGAATGGCATGAAAGGCAAATCATATCAGGACTAGTTGTGCGTAGGTGACAAGCAATTGCATAACCCAGTGGATTATCTGTGATCAAAATCAAAGTAACTTTTACAATGGACAATGGTTTCATGACACGGTGGATAAAAGCGGTCAACATTTTAAGAAGGGAGAGGCAGCTCTATCTAATAACTGCTGCTGTTGATCAACTCTCAGCCCAAAGATTGTTTGACAGCCTGAATATCTGGCTAAACTGCCACACCTGTGTCATTGATTGACAACAATTTTTGTTGAGTAAAACTAGACTTAAATACCCAGAATTTTGACTGAAATCAAGTACAACAATGCTTACTAATGCCAAGTTAACACTACCAGTAATAGGGGAAAAACAGTGTGCGATCAGCGCTCACAATCATTATGTGTGAAATAGTAAAAGATATTCTGATGAGCCCTCATTCAAGAGATCAGCCATGTACCTGCTGTGGCTCCCAAATGCTGTCTGGAGACAGTGGCCATACTGGCATTGGCAGTGGCATACATTTTCCAGACTTCCCCATGCTCCTATAGCAGCCATGGTGATCGCCACTAGTCACCTTGCCAAGGTGACCATTTGTAACTCCTGCTCTCCTTTCTCCAACATCACAGCCACAGCAGCCTGCACCTGCATCGCATACTGTGCGGGCTGCGATTCCCAGGCCCCCTGAACTACCAGCACGTTCCCGGAGGAGGGCTTAATGGTCCTGTCTGTTTCCCAGTTCGTTTCCATGTGTCTTACCTCTGGACTGCATTTCCAATAATCCTCCAAGCTCCATCATCTATCCCCTATCTGTTATTAAATGCTGCTCCATTTTAGTTCTCCCCATTATCATCTGTTCTCGTCTGTGCAAACTTTTGTATATTTGATGCCTGTTAATTCATTTGAGGTTGTGTTCAATCAATCTGTTTCTGTGTATTCTCTGTCTCAATTGTTTTGATATCTCGTGACAATGATGCACATTTATAATGATATAATGTTATGTATACACAAATATGTGTACATGGAAAGTTTTAGAAGATAATCATATTATATACCACCTTAACTTTTATTTTATTATGCTCAACAAGGTTTTATTTTATCAGGATCGTCTAGACATCTTATGGGATTTTGATGATGGTTAGTTTTGTATTTTATGATGTATCCTTTATTTATGTTAGTTTTAGTTCTTGAATATAACCAGATCTCTTCATCACTCAACCATACACACAAGTGCAACAGTGGGTTGAAAAACTTGGGTGCGTTTCTGACCAACATGACAGTATAACAGAGGACAATAATTATAACTGTGACATATAATTATGACATTTTCTTTAAAAAGTTATACAAAAAACCCCACAAACACAACCGATGACACCTGCAAATTAAAATGTTTAATTTATAATGAAATCAAAGTGGGATAGTTAAAACCAGGAAGTATTTACGTTTTAGATGATTTCTGGGAGACAAGGACACACCTGATTAAACCGAGAATGTTCCGGGTAAACCGGGTTGTTCCAGCTAAACCGGGACGTTCCCAAATAAACCTGGATGTCCAGGATGTATTTAAGTGTTCGACCTCTAGCTTCTCTCAGTACGAAGAGAAGAAAAGGAGAACCACATACTGTAGTGCATCAAATAAGGTAAATACCTTTTTTTTGCAGATATGATTGTGCGCTAAATAATTATAATAGAGTTCATTAATATTATAGTTTATATTAGATTGTTTCAGTTGTATACAATATCTTTATAAGAGAAATATATTGGTTAATTAAGGGCTGTTTCTTGATGTCTTAATTCTGCATCTCTTAGGCTAACTGGAAAATGATGCTTGTTTGGTGTGTTTTGGCTTTGTTGGCCCTGGTACCAGTCTCTACAGCTACCAATCCTGGGGTTAAAGTCAAACTAACTCAGAAGGGGCTTGATTATGGTAAAAGCGAGCAAAACATCTGCTTGTATGTGTTTGTTTAATTTATGAGTTAATCCAACATAGAAGTGAATAACAGAATGTTATCAATCTGGTCTTGGACCAAGTATTGTCTCAATCTGGTCATGTAAAGAATCTTTATCTAAGGCACTTCCTGTTTTGACTGTACTGTAGGTCGGCAACTTGCAATTGCCACTCTGCAGCAAAAGTTCAGTACTATCAGTCTACCAGACCAGAGTGGCACACAAAATATTGTTATTGGTAAAGTGGAGTATAGCGTCACAGGGTGAGTTACTTTCTTATCCTACAATATTCTCCTACAGGTCAGACTTAATTAACCTTTTCCAAAACAAGCACTCTATAAAATAATATAGCATCCTTTACGATTTTGTCATATTCTCACAACTGAGGGAGAACATCATTTATCCTGATATATTGGAATTCTTAATCTGAACAGGATTCGGATTGTAAACCTGGGACTACCCACATCAACAGTGGGGTTAGATTCTGGCACTGGAGTTAGGCTTTCAATTGATAATGCCAACATCAAAGCTCAGGGGAACTGGAGAGTCAGATACCTTCGGTTCATGTAAGTACAGTGACTCCCATTATTAAATAAAATAAAAACACATTTACTCTTTCAATACCAACATAAAGATTAATGTGATGTAACTAAAAATTTATAAAAAAAATCTCTATCTCTATCACCTCACAGAAAAGCCAGTGGGTCATTTGATCTGACTGTGAGTGGAGTGACCATTAGTGTCCCCATTGCAGTAAACAATGATAACAGAGGTCGCCCTTCAGTCAGCATGATCAGCTGCACAGCAAGCCTGGGGGACGTCGACATCAGATTTAGTGGCAGACTCAGGTAATACTAACCCACTTGGTTTATTAGGGAATATAAAAAATATTTTAATTCTATGTTTTTTTTTCAAGGCTTTTAACTCATTCCCCGCCAGCATTTTTTAAAAAAAATTTTCACCCAATTTAAATGACTCACAGTAAATTTTCTGTAAAGAATACATGGACAAACAAATGAAAACAACAGAGTCTCATCTTTTAAACAAAAGAAACCGTATTCTTCTATCTTAATTTGTTTGTTTCTTATCACTCCGTAGATGTGGGTAGGTTTCTTCAAAAATGCATCACTTTGATTAAACAGCTGAGATAATTAAAAATTTTGTCAAATATTCCGCCAAGATTCAACTCAGAACTATCATTAAAAACCACTAAAACATATACGTTCTAGGTTATGGGATTCTGTACTTTTTCCCAAAGGTGTGTAATAGCGCCACCCGATGTACAACAGTACAAACACTGATTGCCGTAATAACTCCTCTTTGGCGGGGAACCGTTTTTTTTAAATGACCAGAAACTCGTCCATGGCG